>NW_027507791.1:113690768-114105768 GCF_037356315.1 Lithobates pipiens
TTTTCTTTCTTTATTCTTATTCTTATTCTTATTCTTATTCTTATTCTTATTCTTCTTCTTATTCTTATTCTTATTCTTATTCTTATTCTTATTCTTATTCTTATTCTTATTCTTATTCTTATTCTTATTCTTATTCTTATTCTTATTTTATTCTTATTCTTATTCTTATTCTTATTCTTATTCTTATTCTTATTCTTATTCTTATTCTTATTCTTATTCTTATTCTTATTCTTATTCTTATTCTTATTCTTATTCTTATTCTTATTCTTATTCTTATTCTTATTCTTATTCTTATTCTTATTCTTATTCTTATTCTTATTCTTATTCTTATTCTTATTCTTATTCTTATTCTTCTTCTTATTCTTCTTCTTATTCTTCTTCTTATTCTTCTTCTTCTTCTTCTTCTTCTTCTTCTTCTTCTTCTTCTTCTTCTTCTTCTTCTTCTTCTTCCTTTTTTTTTTTTTTTTGGGATAGAGCAAGGAAGGGTTATAACTCGTGTCAGTTTTGTTTTCCATCTGTGTCCCATTGAGCTGATTGCTAATTATAAAGTCACTCCCATTCATTTTGTACATGGAATCACAAACAGTTATTTCTTCAAAATAACAAAGCCGGAATCTACAACAAAGTTTTGGTAAAATCCTTGCAATGTACAGATCACAGAGAGGGGGATGTTTTTTCTTAACTAAATTGAAGTTCCTGTTTAATATGTGATTTTAGTGCGTTTTTATGCATTTGTATGTGCTTCTATAGACTTCAGTGGGTCAGAAAAAAAACACGGGTAAATGCATAAATTATCGGACATGCTTTATTTTTATGCAGTACAAAGATGCGAATGGCCTCATTGGAATCAGCAGTCATAAAGAAAAAATCCCAAAAAAGGAAAACCTGTGGTCGGACATTAAAGGCACAACAAACAGTAGAAATATACAAAAATATTAGCATTTATTGAAATATATATATTCTAACAAATAACATGGACATGAAAGAAACATCGGTAAAAATCATATATACAAAAAACAATCGATATATGATATGAGCCCTAATGCGTCTATGCATTTTGTACACTTCTTCAGGACACATTTGGGGTTCAGTAGTTGCAAACAAGAGAAAGGGGTCTCACTATCTAAGGATAAAAACACACAGATTACAATAAACACATTGTTTATGTTGAGACAGAGGACTTCGGCACATGTATACAAAGGAGAACCATGGCAGGGATAAGCTGATTGTTACCTTGCAAAAGGAATCCCATATTAATCAATCGGTGATCGAAAAAGTAATTTCCAAGAAAGGGAAAAAGCAAGGTGGCACAATGAGGTCAGAGCGAATCACCAGGCAAACACCTAAAAACCAATAATAATAAAAAAAAAAATCATAACTCAAATCAAATACATAATATACAACAGAAGAAAATAAAAAAAATTACCTGTGAATCAATGATCACGAGTGTCTAGGTATGATGCTTTCAAACAGGGGATGCCGTATCAAAGTGAATACTCATAGAAGACCGGATATAACCATAGATTGTTCATATCAGAAAATATAGGAATCCCTCAGTCAGAGGTAGCCACAGAATAAATAATTTTGGCTGTATATCAACAGTAATGAATCCAGATCTGGGCTGTTATCATCCAAGATTCTGCTATTCAGTGTGTGTAGTCCCTGCCTTTATTGTATGTCTTGGCTCAGCAAGAGAGGGGGGCTGCAGTAGCAGCACAGTGCTCAGAGCCACAGAGCTTCCATGGGAACAAGGAGAGACAATCTGAGAGATCTCCCCAGTCACATGGGGGTATGATAGAGTGATGGCTTATAATGAAATGCTTTCCATACATCATTTTATATTCAGTCTACATTATTTCAGGTCACACCGTGTATTTGATCAGTATTCTTTCTATTTAATCAACTTAAAGTGGTTGTATAGTCAAATTTGTAACTTTTACTTACAGGTAAGCCTATAATAAGGATTACCTGTAGGTAAAAAAAATGGTTTGGTATGGTTTAGGAGATATTCCCCTCGCAATAAGCCGCTGACTGCAGCGGCGCATGTGTATAGTGGATTCTCGGCTGAAAGCCCGGCAGACGCCGGACCGTGCCAGAAAGAAGCGTGCGCGGGAGTTACGACATCGCTGCTCCGGCAACTCACAGCGCAGTGGCCGCGATACCTGGAAGACATGCTGAGGGAACATGTCAGCTCTCTCGGCGTGGATCGGGTGAGATACAGGTGCCTCGTTCTAAGGTAAGTATTTCATAATGAGCTAGTATGCGGTGCATACTAGCTCATTATGCTTTTTGCCTTACAGGGGTATAAAAAAAAAAGTGTCAGCGGGTTTACTACCGCTTTAAGCCCGGGTCCACACCAGTGCGGTGTGAATTCCAGCTACATTTTCTCTGTGAAAAAAGCAGCTGTTCAGCGGTGCTGCTCCGTTCAGTCTGCGCATCAGCTGAGCAGGGAGAGGAGGGGGAGGTGTAGTGAAAAGGAGAGATTTCTTGTTCAGAACACAATGAATCTGCGAATTAGATGCGTTCACATAGAGGATAATGTGCTTGTAATTTGCAACGCAATGCCCAGAAAACGCACACGTGTGAATGCAACGCACCTGTATGAACAAGGTACATTCATTTGAATGTATTTCAAAATGTCCTGCGAATTGGATGCGGTGTAAGCCGCATCTAATTCGCATAGGTGTGAACGGGGGCTAAAAGAATCCTGTGCAGACAGACAGAAATATGTAGTATGTCATTACTGACTTCTCTTTCTGGAAATGCTAGTTTTTTGGCTGTCTTTCTGATTCTCTGACCTCTATACCTTGAGTTCCTTGCCTGGATCATGTGGGCAGGCTACAAGATATGAGTGTGCCGATGAATGCTTGTTCCAGATCAGCAACCTATTGAAGCCATAGACAGCCAAGCACCTACCATTTTAGAACTCATAGCCAAGAGATTTTTTTCTTTCCACTTCTCTACCACCATAAAGTGAAAAAAGAATGGGGAGGTGGATGTCTATTTGTGGAGTGCCATTTATAAATGGAACTGCAGAAATAAGGCATGGGCTGCCACTGAGTTTGTTAAATGTCTGTGATGAAGTTGTTCGCTTGCATCACAGGCAAAAGGCACAGAGCCAATCAGAGTGGCTATGTGCCTTGAGATCATTGTAATGGCCAATCACAGTCATTTAAAAATGTAAACGCAGCTTGTGCTTGCATCTGAGAGCCTGCCCCCTTCCTCCTCTGCCACTGATCCTCTTCATTTTTCTGCAGTGGAAGCTTTTCCTGTATGGTCCTTCATAGGAAAACTGCTGCCAGTGACAAAAAAAAACAAAACAAAATGGAGGCACACTGATCACCACTAAGCATAGCAAAGGGGCACACTGAAGGCATGTGGACGTTAAAACACACTGATCACCAATGTTATGAATGAAATGGCACTGACTACCAACATTATGGCACACTCACTACTGTTCACCAACATTTTAAAGAGGTACTCGCCACCACTAAGCACCATAAGAGGGCGCTAACTCCTGAACACGAATTCCTTCAAGCTCTTCTGTGAATGACATAGTCCTGAGGCCTGCGCTCTCGCTGCTGCGGTGTATACACACACTATGTTTGAATCTAACCCATTTTGTGTCATTTTAGGACCTTCAGAAATTAAATGTATCAGGTTTTTTTTTTTTTATGTTTTGTTTTCTATAGTGAAAAAAACAGTAGTTAATCTCACCAAATTAAGCTCTATATGTATAAAGAAATAATTTTTTGTATGGTGCTGCATGACTGTAACTGTCAGTCCAAATATTGCAGTGCTAAAAACTTAACTATGGCCTGATAATAAAGAGGTATTACAGGATGGTACTCAAGTGGTAAAAATAAAACAAAAAGAAAAGTCAAACATTTCCTGTCACCTCTTCTTTCCATTGTTGTCTGGTCAGATATGTGTAGTTCTGTGCAATCAGACAATTGCATTGAAGCATACTGCATGTGAATGGAATAAAATATAAGTGCAAATGCTGATTATAATGTGTATGTAATCCTTTTATTTTATTTTTTTTCAGTTGGCAAAATCATATTGGGCTCCACATTCAAAGAAAAAACTGCCATTTGATTCAAAGGTAAATCTACATTTCTCAGTTGTTTGTATTGTTTTGTAGAAATTGCACATATTTTTGAAATCTTAAGTTTTTCATTATTAACAATTTAGTGCTGGTTGGATTTGTCTCCTGATCACCTGTTTATGGCCAGATTGGGAGAATAATCTCATGTGTATGGCAGTCCATAAATGAGTCATTTTTATCTTTAAACAGAAAAAAAAATGACCCAATTCCCTGATCCACACGCTCGAGGGGGATGAGGGAATGTCTTAAACTGAGCTTTGTATTCTGACAGCAGGGAGACTTCCCTGCCTTCAGAATACACTGATTGCTGCTGCCTATAGCTGGGAGAGCTGATCAAGTGGCATTTATCCAACAGGTAGATTGACTTCTGTACAACTACTGTCCCCATACATGGATCAAAATCTGGCTGGTCCCTTCTGGACCGACTGAATTTTGATCCACGTGTGTCCAGTTTTTGTATCACTCGCTATAACAAACTATGTCTCTCATTAACATCCAAGGCCACTGAATGTGCTGTATAAACTGTATGTAACTGAGGCTATATACAGTGGTGTGAAAAAGTGTTTGCCCCCTTCCTCATTTCCTGTTCCTTTGCATGTTTGTCACACTTAAGTGTTTCGGAACATCAAACCAATTTAAACAATAGTCAAGGACAACACAAGTAAACACAAAATGCAATTTGTAAATGAAGGTGTTTATTATTAAAGGTGAAAAAAATACAAACTATCATGGCCCTGTGTGAAAAAGTGATTGCCCCCTAAACCTAATAACTGGTTGGGCCACCCTTAGCAGCAACAACTGCAACCAAGCGTTTGCGATAACGTGCAATGAGGCTTTTACAGCGTCCTGGAGGAATTTTGGCCCACTCATCTTTGCAGAATTGTCCTAATTCAGTTACATTAGAGGGTTTTCGAGCATGAACGGCCTTTTTAAGGTCATACCACAACATCTCAATAGGATTCAGGTCAGGACTTTGGCTAGGCCACTCCAAAGTCTTCATTTTGTTTTTCTTCAGCCATTCGGTGGTGGACTTGCTGGTGTGTTTAGGATCATTGTCCTGCTGCAGAACCCAAGTTCGTTTCAGCTTGAGTACACGAACAGATGGTCGGACATTCTCCTTCAGGATCTCTTGGTAGACAGCAGAATTCATAGTTCCTTTTATCACGGCAAGTCTTCCAGGTCCTGAAGCAGCAAAACAGCCCCAGACCATCACACTACCACCACCATATTTTACTGTTGGTATAATGTTCTTTTTATGAAATGCAGTGTTCCTTCTACGCCAGATATACTTGGACACACACCTTCCAAAGAGTTCCACTTTTGTCTCATCGGTCCACAGAATGTTGTCCCAAAAGTCTTGGGGATCATCAAGATGTGTTGTGGAGAAATTGAGACGAGCTTTGATGTTCTTTTTGCTCAGCAGTGGTTTTCTCCTTGGAACTCTGCCATGCAGGCCATTTTTGCCCAGTCTTTTCCTGATGGTGGAGGCATGAACGCTGACCTTAACTGAGGCAAGTGAGGCCTGCAGTTCCTTGGACATTGTTGTGGGGTCTTTTGTGACCTCTTGGATGAGTCGTCGCTGCGCTCTTGGGGTAATTTTGGGCGGCCGGCCACTCCTGGGAAGGTTCACCACTGTTCCATGTCTTCGCCATTTGTGGATAATGGCTCTCACTGTGGTTCGCTGGATTCCCAAAGCTTTGGAAATGGCTTTATAACCCTTTCCAGACTGATAGATCTCAATTACTTTCTTTCTCAATTGTTCCTGAATTTCTTTGGGTCTCGGCATGATGTGTAGCTTTTAAGGATCTTCTGGTGGACCTTACTGTGTCAAGCAGCTCCTATTTAAGTGATGCCTTGATTGTGAACAGGTGTGGCAATAATCAGGCCTGGGTGTGGCTATAGAAATTGAACTCAGGTGTGGACAACCACAGTTATAGTATGTTTTAACAAGGGGGGCAATCACTTTTTCACACAGGGCCATGATGGTTTGGATTTTTTTTCACCTTTAATAATAAACACCTTAATTTACAAATTGCATTTTGTGTTTACTTGTGTTGTCCTTGACTATTGTTTTAATTGGTTTGATGTTCCGAAACACTTAAGTGTGACACACATGCAAAGGAACAGGAAATGAGGAAGGGGGCAAACACTTTTTCACACCACTGTACAGTGTACATCACTGTGTTCCGAGTGCGAGCCGAGGCCAATCAGAGGAATATTTGTATTCGTTACTAGAATACATTGCTTTCTGGGAATGACTGAATAGTGAGGGACATAGTTCTACGAACAAACTATGTAAGGCAGGGGTGCCCAACCAGTGGCCCGCGGAGCCCTCTGATGTGGCCCGCGACCTCCTTCTTTGGGATGGCAGATTGGCAAGCACGGATCATGGGTTGCAGACCTGCCATCCCAGAGCATCTGTGTTAATGAAGCCAAAAATGGAAGCTGCTGTGGAGCAGAGCTGTATAAGCTGATGCTTCCTGTATAGTGCAGTCTTTTGCCACAGGCGGAGTGATACCAAATGCACTCTGCCGGGGTCCGCAACAGCAGACAATACCTGAATGGAAGACTGTTAATAAAGTGGCCCTCGCTCTTCAAAAGGTTGGGCACCCCTGATGTAAGGTAAGAAAGGTAGGGAGGTAGGAGTCAGAGGGGATATGTGATGGCTGTCTTATTCCTTTGTGTTAAGATGGAGAAGCTCCCCTGGCACCCAGAAAACCATTTGGGTGTTAAAAGTGAAGAATAAGAAGATTTCAAATACACTCATTTTGCTTTTGTCATTTATTAATTTTATTTTTACATGTTGCTGGTTTAAAGAGAACCAGTGAGGAAAGGTCATTTGTTAGAATCTGAACATCCACTCTTAAAGTGGACCTTCACTCAAAAGTACCCCCTCCCCCTCCCCATCCCTAACACTTTTTTTTATTTTTTTTTTATTTATCTTATTTTTGTATTTTATTTATTTTTTTACTTTTTAACACAGGGAGCAAGTACCTTTTTGGGCAGGTACCTGCTCCTATTTCTCAGTTCTCGCCCAGGAGTGAGAACCCAGCACAACCTCCTGGGCCGCGCAAAGGACCAATTCCACAGCGCGGTGTGATCTCATACATGCACAGTGGGAAGCTGGCTGTGATTCCTCAGGAAGTCACAGTCGGCTTCCATATACAAAATGACAGCGGTAAGAAGAACTGGCTGCGGGAAGACAGCAAAAGACTCCAGGCACTGGTAAGTACCTCATTTTTAAAAGTCAATATCTACTGTATTTGTAGCTGCTGACTTTTGACTTATTTTTAAAAAGACAATTTCTCTTTAAGTTGCTACAATAATGCAGCCCTACATCTCTGTATGCTGTTATTCTCTTGTAAACTCTTAAGCCTGGTACACACTAGTACCAGGAAAAAGGAAAAAAAACTGACAGCTCTGTTCTTCAAGCATGCTTGTCCGACAATGAAATGAACAGTGATTTCGTTTTATTATGATACTTAAAGTGGTTGTATAGTCAAATTTGTAACTTTTACCTACAGGTAAGCCTATAATAAGGATTACCTGTAGGTAAAAAAAAAAAAAAAAAAATTCCCCTCGCAATGAGGCACATGCACACAGGGGATTCTTGGCTGAAAGCCCGGCAGATGCGGAAGGACCTTGCAGGAAAGAAGTCTCCCGCGTGCATGCGCGGGAGTGACGACATTGCGACTCCGGACACTCTCACAGCCGGAGCCGCAATACCCAGAAGTTACGCCGAGGGAACATGTCAGCTCCCTTGGCGTGGATCGGGTGAGATGCTGGCGCCTCGTTCTAGGGTAAGTATTTCATACTTACGGTGCATACTAGCTCATTATGCCTTTTTGCCTTACAAGGGTATAAAAAAAAAAAAGTGTCAGCGGGTATACAACCGCTTTAATCATATTCTACTATATAATGATTTTTAATAATATTTTCTGAATATTTCCTAGGTGATAGAAGATATTTACTCCAAAGAAATTGTAAAGTCAAAGTAAGTGTGTTTTTTTTTTTTTTTTTTGTCATTGTATAAAGCAAACTGAATATATTTAAAATTTTTGTGTTTTTAGCAAACATTAACATTTTTCGCTGGTTTTATCTTATTTTCCTTTTTTTTTTTTTTTTTTTTTGTTTAGTTTTTTTGCAAGTGAACAACTGTCTTTATCTTTACAGGTTTGCAATAAGGAAGATAATGCTGTTGGAGTTCAGGTGAGTTTATTGACTAGGCCTTGTGAAGTCCATAGCCAGGCTAATGGACTGTCAGTGAAGAGATGTGACCCTTCCTTGCTTTGCATTTTCTTTTTATGGTTCAATCACAGTGATTACACATCCCTTTCAATACCTTCGGGAGTTTAAAAGTACATTACTTTTGTTATTCTCTTTTTAGAAAATCCATAGTGCTCTGGGCATCGTTTCATGTGTATTTATCAAGGTAGAACAAAAGGCAAAACTTTTTTTTTTCTATTTTGGACAGAGCAAGGGAGGGTTATAACCCCTGTCAGTTTTTTGCCATCTGTGTCCCATTAAGGAGATTTCCTTTCACTTTCTGTGCCATTGCCAGCAAGAAGTGAGGAAATTCTTTCAAAGTGAGAGAAATTTGAGTCGTCACCATAACTAATGTCCCCATTGGAAGATTTTTCTCTCTATTCTTGTTCTGGGTCAATCCAAAATTTTCTTTCACTTTTATTGATCATCGTAAAGAGAACAAATAGAGAGAGCGAGTCTCCCTAACAGGGGCACAGTCAGCATTAAAGAGGACGTAAAGCCTCTGGGGAAAAAAAAAATACACCCTGCAAGACAAAGGCATACTAGCTCATTATGAATTACTTACCTGAGATCGAAGCCCCCACATCGGCCCTCATTCACCTCCTCCAATGCCGCCATCTATCCCGGAGTGACTTTCGGTTATCGCGGCTCCAGCCAGTCACAGCGCATGCACGCTGGTGCCGCCACTAACGGCATAATCGCCATTAGAAACAGCACGCTCGGTGCGCCTGTGCCCGATGTCTATGGGGCATGCCCCATAGACATCGGTGCTGCTATTTCTGCAAATATCTCCTAAAGCTTTTAGGTTTGTGAGATATTTCTTGCACCTACAGATAAGCCTTAATCTAGGCTTACCTGTAGGTTAAAGTGTTTGTAATGGGTTTACAACCACTTTAAAACTGTGATGTGTTCTAATCCCTCTCTATAATCCAAAGCTAAAAATAAAAGTGCCTATAGTTGCTCTTTGATTTGTTGCAGACTTTGGGCGTGCTACACACACACCTAACAAGAAAAAAAAATGACCATTGTACACAGAGAAAAGCTGAAAAATTAATCGTTAAATTGTGATCTCGATTCAACTTCCCTGACGATCTCTATTTGCTGATTCTTTCATATAACAAGTGGAGAGACTTATCTGCTCACTCAGCTGCCTAGTTTTTAACAAAAAACATTGTAACTAACTCTTCCTTCTTAGATCAAAGGTATAAACTGTGCGTAAAGGATAAATCCAGACAGTCTGCCAAGTTTTGCGTAAATGCAGGAAGTTTAACCACTTAAAGTCTAAATCTTTTTCTGACACTTGTTTCTTAAGTTAAAATCAATATTTTTTGCTGGAAAATTACTTGGAACCCCCAAACATTACATATTTTAGCAGAGACCCTAGGGCAGTGATGGCAAACCTTGGCACCCCAGATGTTTTGGAACTACATTTCCCATGATGCTCATGCACTCTGCAGTGTAGCTGAGCATCATGGGAAATGTAGTTCCAAAACATCTGGGGTGCCAAGGTTCGCCATCACTGCCCTAGGGAATAAAATGCCAATTGCTACAATATTTTATCACACTGTATTTGCCCAGCAGTCTTTCAAATGCAATTTTTTGGGAAAAAATACACTTCAATGAATAAAAAAATAAAAAGTAAAGTTAGCCCAATTTTTTTTGTTTTGTTTTAATGTGAAAGCTGATGTTATGCTGTGAGAATCGCAATCTATCTTCTAAGCAAAACAAAAAAATTGTGATTCTCATTTTAGCCAGAATCGTGCAGCTCTGACACGGTGTATGTAGAACGCTCATTTTCTGTCTCTGCTTGTTTGCCAGGACCTTCCCGCAGGAAACGACAATAAAACTTGCTCAGATAATACAGAAACAATGTAACATTGTTACTTTTGTATCATTGTACTATTCTGTTCATTCATCTGCTGATCAAAAGGATGAACTTCGATCTTGCGATGTTAGTTAAAGCTCTTTTGGCTGTACTTCTCCTGGGGATCACAGGAGTGGTTTTTTGTTCTGCACACCTGTGAACCCAAAATCAGCCTGTCCAGACTCTGGAGAGTTCCCAGATTTAATATCTATACAGATGCCTGACCGGCAGCTGGCCCAGCCTCTAAGCTCTGAGAGCCTGAGCCAGTTGCTCCCGCACCCTGCACAGCCTGGAGCTAACGTTAGCACTGGAGGGGCAGAGCACAGTCACTGGCTCTTCTCCATAAAGGTTGAGAACTGAGTAATTTTTATTTTTTTTGAATAAAATGTTCCTCTTTTTTTAACCCTTACTTTAAACTAACCAGCCCTAATTAACACATTATTCCTCTTTCTCCTCTCAATTATTATCTTCCTGCTGTGTTTTTTTTTTCCCCCCTTTCTGTTTTATTAAAATATTTGCTTTGTTTAATGTCTACACTTTAAAACATATTTATACTTTTCACATTTAAAAAAAGCATTACATTGGAAAATAAAAAAAACTGTTTTATTTGTAAATAACTTTACAATGCTTTGTACTAGAACTATCATTATAGTGTAATTTTTAACCGATCCAGCCCGGAATATTTCCCCCCTTCCTGACCAGCACTTTTTACATTTTGGCACTGCGTCTCTTTAACTGACAATTGCGTGGTCATGCGACGCTGTACCTGTCATGCTTTTTTTTTTTTTTTTTTTTTTATTTTTTTTTTTTCCCACAAATAGTTTACACACTATCAGATTTTCTGCTGATTTTTTGTCTTCAGATTTACCAAAACCATGTAGTGCAAGGGCCTGCCTGATTATACACATTATGACTTTAAGGTTTGACCTCATATTATATGGTTTTGGTAAATCTGAAGGAAAAAATCAGCAGAAAATCTGATAGTGTGTATGGGGCTTCAGAGAAGAGAAGTTGACAATGGTAGCCTCCATGTTTCCCTAAGGAAAGGTTCTCTTTAGGAATGTGTCAGGTTTTTCAAGATTAAGGAGTTATGCATTTACACCTGACTAACATGTAAAAAGTTATCCAAGATGTGCCATGTAGCACCCAGCAGCTGAAACACTGTATTCTAGTTATTTGAGCATTTTTTGTGCCTCTGTAAAATTTTGGCCCACTGTGATGATGGGGCTTGCATCAAACTGTGTCTGGATTAGAGATAAGCTCGGGCATGATCGAAATCCCACATGCCCGATCCTGCCAGGAAGCCCACATTGCACAGCGCTAATCGCAGGCAGTGAGACATTTCCTGATCCGCAGCTACACAGATCAGGGAATGTCTCGCTGACTGTGATTAGCTCTGTGCAATGTTGGCTTCCTGGCGGGATCGGGCAGGTGGGATTTTTTTAACACACCCGAGCCCACCTTTTATGTTGTAAGCCATATTGAATGCATTTTTTGTCTTATTTGATATAGCCAGTACCTTGAGAACTACTTGTGGGTGAATTACTCTGCTGAAGTGTCTAGTAAAGCCTACGTGATGTCTATTTGCTGTATGGTAAATGAAAAGTTCCGTGAAAACGTTCCTGCTTGGGAGGTAGGACTTTCATATTTCAACTTTCAGGACTTTTATTGTCAGCCATTTGAGGAGCATTAACACCAGAGTAGGCAATGCAGTTTGAAAGATGAATGGCCATAAGAATAATTGGCCATTGGAATAATGTATATTTGCTATCAGTACAGTACAGTACTGATATTTGCTATCAGTAGCTTGAGTATCTTTTCTTACGAATATGATTTCTCTTGTAAGACAGCTAGTATTATTGATGATTTATGTTGTTTTATAGATTAATCAGCTTTTCTTCTCTGGGATCTGCTCTAACTCCCCTTTTGAAATGGCACCTGGTTGCAGTGGTTTTTTGTGTCCCCCATTGGCATTAGCGCTGGAACTGCCAGCTGTCGGTGATCGATTCAGCTCCTGGGTTTGCAAACTTTCTACACAGCGCTGCATCAGTGAAGTCACATCACTTCATCTGATCATGATGGCTTAGGCAGAGCTGTTTTATCTCTATCCATTATCTAACTTGCATCAATAGATTACCAATCTAAATAAAAAATACTCCCTTCCAAAATCTCCCAGGTCACAGTAGTGAGGGACCTGGATTATATTTGCGTTTACTGTTCAAGCATCAAATGCTATGACAAGCTGAAAGCTGCTGTGGCTTAATGGATTGAGTGGTACTAACCTTCAGGACGTTATGTGCTCAAAGACGAGTGCTCAGAACGCAGCAAGTCTGCATTCTGAGCATTCGCTTGTAGGTGCATTCGACCCTAAACATGACATCCACAAAGCTGCTTTGCAATGGTCTTGTAGCTCATTCCAGCCTTGTGTAGGTCTACAATCTTGTCTCTGACATCCTTGGACAGCTCTTTGGTCTTGGCCATGGTGGAGAGATTGGAATCTGGTTGCTTCTCTGGACAGGTATGCTCCTAATCTCAGCTCGCTACCTCTATAGAAGACATTTGGGAGCCAGAAATCTTGCCGATTGATAGGGGATCAAATACTTCTTTCACTCATTAAAATGAATTAAACTTTTTTGAAATGCGTTTTTCTGGATATTTGTTATTCTGTCTCTCACTCTTAAAATAAACCTAACATTAAAATTATAGACGGATCATTTTTCTCAAATCGCCTTTCAGGACAACCTTGGAGAGCGCAGCTCCACATATTTTCCATGAACCATATGCAGCCTTTAAATCCCTCCTCTTCCACTATGGCTTCAGTTATTGTGTTTCCTCCGCCATGATGGAAGTGCATGCAGGAACCAGGGAGCGGCGCTCTATCCAAAGTAGGAGAAGCCTTACCTTTTGTGTAAAGTGACCATCTCAAACCCCCCCCCAAGTATGGGCAGGGGGTGTTGCAGAGTCCTCAGTCTCTCCAGCTCGGGATGCAAGGAGGTGTCGGGGGTCCGTTGGCATGGCCCTGGTGGCCGTGCAGGTATCGCTGCTGGTAAACAGCGTGTCCTGCATGTTGGTTCTGGGTCCTGGCCAGTGGGTGACATGTCCCGTGACGCGGCTTCCTGGGGGGGTGGGGGCCATGGCGCAAGTGGTGTTCGAATCACCTTAAATGCAGAGACCAGGGGGTGGGTATGTCCACTGGGGCTTCCGGCCCTCATTGATGACGCCGGGACCCGGGTAATTACACCAGATGGGTTTTTTCAGTACCCCACTGCATTCTCTGCTAAGATGGAGGAGAGACCGACTGCTACGGTGGAAGCAGGTGTCCCATGCACCGCTCAGGCCCATGTAAGAGGGGTACAATTGTACCTATTATTCTTGTCCATATGGGCTTATGTTGTGGTTGTTTGATTGGGATCCTCCCTGCAGGGAGCCAAGTTTGGACTTGCTGAGGGATTGCAGTGATCAGGACACGGTTTTCCTTCTGTCTGGTGGTGGTCTACCTGTGCATTGAGGGTTGGAAAAATTGTGTTAGGGGCCCTTAGGTGAATTTTTTTTCTCATTGCAGGAAAAAGCTTTAGGAAAATCCAAGCATTCAAACCCACCAAGTCAGAGAAAATGCCCTTCCTGCAAGAACCCCCTCAGAGATTCATGGCAGAAGACAATGTGCAGGTCTTGTATCTTGGTTAGAGAGGAAACGTCCCAACAACACAAGGACTTGCTCTCTTCAGTTCGAGAGCTTATGAGCTCATTGAATTCAGTCAAATCCATGCTGGTAAAGAGCCGCGGCAGGCCAGGTTGAGTCCCTGCAGCCACCATCCAGCCCGAGGGCATCCACATCTAGGCCAGTAGAGGTCCTGGATTCAGGGGATGAGGGGGCAAGTACTCTTCCCTCCCTCAGGGGTTCAGATGAGAAGGAGGAGGAAGACTATAGCTGAACCTCTAGGTACAAGCTATCTTTGGAGGAAGTGGACGACCTTCTGAGAGCAATCTACACTACCCTCAAAATCCAGGAGGAAAAGGTGCAGCTGTCCACTGTAAAATGTACCAAGGACTAGATAACATTAAATGTTCCCAGTCCATAGAATCCTCTCGGGTATAGTAAAAGAATGGAAGGACCCGGAGAGAGAGGCCCATTCTTTTCCAAGACCCTTTTGGAGAAGGTTTCCCTTTGAAAACAAGGAGTTGGAGGTATGGAATAAGAAACCACGGGTAGATGCCGCATTCTTGCAGGTTTCCCGTCGCACAGACCTAGCATTCGAGGACATGGGGGATGATGAAGAATGTGATGGATAAAAGAGCTCCTGAAAAAAGCAAGGGCCAGCCTCAAACCCGCTATGGCTTCCACGGTTGTCGCAAGGAACATAGAATGTTGGGTAGAGAAGCTGAAAAGCCACGTAGAGGCAGGTACGTCGCAGAAAGATCTTTTTGGAGTCCTTTCCTTTGTTACTGATGGCAGTAAAGTACATGGCTGATGCATCTGCCAAATCGGTTAAGATGTCAGCATGGTGGTCAGCGCTGGTGAATTCAGCCAGACCTGCTGTCTGGTTTAAAACTTGGTCTGGTGACACAGCTTCCAAGATTGAGCTATGTGGCCTACCTTTTTCGGGTGATCTTCTTTTTGATCCAGACTTTGAAACAGTCCTGGACAGGACGGCTGACAAAGGGCTTTCCTTTCCAAGAAGAAACAACCGATCAAAAATAATTTTTGTGCTATTCAACAGCCCCACAAAAGTAGGGATCAAGACCACAAGAACCACTGGGTCTCCCAAAGGGGGTAAGGGAAGAGGAGGAGTTCTCTTCAGGGCTCCCCCAGACCAGCACCTAAAAACAAATGACAGTCTTATCCCTAGTAGGGGCAAGATTTGTCTGCCTTTCACCTACAGTGGAACAAAACAACTTCAAGCCTGTTTGTGAAATACATCATCTCCCAGGGATACAGTCTGGAGTTTTTAGAGCCCCCCCCCCCAGCAGATTTAACGTTATGGCCCTTCAGGATGGACACGATCCATTGAATCACTAAATTGCTGACTCCAGACTCGTGGCATCCCTAGATCTAAGGGACGCATATTTGCACATCCTAATAACTCAGGCTTCCCAAAAATTTCCCCCACCCAGCCCTCGACCTGGGAACTTTAGTCTGGCATCTCCAATTTGGACTTTCATACTCCTTAAAAAGATAATGGAGGAAGTCCTGGAACCTCCTGAAGCTAAGGGAGATTTCACTCATTCAATATCTGGACGACCTGTTGTTTTTTGTGGACTCCAAAGAACAAGTCTTGACAAATCTCCATGTGTCTCAGGCTCCCCTCAAGAGCTTGGGGTGGCTCTTGTGTCTAGAAAAATCAAATCTAGAAACCCACGCAGGAGGTGAAGTTCCTGGGCTATACGATCAACTCGGTGCATCAAAAAGTTTTCCTGCCACAGGAGAAGATGGAGAAGATCCAATCTTCGGTGAGACAGATTCAATCTCTGTTTCAGTCCGATCAGCCATGGCAGTCTTAGGCCTTCTCACGCCATCGATTCCAGCTATTCAATGGAATACATTCCAGACCCCCTCTAGATGAATATCTTACAAAGATGGTCGCACCAAGAGTTGCTAGAAAAACAGATCAAACTTACCTCAAATGTAAAACAGGCGCTCTGATGGTGGAGGAACCAAATCAAAGGGTCTTTCCTGGGTCTTTCCTTTAGACAATTGTCTAACAAATGCAAATTCTGGGGGCTGGGAAGCCCACCTGGATGGTCAAACCTCTCAGGGGGGCTGGTCCAATGCGGAAGCCCGAAAGTCCTCAAATTGGCGGGAACTGAAGGCCATTTTTCTCGGTCTCCTAGCTTTCCAACAAGTGGTAAAGGGACAACATGTTTAGGTTCTCTCAGACAATACATCTACAGTAGCTTATGTATTAAAACAGGGAGGAACCAGGAGCAAAGGACTCCTAGAACTGGCCAGTCAGTTACTTGCCTGAGCAGAACAGAATGTGGCCTCATTATCGGCAGTCCATCTGAGGGGATCCCAGAATCTGCATGCAGGCCTACTAAGCAGAAGGGGAATGTTAGAAACAGAATGGAGTCTGAACCAAGAAGTGTTTTTGATGATCTCCGAAGCTTGGGGACAACCTCAAATAGATCTCTTCACCAGCCTACAGAACTCATAAGTACAGAGGTTCTTCTCACTCCACCGAGAAGACCAGGCAGTAGGCATAGATGCTTTCGCCCATCCGGGACATTACCAGCTGTGCTACGCCTTCCCCCCTTTCCCCTGATACCACTGGTTCTAAGGAAATTCAGAGAGGAAAATGCCAACCTGACCCTGGTCACTCCCTTCTGGGCAAAAAGGCCCTGGTTCACGACACTACAAAACCTGTCTGCACAACCTTCCTGGAATCTGCCACCCAGAAAGGACCTGCTAGCGCAAGGGTCTGTGTATCATCCGGAAGCAGACCGGCTACATCTAACTGCTTGGTTTCTGAAGACCACCTGAAAGTCAAGAGACTGTCCGATAAATTAGTGAAGACCCTACTTTCCAGTAGAAAAGACTGGCCATATACCTGAAAGTTTGGAAAAAGTTTAATTCCTGGTGCACCTCTAAGCCCACGTACACACGGTCTGAGATTTTGCCAGTCGGATTTTGCCAGTCGGATTGTGTCTGAAACTGTTGCATACACACGGTCGGACTAAGTTGTCGAAATCCGATCTTTCAGAACGTGATGACGTAATTTCGTTACGATGGGACTACACTCAGGCTAGTAGCCAATAGCTTTGATGTAGGAATTTGATCTGAGCATGCGTGGCACTTGGTCCGATTTAAAATTCGATACACATGATCGGAGTATATCCGATCGAACCAGTTGGTCGGGAAATATTTCCAACATGTTAGAAAATTTGGGTCCGACGGATATTCGGACGGAATCGGTCCGATGCATACCACACACAGTCGGATTATCCGACGACACGGTCCGATAGGACACATTCCGACGGATTCTCCAACCGTGTGTACAAGGGCTAAGGGCTTCCAGGTCTAAACAGGTCAAAAGTTTAGTGTCAGTCTTAGAATTTCACCATGACAGAATGGAGAAGGGGCTGGCAGCCAGCACCCTGAAAACCCAGGTGGCGACTCTATCCGTTTTTTTTTTTTTTTTTTTTTTTTTAAGATGACTTTATCCAAAGTCTAAATTTCAAGATTTTGCCGGTAGTCCTTAAAGTTTTCCCCAGTTGGGATTTGTCTGTTTTTACAGAGTCTCGCCTTACGAAAGCATCCTTACAAAACGTAGTTCTTCCCTACACGTTTATTAAAATGATTTATAATTGTTTTTGTCTATGGCTTTACCCATTAAAATACTTGTATAGAGACAATGTCATGTTTATATGTCTTACTGTTTTTCCACTATATAATCCTATATGCATTCATATATTGGTTTCACAAAACAATACTGTATTATTTACTATATATATATATATATATATATATACACACACAAAGCTAACTACTTTATTCAATATTGTCTAATTATTAATATATGCATACATATCAGTGTTCTCTTATTCAATGTATATTAACAGTTTTAATGAGGACACAAGCAGACCTTTTTTTTGACCCTGTCAAACTAAATTAATATACATAACTTTCCCATATTTCACGTAATTACTTTTTAAACCATCAGTATAAGACGTTTTCACTTATTCTTGACAATGTTTATTACCTTTTTAAGGAATGTTATCTTATCAGACTGTAGTTCAACTGCTGTCAACGTGTTGTGTGTGTTTTTTTTTATTTTTATTTTTTTTTTTTTTTTGTTTTTTTTTTAATTAGCGAACTATAAAAATTAACTATCCTAATGAACTTTCACAAAGTAAACTTTTGACTGTCTTATAAAAAATACCAGCATGAGGCATAGAGGTCATCTAAAGTTCAACATTTATAAATTAAGACTTTCTGTATATTTATCTAATAACATAACATATAAGACCACTACTATATAATAATATGAATAATAATTATATTATCAATAAAATGTATGCAAATTAATATGTATATAATAAAATATATTGGTTCATATAAAATTCTATTACACCCTTGCAGCCACAGAACCCTTTCTAACAGTTTTTTCAGACCGGGTTATCCTTCAAACAGATCCAGCTTTCCTACCTAAGCTTTATTCAACCTTTCACCGTTCACAGGAAATAGTCTTGCCCACTTTCTCCTCAGCTCCTGCCAATCCAGGAGAAGAAGCTTTCCACACATTAGATGTAAGGAGATGCCTGCTACACTTTCTAACAGTCACCAAAGAATGCATAAAGTCAAATGCTCTCTTCGTGATATTCTCAGGCTCACGTAAAGGGGAGAAAGCTTCCAAAAGCACGATAGGCAGATTGCTTAAATTGGCAATCACAGAGGCCTGCAAAGCTAAGGGAGAAATACCCTCCTCAGGTATTGCTGCTCATTCTATGAGATCAACGGCAGTTTCCTGTGCCAAAAGGGCCGGTGATACACCTCAACAAATTTGCAAGGCTGCTACCTGGTCCAACTACTCGACATTTCTCTGACATTATAGGTTGGACTTACTGTCCGCCGCAGATTAAGCTTTCGGCAGGAAGGTACTTATCTATAAGGATATACATGCCTCCTGCATGTATCCTTACCTGTCAAGTGTCTCTCCTCTGTCTGTTATGAGACCCGAAAAACCGCAGGTTCTGTGAGCGGGTCTGTTCTCCAGAGCAGGGTGGATGGAGTCGTGATGTCGGTAGACTCCCCGCCCACCTCTACACTCCCCTTGTCAACATGCATTTTCTCCTGTGTATTTCTTACACTGAACTTCTGCTATGATCACTAACATCCAGTAAAAACCCAGAAAGATCACCACACGACTTCAGCATGCCCAATCATGCTGAGATGTGGAGGAGCCAATCCTGGGAGAGCTGGAGAAGAAAGGAGGGGGATCTGAAGTTGCTCTCTCAGGCTTGTGCATGAGATATGTAAATAACCTGTCATTTACAGCAAGGGGGAAGTACTGACTCCTATTTCTCTGTGTGTCAGTTTTTGTCTCACTGAAAAAAAAATAAAAGGACCGTTTTTAGAGCTGGATAAACTCTTCGTGGCAAGACTGGGCACAGATGAAATGAAATTTTATACTATACAAGGTGCAAGCCTTAATTTAAAAAACGAATCGGGTTTACATCCACTTTAATCACTGCTTGGCATTTCTAAAGAGAAGTTGCATTAGGGGGCCTATTCTTTTTCTGGGATGTAGTTTCCTGTTCTAAGATCTTTCAGGGGAGACAATTCTCACCTTGCTAGCTAATCGCAACACAACCAAGTACAAATAAATAAAATAAATCCAACCTTAATAGGTGACTTGACTAGACCTAGCTCTCAAATTTTTCAAGGCCTGTCTATAAAATTACAAATAGTTGATGCCCTATGGCCCTATTTTGTCCTAACAGATAGGCACCTGCTTTGTAAACATAACAGATTGATTGACCCTTCTAAATGATTTTGAGCTTCAAGATAAAAAGTCAAAACGTAAGATGTAGTGATTCAGTTTTTTTTTTAGATAAAACTTTGAAGGATGTTAAAATATCTGCAATCCTTTTCTACAATTTTCAGACTTTCAAGAAGAAGCCAGAACATTTCCCCTTCTTCTTCAAGCGTATAATGGAGGCATCAGTGGCAGAAGAATCAAAAAGTGATTACACATTACAAGAGCGCACAATTCTCCTCCTTTTTCTGGATCACTGCTTCAACAGCCTAGTAATTGTCTATACATTCTATTGAGCTACATATGTTTAGTTTGTTAACGATTATATACAGTATATTTTTTTTTTTTTTTTTTTGTGTGTGTGTGTGTATAATCTCCGGGTAGATTTAGTTCCATTAATATTGCTATTCCTAGGACTACATAGGAGCACACCCCATAAACCACATTTTAGATATTGCTTTGGTGGTATTCAAACCCACATAGCCAGTATAGTAGCAGAAGAAATGCTGATATCTGATCTACAAAGCTCAAATATTTGTGTACGTTGAAACAAACACCTCATCTGCCTAGATTTTGTCTATGAATTTGCACAGCAATAACCGTTCAGTCACCCCACTGAAATGTAGAGAGGAGAATGCTTTTTAGAAACTAGACATGTTTAAATGTAACAATGAGCTATTCTCTAATCCCTTTTCTGCAACAGGTTGTATCCGAACAAGGGAAATTTTCCTCTCCAGGCAGCAGCTGTCACTTTTGAAAAGTAGCACAGCTGTGCGTGGCTCTGTCCTCACAGCCATGTCATTCATTCACCATTTCCTGTGAATGAATGAACTAAAAGTACTGTTACCCACCACAGCAGAAGTATTTGTAGTTTAAATGAACTGCAGGCGCGCCTTATCAGCATGCCTGTAGTTCATTCGCACTGCCTACAGCCCATACACAGATATGGGCAACAAATCTATAGACAATATGTGCAGGAGTCTGACATAACACCCACGATCTGCTGGTCATGAGTGTAATGCTTTCCAGACTTCTGCTTTTAAAAGATAATAAATGCACATTTTTTTTTTTTTTTTTACCTGGGGGAAAAAAAATTGCATTCATCATTTTTAATGTAACGGTGATCTTATCCTTTTATGCTATTTTTTGCTAGTTTATACTCGTAGAGTAAACTAGAGGGATTAAATACTGCCAATATGATTTCTACATGATCTACTACTATATAAGAATTGAACTTTAAATAATCCCGATGTGTTTACTTTAAATGGTTTTCCTTTAAGATCTCTGCTCTTAAATTTTCAGACCAGAATATATATTGAGATGTCCTATTCCTTTGCAGGAGGTTGACCTAATTCGTGAACAAATCCAGCAGCTCATATCACTGCCAATGTGGTCCTGTCTGCAGCCAGTAAGTTTTCATACCTTTGGTCATTTATATAAACGTTGGTAGTGGCAGGGGATGTTAGTGGACTTTTTATGCATTTCAACATGGAATGTTTACATGTGGGTGAAAACCTGTTCATGAAGTTATTGCAATGTTGTATTGACCACTGACATCTAAATTCTAGGCTCGTCTGGAGCAGGAACTAAAAAAGACCCAAAAGCTTAGAAAGTTCTGGAACCTCATTAGGAAGAATGATGAGAAGATGGACCCAAAGGCACAAGAGATGTATGTAATATATAAAAATGTACAAAACCTGGAAATAGTTCAGTATTATATTAATTCTAAATGAATACTCTTCCTATAGCATAGAATTTTGTGATTACCTTTTAACAATAGTATAAGATTAGTAAAAAGTGACTTGAGCTTCCAGAATCCTTTTTGTTTCTATTTGTGTATTGACGTCAATGTCCTATTTCTCTTGATCTCTGCAGGGCCAAGCAGGAAAGAATATTTCTGCGGAAGCTTATACAAAAGTTCTTATCTGTGCTCACGTCAATTCAAGCAACAGGTAACCCCCAACTTTTAGAGGAAATAAAATTAGATTCTGGGCTGAACTGAATGGCATGGGGGGTTTGTGTGGCCAGCTTTTAAATAATTTTTTTTCAGAACAACAAAAAAAAGTAAAACCTGTACAACACTTGAACATTTTCTCATGTTCTATCCTGTTAACCCTTTTGCTGCCACCCAGGTATGGCTTACATCAGCAGCAGTGGTGGCATTTACACACACTAAGGAATGAATGTGTATTTTCACAGCTAACTTTTGACTTTCTGTTGGAAGTGATTCAGGTGGCTCCAAAGTCTGATCACTTCTACAAGCCCAGGAACAAACAACCTCCTGCCATGTTTACTTGGGTCTGCTGTCCCACCTGTTGGCCTGGGACAGGCACTGTGGGGGTGTAGAAGGGTAGAGTGGAGAGGGCTCAGCGAACTCCTGGTTTGCTCATCCCCTCTCTGGTAAAAGAACCTGGAAGTGACATGTGTTGCTTAACTAATTAGTTCACAGCTGTCCTTTTTTTGTGTCTGCTGTGCTAAAAAAAATTACTTTTTAAAACATTTTTCCCACGTACCTACACATATGTAAATGCATGCATTGGGTGCAGCTACATACGAAAATGACAATTGTGCTACATGTTGCATAGCGGCATGCACACCAGAGTAGAAGCAATAATTCTAAGGTCCTTCATTGTTAACACCAAAGGGTGTTAACTGAAGAGTACAAAATCTGGTGCAGCTGTGCATGGTAGCCAATCGGCTTCTAACTTCAGCATATTCAGTTAAGCTTTCACAATAACCTGAAAGCTGGTTGGTTTCTAAGCAGAGCTGGGCAAAATTTTGCACTGCACTCTCCAGTTTTAGTAAATCAGCCCCTAAGGGTCCATTCACATTACCATGCAGCCCAAACCACGTCTGCCCCCCCCCCCCTTTATTTTTATTTTATTTTTTTAACAGGAATTTATATGAAATGTACAAAGTGACACTTTATTTATGTCACTGCACAGCAGCATGGGGTGCAGCTCTTCTTGTGTGGCAACACGTGGGCCATGCAGAGCGGTGTGATATTAGGCACACATTGCATAATATTACACAGCTCTGAGACTCGGTGAAACACTGCGTTCTTGTCTGAACATGACACACAGGGGGAGAGTTACTAAAACAGGAGCGCACAGAATCTAGTAAATATGTGCATAGTAACCAATCGCTTCTAACTTCAGCTTATTCAGTTAAGCTTTAACAATATAACCTAGAAGCTGATTGGTTACTATGCACAGATTTACCAGATTCTGTGTGCTCCAGTTTTAATAAATCTCCCCCCGTGGAAAACAATTTTTTTCTGTGTGACCTTGCACTTACCTCATGGAAAATAACGCAGGTAACTGCGTGTAGTGTGAATGGGCCCTAAGCAAATGACCTGTAAAGGCTTTTAAAGTGTCACCTATGGACAAGTTTTCTGCAGTTTCACCTGTACACAAAATTTTAAGGCTTGACATGTTGGGTGTCTATTTACGCAACTCCTCCTTGTTCCTCATTTTATTATTTATTTTTACATTTAAAAAACAAAACAAAAATTTCAATGTGTAATATATTGCGTTTGTGTGAACTAAATACATTTTTAGTTACCGTATTTATTGGCGTATAACACACACTTTTTTTCCCCTTAAAATCAGGGGAAAATCATGGGTGCGTGTTATACGCCGATTGTGAGCCTGTGGGCAGCTTTCGGCTGTTCTTTTTCAGCTTTTGGCCGTTCTCGGCAGCCAAGTGCGGCTAAAAGCTGCCGAGAGTGGCCGAAAGCAGGACATCCGGCTCTGTATCTCGGCGGCGCCATTTTTAAATGCCAAAGCTGAAAAAGACACTGACAAGGCTGCATTGATGGGCATTTAAATGTACGTTTTTTTTCCTTAAACTTCCCTCCTAAACTTGGGGTGCGTGTTATACGCCGGTGCGTGTTAGACATCTATAAATACGGTAGTTAATTTTACTTTCTACTGAAAATATGCTTTTAATAAACCATTATGCTAAGATTAAATTACATAAACAATCATATTTACCACCATTTTATTCCCTAGTACCTCTGTTTTCAGAAAATGTATAATTTCACTAATATTCATGCCTAAAATGTGCATTTTGAAATGTGTGAAAAAAAATGCAAAAGTGATTGACATGGAAAATGTTTTCTGTGAGTACAGAAATATTCTTTGATCTGCCAGAAATGCACACAGAAATTACCATGTCATTTTGTCCAGGCACAGAGCTTTCCCCAGCTATATGCACTGCATTGGTAGAGAGGCTACAGAAAAACAGTTCACATCCTATTCACCAGGTTCTATCTGACAAGGATCTGCTGGAGTTTTCTATATTGAAAACTGCCATAGTTCCTTTGCTAGTTAGTCACAGAACCAGCATTAGTTTCTATTTTGCTCTGAAACCGGTCTATCTGCTTTGTTAATGTGGCACATGCCACTCGCACCACCTTTGTTTATTACCCAGCTTGAGATAACACAGAAAGTTACAAAAGAGACTGGACAATTTTCTGACATGATCAACACTTCTCAAACATATAGTATCTCACAAAAGCCAGTACACCCCTCACATTTTTGTAAATATTTTATTATATCTTTTCATTTGACAACACTGAAGAAATTACACTTTGCTACAATGTAAAGTAGTGAGTGTACAGCTTGTATAACAGTGTAAAATTGCTGTACCCTATAAATAACTCAACACACAGCCATTATTGTCTAAACTGCTGGCAACAAAAGTGAGAACACCCATAAGTGAAAATGTCCAAATTGGGCCCAAAGTGTCAATGTATTGTGTGGCCACCATTATTTTCCAGCACTGCCTTAACCCTTTTGGGCATGGTGTTCACCAGAGCTTGACAGGTTGCCACTGGAGTCCTCCTCCATGATGATATCATGGAGCTGGTGGATGTTAGAGACGTTGCGCTCCTTCACCTTCCATTTGAGGATGCCCCACAGATGCTCAATAGGGTTTATGTCTGGGGACATGCTTGGCCAGTCCATCACCTTTACCCTCAGCTTCTTTAGCAAGGCAGGGGTCGTCTTGGAGGTGTGTTTGGGGTTGTTTTCATGTTGGAATACTACCCTGTGGCCCAGTCCCCGAAGGGAGGGGGATCATGCTCTGCTTCAGTATGTCACAGTACATGTTGGCATTCATGGTTCCCTCAATGAACTGTAGCTCCCCATTGGCGGCAGAATTCGTGTAGCCCCAGAACATGACACTCTCACCACCATGCTTAACTGTAGGCAAGACACACTTATCTTTGTACTCCTCACCTGGTGTCCGCCACACACGCTTGACACCATCTGAACCATATAAGTTTATCTTGGTCTCTTCAGACCACAGAACATGGTTTCAGTAATCCATGTCCTTAGTCTGCCTGCCTTCAGCAAATTGTTTGCAGGCTTTCTTGTGCATCATGTTTAGAAGAGGCATCCTTCTGGGATGACAGCCATGCAGACCAATTTGATGCAGTGTGCAGCGTATGGTCTGAGCACTGACAGGCTGCCCCCACCCCTTCAACCTCTGCAGCAATGCTGGCAGCACTCATACGTCTATTTCCCAAAGACAACCTCTGGCTATGATGCCTCTTGGCCACTGTGCTGCAGCTCAGTTTCAGGGTCTTGGCAATCTTCTTATAGCTTAGGCCAGTGATGGGGAACCTCGGCACCCCAGATGTTTTGGAACTACGTTTCCCATGATGCTCATGCACTTTGTACTGTAGTTAAGCATCATGGGAAATGTAGTTCCAAAACATCTGGGGTGCCAAGGTCCGCCATCACTGGCCTAGGCCATCTTTATGTAGAGCAACAATCCTTTGTTTTAGATGCTTAGAGAGTTCTTTGCTATGAGTTGCCAGGTTGAACTGCCAGTGACCAGTATGAGCGAGTGAGAGTGATGACACCAAATTTAACACACCTGTTCCCCATTCACACCTGAGACCTTGTAACACTGAGTCACATGACACTTGGGAGGGTAAGTGGCTAATTGGGCCCTATTTAAACATTTTCACTTAGGGGTGTACTCTCTTTTGTTGCCAGCGGTTTAGACATTAATGGCTCTGTGAGTTATTTTGAGAGGACAAATTTACACTGTTATGCAAGCTGTATACTCACTACTTTACATTGTAGCAAAGTGTAATTTCTTCAGTGTTGCATGAAAAGATAAAATATTAAAAAAAAAATGGGTGGGGTGTACTCACTTTTGTGAGATACTGTATAAAAACGCTTCCAGTAGTAAATTCAACAGACCAAAGATATAAAGTGAAGTTCGTTGTTGCAATTTGCATACATTGTCATCCTGTTGCAAAATTGTAACCAAATACTGCTTTGTACAACATTTGCATACTATTGATCCCCCACAGTTATTACCTCTTGTATCTCTTGACCTTCTCTCTTACAGTATATTGTAAGCTCTAAGGCCCCATTCACATCTGAGCGTTTTGTAGCTTGAAGCCTGAAGCTACAAAACGCTAGAGGGGAAAAAAAATCTATTATTCTCAATGGAGATGGTTCACATCTCCACTCCATGTCGCCTGAAGCCGAACGCCTGAAGCTCAAACGAGTTCTGGACCCTTTTTTGTTGCTCAAATCGAACAGATTTGGGCATTTTCTTTTTTTTACATTAGTGACCTTTTGCCCTGCACAAAATCACAGCAAACCGCCGTTAAAAACGCTGCGAAATCACGGTAAACGCTGCAAAATAGCAGTAAATTTGTGCGATTTTTCTGCTCAAAAACGCTACGCTCAGGTGTGAATGCAGCCTAAGGATCAGGGCCCTCTGATTCCTATTGTATTTGTACTGTCTATCCTCAAGTTGTAAAGCTCTGCGTAAACTGTTGGTGTTAGATCAATTCTGCATAATAATAATATTACTTCTATCTCTGCTGACTGTTTTTCCCAGACATACACTTTAGGGTTTTAGTTTAAAAAAAAAAAAAATATATAAAAAAAAAAAATGTGTAGACATCTCTTGTTGTACTGCTAACATGGTAATAAAGCCTTAAGTTAGAATTCTATCTATATATGTCATTTGCGCAGAGGACAATAACTGTTTAAGAAATAGTGCAGAAAAGCCTACAAATTGCTGTGCTTACAAGTGCAGTCCCTGGGTTACTCTGTGCTGCTTCCCTGAACTTCTGGTGGGATAGCATACAATTAGAACTTCATGCAAAGTCCCCTGATACCCTTCCACAGGACTGCATGACCCTTTCCAAGTGCCACTGCACATGCGACTGTATTTATGTGCATGTTGACACTTGCAGCCTACTAATGTAGGCTTTGAGCCCATCTTTCAGAATGCAAGTCTGGCTCCATAGGACCCCCCCAAGGCAACAGAGCCACCCTAGGAGAGGAAACCTAGAACAGCAACCTTTAAACTGGCTTAATCTAGAAGAAAAGAAAGCTTTAATGAAAAAGAAGTACCAGGCAAGTACCCAGATCAGCTGCTATAACTGCCACTAAAAATGTAGGGTTTAGTGATAGTTTAACACCATCTCTTAGCAGTCAAATTATAAAATCTAGCTATCTCACATGCCTTCATATAACCTTGACCACCACGGTTTATCAGTGTGTTTGAAAATATGGAATATAAATTTAAGTGTTTTTTTTTTTTTTTTTAATAACATTGCTGATGTATCTCAGCTGGGATTTAAATATTTGTTTTAAAAAAAAAAAACTTTTGCAGGGCTTGAATTAAACATTTTATTTTTGTTTTGTTGTCATTTTATATGTTGGTCACTAGATGGCAGAACCAGCTTTGCTACATTTTACTCCACATATTTAGTACTAGTCTAACTACATTATTACTACTGTGGTAAACAAAATTTGGGTTATTTTGCTTCTACAATATACTGTATTCCTGAGCCACATGCAGGGATTTCCATCAGAAATCGTGCCCGTTTTTTAATGCAGTGTCGTATGGGGGCCCAAATTCATGAGAATCCAATATTGCATTAAGGCCTTGTCCCTTGCACACAGAAATTTCTCCAGATTCTCACCATCTTTTCATATTATGCACTGTAGATGATATATTTAAAGACTTAGCAATTTTACGCTGAGGAACATCAATCCCAAATTAACAATTTTTAGAGACCGCTTTTCACAGATGTGAAACCTATACCCACTGAGTCTAATATATGCCTTTTATGTCCAATCATGTTATTGCCAATTAACTGAATTGTGAAATGTTTTTCCAGCTCTTCCTTGTTAGTACCTCTTACTTTGCCAGCTTTTTGTTGTCCTTTTCCCAACTTTTTTGACGTATTGCTGCCATCAATTTCAAAATTGCCTTTGTTCTTAAAATGGTACATTTTCTCAGTTTGAAAATTTGATATGTTTTCTATTGTGAAAAAGTGAGTATTAAATAGAACCAAAAGAAAGCTCCATCTGTTACAACACTGAGCCCAAATGCCCATTGTTTTTATGACTGAGTAATTGGCAGTCAGCACTGAAAAATAGCCTGGTAATTTAGCAGGTGTAACATGGTGGTATTGAGGTGGTTAAGATATACTCTTCTTAACCTCCAGCCTCTGTTCACTTCTCAGCAGCATGCATGAGTTTCAGCCACAGCAGGATGTTATTGCTCAGGACAGCATCCCGATGGTAACATTGGAAAAATATGCCTGTGTCATTAGCATAGGCACAACTGCTTGTATAGAGAGAGGAGAATTATGACGCAAAGATGACAAAACCTAGTGTTATCGCTCTTAGCCCAACATTTGAAGTCAATAAAATAACTCCATTTTGTCCATACAGGAAGCGCCAAAACTTCAAGCAGCTTGTTCTTTATAGTTAGAAGCGAGACTCGATGTCATGCTGTGCAAACAATGAAAATGAAAAAACACAAGAACAATCTAAGTGTAGTGGTTTAATCACACTGAATTTATTGCGCCTGACCAAGGAGCATGCATGCTCTGCAAACGCATAGCTACGCCCAAACCGCATTATCCGGTGACATCACGTCTGCCTCTCATGCTGTACCCAGAAGCCTGTAGTCCCCGGCCGGGGACACTCCACTGGAACCCACGGTGCTCTTTCCCTATCACAGCCAGAACATATGAACCTGATGCCCGGTAGCGGAGGACAGATGAGCTCTACCCCTGCACTGTTTCTGTGAGTTACTTAATTTTAGCGCAATAAATTCAGTGTGATTAAACTACTTGGATGGTGCTTGTGTTTTTTTCTTTTTCATTGTGTACAACTGCTTATATTCTGCACATGTGACAAGGTGACATCACAAGACAGCAATCTGGAAATGGGGACATAGCGTTGTCACCCCATAACAGGAAGTGGCTGTATGATGACAAATTACCAGGTACTGTATTTCAATGAAAGCTTTAAATCTAAAATTACTTTTGAAATTACATTAAGGAGTTAAGACTATATGAGCTTTTGCTGGTTGGGTTTACATCTACTTTGAATATTGTTTTTAGCACTTGTAGCTGGTCATTGTAGAAATGCACTAACCATGGGTACAGCAGAATTCATAATTCATTATCGATATGAATGTATAGACCGAATATTTTAGGATGATTTTTCTAACAGATCTTTTGCCTTTGTAAGTATACAGATATGTTTATTGCATGCTGAGATTTGGTTTCTGTTTTATTTCGCAGGTCCGGCCTCCTTGGAAAG
Organism: Lithobates pipiens; assembly: GCF_037356315.1. Taxonomy (NCBI): domain Eukaryota; kingdom Metazoa; phylum Chordata; class Amphibia; order Anura; family Ranidae; genus Lithobates; species Lithobates pipiens. Next base: position 113,720,082 of record NW_027507791.1, read on the forward strand.
AATCCACTATTGTGAGCGCTTTATAGAACTTATGATTGATTTAGAGGTACTTTTTTTTTTTTTTTTTCTAAATACTATTTCTTAACTACACATCACAGGACACAAGGCTTTGTGCTCTTAGAACTACCTGGGTTATGCTGCCACCTTTGGGTGAATGGACACTGGGCAAAAAAAGATATAATTCCCTGCCCAGTCTTAACCCCAACTCCCAGCTCATCTAGTTTTCAGTATTTTCCTAGTGGGCTTAGGTGATGGATGTGCCGGTGACGTCTCTCTCTGAAGATTCTTTTCCGTGGCCGCTAGACTTCTGGTTTCATAGCCTGTTCTGCAAACCCCACCCTGGGAAGGAAAAGGCTTAATTTGGATCAGTCACCTACGACCCTGAGGCCAAGAGGGGATGGTACCTGGAACCTCCATTCAAAAGGGAGGGACGGCCTTTAAGGTTGCTGGATCTTGTGGGCAGCAATCTCTTGGGTGCCTTGTATCCAGTGACCCTGCTGAGTGCTTTACAGGTCCAGGGCAGTGTGGGGGAGTCGGGTCCCTAATAGCACTGCAGGGTGCACCTACTGTGATGGCTGAAAATTGGGCCCCTGGCTCTGCAGCTGTGCCTTTTTCTATGGAACATCTGTGGCCTTCCCCCAGTGTTCCCGTGGGGAACAGCTTGGGTTCTTTGGATGATGGACATGCATGCAAATGACAGCTCTGCAGTCCTACATCGCTGCAGCAGAATTGAGAACAGAAGGTCTGAAATCTGCTCCCTAACATGAAACACCTCCATCCCTATATTGTATAGGAAAGCAAAAATTTGCCCAGTGGACTTTAAATGAAGTGTCCATGGTGATCGCAGGTAAATAAAATGTAACAGTATAAAAAAGTAACAATGTTTATTGAAGTATTACAACTCTCGTCTAGTGCAAAGCATGAACATAGGTGTAAAATTCACGAGTACAGCAACATAGCATAATGGTTCTCTAAACATAGCCATAATGACAAAATCATCACAAAGTATTGGGAGTACAATTCCACATAATACAGATATACACGATGCCTCTTTATCCCGATGTGTTTCACAAGCTTTCCTCGCCTCATCAGGGGCTGATATGTATATCTGGTGTTTGTCAGACAGTTGGCTCCAGAGGCTGACCCCAGGCAAGGAGGAGCGGAAGGGCATCTCCCTGGCAGCTGAAGGGTGAAAGACCAAAGCAAGGAGGACCGAGGCCAGACGCAGGGCAGGCATGGCAAAAAGATATGAGAGGAAGTATGGACCATAGTGTCGCCTATAAATCTTGCAGGGCATACTCGCAGATAGATGAACTTCTCGCCAGTGTATTTATTTTATTTATTTGTTTTTTTAATACACTGGCGAGAGGTTCATCCATCTGTGAGTACGCCCTGCAAGATTTATGGGTGAAACTAGGGTCCATACTTCCTCTCTCATCTTTTTGCCGTGTCTGGCCTCGGTCCTCCTTGCTTTGCTCTTTCAACCTTCAGCTCCCGGGGAGATGCCTTTCCACTCCCCCTTGCCTGGGGTCAGCCTCTGGAGCCAACTGTCTGACAAACACCAGATATACACATCAGCCCCTGATGCGAGGAAAGCTCGTGAAACGCGTCAGCTTAGAGATGTATTATGTGGAATTGTTACTCCCAATACTTTGTGATGATTTTGCCATTATGGTTATGTTTAGAGAACCATTATGTTATGTTGCTGTACTTGTGAATTTTCCACCTATGTTCATGCCTTGCACTAGACGAGAGTTGTAATATGTTCATGCCTTGCACTAGACAAGAGTTGTAATACTTCAATAAACTTTGTTAATTTTTTATACTGTTACATTTTATTTACCTGTGATCACCATGGACACTTCATTTAAAGTCCCCTGGGTGAATTTTTGCTTACACAGCTTCAGCAAAGCTACAGAATAGCAGCCTTTGTCAGCATCACTGGTGCCGCCTCAAGTAATGGAATACTTGTTGCAACAGGGTGACTTGCCACATAGGTGTCTGATGTTGGCAGACACTCTACTCTGCTGGGTAGCTGCTCCCGTTACTAGGGTTACAGGGCTTGTGACCATAAGCAAGCCATGGCATACGTTGGGGGGGGGGGGGGGGTCAGACAATGGGGGTTCCAGCTTCCTGTGTCCTCACTGGTTTGGAATGCTTGGAACTTGAATGTGGGTGCTTTCCTTCCCCTTCCTCCACTTTTGTGAAAGGATGAGGTGTCAGAGAATCATCTTCTGGATGAGTTGGTAGCCATTGAGGATCAGGAATCTTCTTTTGATCAGTCTTCTAAGAAGTTTCAAAGTCCATGGGCTGTCTCAGATGCAAAACCATAGTGGCTGGACTTTTTGGCAGACACTGTGCAAATAAATTTGGGGTTAACATTTCCAGATGATTTCCTGTGAATCCATTTTAGGTGTTTCTTTGCTGAAGAGGGCATTTTAAAGCCCAGCATTCAGGAGGAGGTAACGTTTGCATCAGCTGAGACGTAATTCCCCACATAACAGAAGAGAGAATACTTCTGCAATGAGACAAAAAAAGTAATGAGCACCTAAAGATGAGAAGGAACTCCAGAAGCAGTCAGTTGATACAGGCTGATCCAACTGGGTAATGTAGGAGATGCAAATAGCACAATCCTTTCCTGTGCCTAGTTCTGCCTTGCACACTGTGCAAGTGGGGTTTGGGTTAGGTGGCTTGGCAGGAGTTGCAGGGCAGTCACCCTCCTGTTTAGCTCCAGACGTCCTAAAATAGCGGCTGAAATGCCAGAAATTGACTTCTCCACAAATGCTTAGACAAAACCAGAGGGAGGCTCTGGAGACCGAGGTATATAGAGGAGGATGGCAGTGACCACAGTCCTGCAGGCAGGCAATAAAACATGTCTGATCTGCTTTGCTGTTCTGCTTCTGTGCTGTTTTTCTGTTAACAAAAGCTGAGACTTCCCCATGTCTGAGAGAGCACTGTGCAGGGAGCTGCTTCGAGGGGTCACCACATAAAACAATAGGTAGAAAGGGAAAAAGGCTTTTGTGCATTTGCTGGCTCCCCTCCTTCTGATTTCAAGCTGGTGGTAAGAATTAATGGGCATTGGGGCATGAGAAAACATGCCCCACACCAAGTAAAGCACAAACATCCAGGCAAGAAAAAGTATGTTAACACCCTGGCATCAATTGTTTTTTTTTTGTTTTTTTTTGCAACAATTTGCCATAAAATGTGTTCTGATTCTCATCGAAGTCACAATAATAGACAAACACAATACGCTTAAAGTGGGACTTTAGTCAGAAAATGAAATCCTGCTATATCAATTCAGACTGGTCCCTTTTGCAGATGTAGCTGTAAAACACTAAAAATAAATCCCTATACTGTTTAAAATCCGGTAAAACACTGTATCCCCCTGCTCTGCACATGCTCAGTTGCTCTCCATTTTTAGGCGCTGCTGAATTCGTAGAGGCTGATCTGCTGACAGCCTTAAATCTGAATAAAACCCCCCTATCCTTTAGAGCCAAGGAAGCTGCTTCTGTTTGAACTGCAACTGGCATTGGGCTACACATGTGATCAGTTAAGACACTTAACACTAACACTAGACATTTAATGGTTTAACAATTTGTTGAAGACCCCAGAAAATGTGACAGCTACCCTGACATTACTGGAATATAACTTTTTTTTTTTTTTTTTGTTTTTTTTTTGATGGGTTTAGTTTCACTTTATGATTTACTGCTGTTCATGGGCTCTGGGCTTCAGCAAACTGGCAGCCACCAGCAAGAAAAAACAGGACCAATGCTGGAGGCAACGTACTGCGCACATTAATGTTTGTAGCACAATTATTAATGTAGAATGTATGTTACTTGCTAAACATTATTTTTTTTATCAGGTTGTTAGGGGTAAGGTAATAACCGTTTTGCCAACCCCCCAAAGTGAAATTTACTGGCAGGACACCAAAATTTACAGACACCACCAATATTTAAATTTTTTTTTGCTGGGAAGAATCATGACATTTGCTGACAGAGCCACATTTGTTTTACTGACACTGCAAAAAAAGTAACTAACATGCCTGCTTTCAGTGCTAAACAGGGCAAATATCAATATTTAAACTATAAACATTAGGGGTGCACCGAATGGGTTTTTTGGTGCCGAAACCGATACCGAAAATGAAAAATACACTAGGCCAAAACCGATACCGAAACAGCACCGATACCGAAAATGACTGTTTTTTAAAAAATATTTCCATACAGCAGATGGTCAGAGACTGGGGACATGGTACAGGAGATGGTCAGAGACTGCGGCCATGCTACAGGAGATGGCCAGAGACTGCGGCCATGCTACAGGAGATGGCCAGAGACTGCGGCCATGCTACAGGAGATGGCCAGAGACTGCGGCCATGCTACAGGAGATGGCCAGAGACTGCGGCCATGCTACAGGAGATGGCCAGAGACTGCGGCCATGCTACAGGAGATGGCCAGAGACTGCGGCCATGCTACAGGAGATGGCCAGAGACTGCGGCCATGCTACAGGAGATGGCCAGAGACTGCGGCCATGCTACAGGAGATGGCCAGAGACTGCGGCCATGCTACAGGAGATGGCCAGAGACTGCGGCCATGCTACAGGAGATGGCCAGAGACTGCAGCCATGCTACAGGAGATCAAAGCAGCCTCACCAGTTCCCCTCAGATGCAGCCTGCCTGATAAAAATACATGCACAGTGTTTTCCATGTATTCCAATGGCTTTAGTTCACACCATGCAGTAAATTTCCTGTGCGGAAACTGACTGCATGGTGTGAACTAGAGCCATTGGAATACATGGAAAATACTGCATGTATTTTGTGCAAAAAAAAAAAACACACGGAACTGCATCTGGTGTGAACTGGCCCCAAGCAAGCTACCTGGTTCAGTTCCAACAGATTTCTATTGGGAATGATCATATCGTTACCTCTACTAGCAATAACTTAACCCTTCCCCATACTATCACATGGCAATAAAAACCTAGCTGGGTCAAAATCAAGATTATTATTATTATTTTTTTTTTATATGGTCAATAAAGGGAGTACAGCCTTTGTCCTGTGACCTGGTTTTATATAGCATGGCTACATTCACACAAGTGGCCAGAGGTAGATAGTTTCAGAGGCAAACAAATTACTATTTTGGATGCAGCAGCACTGTGGGCACAAAACTTGTGATTTAGCTGCGGACAAAACTCTGCAATGCTTGCCCTGGGCACACTCTTTCCCCCTCATGCAGCTTGCCAGTGTCTGAATGCAGCCTTACCCATGCCCGGATCAGTGCGGTGATCTCGGTGTGTCACAGAGCTGTGCATTGAATTGCCCGGGCGGCTGCAGTAACAATGTCCCGCCTCCTGTAATCACGTCATGCTGATTCAATGTCTCGCCATTGGATCAGTGTACCGTCCGTCACAGGAGGCGGGACATTGTTACTGCAGCCGCCCGGGCAATTCAATGCACAGCTCCGTGACACACGGAGATCACCGCACTGTCGTAAAGCAGGAGGGAGGACTGGGGACGAGCCAGGAAAACACCCCTGCAATGGGCGGCACCAGGGGGGCGGAGGCCCGCCCAGGCTCCTCCCCCATTTTCGGCCCCATTATCGGCAGGATTTTCCTTGAGGCAATTTGCAGAAAACACAATTTTCGGCCGATATGTTTCGGCGGCCGAAATTTCGGTGCATCCCTAATAAACATGTAGCTAGTGCTGTGTTTAAGTTAAACAAATGTCAAATTATATTTCTCTATCATTCATTGATGGACACAGCAGCTCTTCTTGACCTTAGGGTTATATCGCCCCTTTAAGAGAGGATTAGGCAGAACGTGTTAAAAACAGCAACACTTGCACAGTACCGCCCAGGGAGCTGTCCTACTGGTAATAACACTGCATCCAGCAGCTCAGTTTTCTGCGTAGTGTAGAAGGACCTGGCTCACTGAAGGGACCATTGGTCCTGGGAATTTTTCTTTCTTTTTTTTTTTTTTTTTTGCATTTTTGATCCTGTGATCTACAATCAACAGCCGGGCTGGGTGACAGGCTGCATAATATAGATCCTTGTAGTCTCCCCAGCCTAGCCATCGAGCGTGAGCAGACCCTAGCTATGCACTGGGTCAGCCACGACATGCCCCTTTCTAGTCCAAGGGTGGGGCCGGTGAGCTATATGCTCCGGAGCACACACATGACCGGGCTACGACTGTCTGTGTCACAGTATGCCGTGGCCGACAGCCACCCCGTAATGGGTCTGTGGTGGAATGCGTTCAGCAGTCCCGGCAGGAGGGGTATGTACGGCTCCACCTGTTTTAGCAGGATGGAGCAGCTTGGCATTCCCTGGGAGGTCGACTAGGGGGTCTCTCACTCTCCCGTTCTTCTCTCCCTGTCCCTCTTTCCCTCCTCCCCATGCTATGGGCCGCTGTGTGACTGGGCATGAGGTGCGGTGCACTTATCTGGCTGGGGGTCCTCCAGGGGGGCTCCGGGCCTTGGCAGGGGGCTGTTGGATTTTGGGGTCTGCTCATTCTTTTCCCTGTTTTTATGGGCCCTGGAGAGGTGTTCATGCTGTTCGCCATGAGGGGAGGCCGCCGCGTGCTCCGTGGCCATTTTCTTGAGGCCGCAGCCATTTTCCTGTAGCCTTAGTCAGGATATGTTGCCAGGGTGGAGGTGGCGTAAAAAATGCCCCCTCCCCCCACTGTCTTCTGGGGAGAGCTCTGGTTCAGACTCGGGGCCCCACTGTGACTGGCGGCCCCTGTTCTGACGTTTCAGAGGATGCAGACCAGGACCGTTTGGACAGTGAGGATAACTCTGTGTCCGGGTCAGCCCAGAATAAAGCGCTAGTAGGAGCAGTTATTACAGCGGTGTGGGATACCCTGAAGATACAGGATATGGCAGGGACATCTGCAGAGGTGTCGATCCCTTTTGGGTCCCACAAACCGGCCCGCACTGCTAAGGTGTTTCCGTTTTTAAATGATTTTGATAAGTTCATTCACAAGGAATGGGGAAGCCCTTTTTCAGTTCCGAGAAGGATGGCATTGCATTACCCTTTTGAAGAGCCTCCTGTCGTTGACCCCCAACCCCCCCCCCCCCCACCCCGGACTCCTGCCTTCAAGGACCCTGCCAACAGGAGGGCCGAGGCAGTAGCCCAGTCCATGTTTACGGTGGTGGGGTCAGCGTTACGACCAGTGTTGGCCACGGCCTCTGTGTTGCAGACGCTTACTGAATGGGCAAAATTGTTACACCGTGAATTGGAGAAGCAACAGGACTGGCAGACCAGTTGGCGCATGGCCTTAAGTATGTCTGTGATGCGGCCCTCGATACAGTCCCCCTGCTCTCTAGAGCATCAGTATCAACAGTAGTGCTACGGCGCTTAATTTGACTGAAATGCTGGTCTGTGGACCGGGCTTCTAAGAAAGTACTGGCGAATTTGCCCTTCCAAGGGTGAGAGGTTATTTGGAGCCTCGCTGGATGACAAGAATGTTACCGGTGGGAAGAGCACGTTGCTCCTACAGTCCAGGAAGGGTAATGAACAACGCCGTAGGCAAGGGCCCTCTTTTTCTACTCAGAAGTGGCTTTTTTTGCCCATGCGGGTCGGCAGATAATCGTTCCCAGTCCGACAAGGCGCCTGCTGAGGGACAAAAGCATCCCTGGTTTCGCAAGCCAAACAAGCCTGCAAGCAAATCTGTTACCGCATGAAGGTTTGCACCTGCCCAACTCTCAGGTGAGGGGTTGCCTTTCGGGAGTTTGCAGCTCGGTGGACCTCCCTAGTTTCCGACCAATGGATCGGCGAACTGGTTTCATCAGGATACAAGATAGTTTCTTTCTTGTCTACCAAACAGATTCTTTCCCTCCAACCTTCATCTCCTTCCAGGTCGGGAGGCCCCGTTTGGGGCAGTACAGGACCTGCTAGTGTGCGGGGTGATAGTACCTGTACCGACGCTGAAAAGGTTTCAGGGATTCTACTCCAATCTGTAGTGCCAAAGAAGGAAGGGGTTCGTCCAATCCTGGATCTCAAGGCCCTCAACAGCTTTGTGAAAGTACAAAGGTTCAGAATGGAATCAGTTTTCTCCGTGGTCGCTGCACTCCATCAGGGGGACTTCCTGGCGTCCTTGGACATCAAGGACGCATACTTGCATGTACCCATATGCCTCAGGCATCAGCGGTTTCTACGATTTGCAGTCAGGGAAGAGCACTGCCAATTTTTGGCTTTCCCTTTTGGCCTGGCATCAGCACCCCGGGTCTTCACCAATGTGTTAACCCCAATGGCATTTGTCAACCATCAAGAAGGAACAAGGAGCACGGCTGCAGCATGGGAGGTTGCTCACATCCTGCAGTGGGCAGAGCGATGAGTGTCGGGCGTAGAAAACTGGCAGGCGGACTACCCAAGTTGTCTGATGCTGGACCAAGGGGAATGGTCATAGCATCCGGATGTATTCCGGCTCATTTGCTTAAGGTGGGGCACACCAGATGTGGATCTATTGGCTTCTCAGCTCGATCGGAAGGCACAGAGGTTGTGGCCAGGACTAGAGATTCCTGGGTGGATGCATCGGACGCGTTGGTGGCTCCATGGGGGTATTATCGGTTGATTTATGCCTTCCCCCCCTCCTCCCACTAAAACTTCTACCACGCCTGCTACGCAGAGTGGAGGCCGAGGGGATTCTGGTGATTCTGATTGCCCCAGATTGGCCTCAGCGTCCTTGATATGCCGACTAGTAGGAATTGTGGCAGATGTTCCTTGGCGGCTGCCGATGCGTTAGGGCCTTCTATCACAAGGTCCAATACTTCATCCTGCTTTACCGTCAGCATAGCTGTTGAAAGCCAGGTGCTAAGGGACCGAGGTCTGTCAGATTCGGTAATTTCCACTATGCTGAGGGCACAAAAGTAATCTCGGAAGATTTATCATCGCACGTGGAGGCCTACATCTCCATGTGTGAGGAGATGGGGTGGTGTCCACGCACATACTCAGTTTTTCGAATCCTGCTATTTTTGCAGCAGGGAGTGGCTCAAAAACTTGCTTTAAGCACCATCAAGGGGCAGATATCAGCCTTGCCTGTCTTCTTTCAATGACCCTTGGTGACTCACTCATTGGTGAGTACATTTGTGCAAGGGGTTCGACATGTGGCCCCTTCGGTTCAACCACTGCTGCCTCCATGGGATCTGAACATGGTGCTGTCGGTTCTTCAGAATCCGCTGTTTGACAATATTAGGGAGATTCCCTTGTTGACAATTTCTCAGAAAGTAGTCTTTCCAGTGGCGATTGCATCTGCCAGGAAAGTTTCTGAATTGGCAGCCTTGTCATGCAAGTCTCCCTACCTGGTTCTTCACAGGGATAAGGTGGTGCTGCGTCTGCATCCCTCTTTTCTTCCAAGGGTGGTTTCGTACTTGCATACCTATGTCCTAAGCCGTCACATCTAAAAGAGGTTGCTTTGCATTCCCTGGTCGTGTCCGGGCTCTACGAGTTTATCTGTCTGCTATGGCTCCTTTCCGGAGGTCGGTCTCTGTTTGTATCGGTGGCTGGTCTGAAAAAGGTCTGGCGGTCTCGTCGACCACCATCTCCCGGTGGAGCAGACAGATCCTGGTTCAGGCTTATGCCTTAAAGGGCTGCCCCCTCTTTCCTGTCACGGCACATTCCGCCAGGACACTTGGAACCTCCTGGGCTTTCCGACATCAGCCGTCAGCCTTCCAGGTGTGTAAGGCGGTGACTTGGTCGTCCTTTCACACTTTCACTAAATTTTACAAAGTTGACGTGAGCGCATTTTCACATGCTTGCTTTGGCCGCAAGGTTTTGCAGGCGGCTGTGTAAGGTTGCCATTCACACTTCCATTTAAGTTACAAGGTTGTTGTGAGCGCATCTTTGGATGCATACTTTAGCCGCAGGTTTTACTGGCGGTCCGTTTAAGGTGGCAACTCCTCTGTTGAAGAGTCCTCTTTGTTTTGGGTGAAGTAAATTTTTGCTGTTTCCACCCCTCCTCTTTTGACACTGTGGGGACATTCCTAAGGTCAAGAAGAGCTGCTGTGCCGTCAATGAACGATAGAAAAAAGGTTTTTTGTACTCACGGTAAAATCCTTTTCTCTGAAGTTCATTGATGGACACAGCACCCACCTCTCCTATTTATGTTTGTACTGCTTTTGACAAACTGAGCTGCTGGATGCAGTGTGAGGGGTTATAGCCAGTAGGACTGCCCCCTGGGTGGTAGTGTGCAAGTGTTGCTGTTTTTAACATTTTCTGCCTAGTTCTCTCCTAAAGGGGCGATATAACTCTAAGGTCAAGAAGAGCTGCTGTGTTCGTCAATGAACTTCAGAGAAAAGGATTTTACGGTGAGTACAAAAAGCCTATTTTCTCCATTTACATGGTACAGGAGAGAGTCAGAGGCTGTGCGGACATGGTACAGGAAGGAGTCTGTCTCTGTGGTTGGCTCTGCTCCTGTTCTATCTGTCCTCCCTCCTCCATACTTGGCTCAGTATAGGGGAGGCCGATCAGCACATAAAACATCCAACTGACCTGGATGGATAGTCACTGTCAGTCCCTCCGTTCAAGAATCCAGGCTTGGGCAGAGATAAACCTCCTCTGCTGTGGCGGGGCTCCACCAAGAACGAGTGCCTGCCATTCAGAACTATCGCCAGGCAGCGCCATCATGTCACCGCACATGTGCCCGACCAGCTGAGTTTTACACATTTTCCCTAGCCCGGCAGGATTCAGAACGATGCATGCGCAGTTGCACTGTCGGCCAGCAGCCATCTTTTTTCATGGGGCACTGCTGTACGTGATGGGCATTTACGGGCTGCCGTAAATTAACACTGTCTGATACCACACTAACAATTCAAATTTTTTGTATTTTTATTGGATACACCCATTAAATATTCATAGTGCTTTGAAGAAAGTTTGTGAACCAATAGCTTAATTACTTCAGCAAACGCTAATTGGAGCCAGTAATTTGCACACCTGGAGTCCAATAAATGAAGTTTAGTTTGGGGTTTAGAGCTACATTCATAAGACACTCAAATATTTTAAGAATGCTGTTCATAAAAAAAACTAAAGTTTAAATTGTTCGGGAAGAATGGCACAGAAGGGACTCGGCTTGCCAACATCAAAACATCATCCCAACAGTGAAGTATGGCCATGGAAATGATTAATAATTATGGATTATCCTTGCGCCACAATGAATGAATAAATAAATAAACAACAGGAAAAGAAACTATGGTTGCAGCAAAACACCGGCAGGGGTACAAACCCTCCCCTAGATGCGTATAATATCAAATTAATGAGTGGTGTTGCGCTCCACAATAAACAATAAATGGAATAAGTAAATAAATATATAATAATAGTGCACAAAAATAGTATAAATAACTGAATATAACTACTCAAAGCTCATTAATTCAAATGTACACCTTCTAAAGTGCATCAGTACAAAGCAATGTCCAATCCAGTGCAATGTGAATGATTGGATACTCCGAACATAAAGAGTAAAGTGCATACAGTGAGAATAAATCAATACTAAAAATCCAATAAAGTTTGAAATGTCTCAGTCCATAAAGTGCATACAGTATCAAAAACAATTAGTAAAGAAAGATGAATGTGTCTCTATCTATAACATCAACACAGTCCATATTCAATCATGCAGTATGTGAACCCATACTGTGCCATGAAATAAATTTGACTCCGTGAGCAAAAGAATAAATCCACCGGTGATCTTGTGAATCCTCAGTGTCCACACACTGAGTGCAATGGCTACCTTTACCTCACTGCTATAAGGTAAACAGCATTTATTAATTCCAGCAGTTACACTGTTGTCAGCTGGTGTAGGTATTACAGGCAGTCCCCTCTAGGTGCTCAGCCATAAACCAAAGATCATATCCGTAGGAAAAAAGGAGCTCCAATGGTGAAGTATGTACTATCAATTAAATTTTATTATAAAAAGGACACAGTCCTGGGTACTCAGATTTATTCGCTTAATTCAAAGGCAAAAAAATACAGCATAAAACGAACGAGCTCAACGAACAAGCTCCACGCTCGTACTCCGGACGTCACTTCCGGTATCCTCCTAAACCAGTGATGGCGAACCTTGGCACCCCTGATGTTTTGGAACTACATTTCCCATGATGCTCTGGCACTCTGCAGTGTAGGAGAGCATCATGGGAAATGTAGTTCTAAAACATCTGGAGTGCCAAGGTTCGCCATCACTGTCCTAAACCAATCCTATGCGTATCGTCACAGATCATGTGACTTCATCAGGGAATCCCTTCATCCAGGGATCTGTGACGATACGCGTAGGATTGGTTTAGGAGGATACCGGAAGTGACGTCCGGAGTACGAGCGTGGAGCTCGTTCGTTTGTGGAGCTTGTTCGTTTTATGCTGTATTTTTTTGCCTTTGAATTAAGTGAATAAATGTGAGTACCCAGGACTATGTCCTTTTTATAATAAAATTTAATTGATAGTACATACTTAACCATTGGAGCTCCTTCTTTTTTTTCCTATGGATATGATCTTTGGTTTATGGCTGAGGGGACTGCCTTGTAATACCTACACCAGCTGACAACAGTGTAACTGCTGGAATTAATAAATGCTGTTTACCTTACAGCAGTGAGGTAAGGTAGCAATTGCACTCAGTGTGTGGATACTTTATTTCTGAGGATTCACGAGATCACCGGTGGCTTTATTCTTTTGCTCACCGAGCCGATTTTTAGTATTGATTTATTCTCACTGTATGCACTTTACTCTTCATGTTCGGAGTATCCAATCATTCACATTGCACTGGATTGGACATTGCTTTGCACTGATGCACTTTAGAAGGTGTACATTTGAATTAATGAGCTTTGAGTAGTTATATTCAGTTATTTATACTATTTTTGTGCACTATTTATTATTATATATTTATTTATTCCATTTATTGTGGGCCGCAACACCACTCATTAATTTGATATTATATGGCCATGGAAATGCCATGATTTGGACTCTTTGCTGTCTCGGCACCTGAATCACTTGACATCATCGAGGGGAAAATGAATTCCATCTGGACACTGTTCCCTCGTAAATACTATGGTCACCCTCTGATTATATTCTGCAATCTTTCACATCTTCAATCTCTTCCTCTCTTCTGACATCTTCCCCAGCTCTCTAAAACATGCACTAATCACTCCCATACTTAAAATCCTCAATGGATCCCACCAATCTTAACAATATAAATCCCATCTCCTTGCTCCGCTTTTCTGACAAACTCCTTTGAACACATGGTCTACAACCGAGTGAGCTACCACCTCACTAAGAATAACCTTTTTGTTCCCCTTCAGTCTGGATTTCCCCTCAATACTCCACAGAAACTGTTCTCCTAAAACTTGCAAATTTACCAATGGCTAACTGGTCACTACTCTGTACTCCTACTTCTGGAGCTCTCTGCTGACCTTGATACGGTTGGCCACCCCCTTTTAAAAAAACCAAACTCCACTCCCTTGGTCTCTGGGACAGTGCTCTTCGTTGTTTCGCATTCTACTTATCCCACCGCACCATCAGTGTCACTTACAACTCTGCCTCCTCCTTTCCTCTTCCATTTTCTGTCTGGGTCTCCCAAGGTTCTGTTCTTGGCCTTCTCCTATTCTCAATCTTTACTTCCTCTCTGGGTCAGCCAATACCATTTCTGCGCTGACGATACTCAAATTTATATCTCTGCCCCTAAGCTCACTCCATCAGTCTCCTCATGCTTCACTAATTTAATAACAGACATATCCGTCTTAATGTCACACCACTTCCTCAAACTTAAATCTATCCAGAACTGAGCTCATATTTTCTCCCCCACATGCCACTTCCCCTGATTTCTCTGTCAAGATCAGTTGCACAACTATCAACTCCTCCCCACATGCCCCGGTGCTAGATGTAATCCTAGACACTGAACTCTCCCTTCGGGCCCACATTCAACCACTTTCCAAAGCTTATCCACAGCAATATCTCCAAAATACACCCCTTCTTAATGAATGACATCACAAGGCTTCTAATTCACTCCCTAGTTTGCTCGTCTCGACTACTGTGACATCTTCCACAATGGATTCCCTTTTACATAGGCTATCCCCCTTCAGTCAATCATGAACGCTGCTGTCAGACTATTAACTTACCCAACCATTTTGTGTCTGCTACCCCTCTCTGTCAATCCCTTCCTGGCTGTTTACAAAATCCACAACTCTGCCCCAGCTACATCACTAATTTAGGCTCAAAATACCAACCATATTGTTCTCTTTGATCCTTCCAAGGCCTCCTGCTCCCTTGTCGCCTTCTCCTATGCTCGCCTCAAGGACTTCTCTCGAGCCTTTCCCATCCTCTGGAACTCATGACGCTTTTCTAGCTTAACGCTACCTATTTAAGTATTGTCGGTGTAATTTTGCACAATATTGTTAATATTTTCCGCTCTGGTTCCCCACTCAGGCTTTACTTCCCACCCGCCGGTGGTTCAATACAGTGCTGGATGATTCTCACCTGGTTGTACACTGCTATTTATCCAGCCTCTGCAAAACAGAGGAAGAAGGACATTTGTTTTCTCAGGTACGGTACTAATGTTTAAGAAATTGGATCAGGGGATTTAATTGTATGCACTCACTAATCATGTACCTTTTTATAGCTTCTAGACATGTTAAAGTTCTATGCTGGCTTTGAAATTAATGACCAGACTGGTAATGCACTGACGGAAAATGAAATGACCACCATTCACTATGACCGCATCACTTCTCTACAGGTATGTCTAGATTTCCAGGTATAAATTCAAAATCACTACAGACCAACTGTTTTACAGCCAAGGAAATATACAGTTCATCCTAGCGATCAAAATCTAGAATACCAGCAATAAACATGTTTGGAAATCTGCTGACTCTGCTCTACTTACACTACAGTATCAATTTTACATGCTGACAAAGTGATGAAGATTGGAGATCATGTTTATAAACGTATAAAAGTATGCCACCGAGAAACCAAAATGGTGTAGACAACAATTTTTGATCCATAAATAAAAAAAAGTTTGTAGCCTTCTTAAGGGTGCCTTAATCGGTTAACAGTGACGCTTGCCTGATAGTGACTGTTGCCGATGATGGGGCCCTTGCACCTGCTCTGAAATATTGCTTTATTTATGTGATAAACATTGCCTCCTAGAGCACTGTTTCAATCTTTTTGTCAGTTAAGGTGCCCTTTAGAACTGGGCAAGATCCCTGGGCATGCCAGTCTGAGGACTCATTTATACCAGGAAGTGCGCCCAAGCACATGCTTTTTTACATGTTAACACGCGTTGCATTTTTTTTAATTTACACGCATTGCCGAGATACATGGGGGGGGGGTCATTAGGAAATGGCACCCACCTGCAGAAGGGAGCAGATTCTTGTGATATTGTACGTGTTACCTCACTGCCCCTTGTGTGAACAAGCCCTAAAATGTAGTCTATGAGTCAGAGTTCATTGATCTTAGGTTGTAACTCTTCTCCCTCCAAACTGTTCCCAAACCCCTACTCCTTCTAGCACAACCAATCCCAAATCCCCCATCCTCACGCAAACCCCCCTGTTCCCAAATCCCTACTCCCTGTTGATTTTAATGGTAAAATCATGGGGGAGGGGGGGACCGGGAAGGAGGAATATGCATGTGGGGTCTTGAGCATCAAGGAGGCATAGCTGAGACCTGGTGATGTCACTGTGTCTGCAGTAAGTGGGGTCCAAGGCATGTATTTTATTTTTATTTTTTCTTGTGAATGTTATTTTTTTAACATATTTTATTTTGAGGTGTAGGGAGGCTGTCATTAAAGCAGACCTTGCATTTCATGTAAGGACTAGTTTATTTATAGATGGTGTTCATCGGAGTGGTAACATTCACTAAAAGTTACTGCTTGCGATATGAAGGTCACTTGACTAATTTTTCAGAAATATCGCATGAGATAATAAGAGTCAATTCATCAAAATAAAATATTGATGAATGTGAGGTAAATACCGCAAAAAAAATTGATAAATCATTAGTCAATTCAATAAAAACACACACACATTTGTTATTTTATCACCTAGTCTTTACTGGTGGTATTTAAAAAAAAGTACAAAATAACAATTACAGGGACTCTGCACTGCCCAGGAAGTGAAAATTATGAAATTTATCAGTGTGAAAAGTTCTCTTCTGAGGTTAGGAATGAAAATAAATTGTAACAATTTATCAGAGTGAGATTGTTTTGTGAATGAAGGCACCCTAGAATGTTTTGATAGTTTCACAATATTGCTTTGTGCCTTCTGGTGCACTGCAAAAGAAATGAAATTGTAAAAAAAAAAACACCAAAAATAATGCAAAATTTGAGTGCTAAATATCACAAAACATAAATATTTACCACATTCATTAACGCATGTGTTTTAGTGAATCCACTACTCTTGAGATAAATAACGCATGAGTTATTTTAACTCAAACATTCATGCAGTATTTATCTCTTCGTAAACTGACCCCAATGTGCCTTTAAAAAAATGTAAATGAAAAACTTTAAATCATAGTGTAGCGCTAAAGAACAAACTATTACATAGCAATATGTGATCATAAAATATTTTAACCAATCACAAAACTCATATAGTGTGCAAGAAATACACCTTAAGTGTATAATTCATAAGTGTATATAAAAAAAGTCCAAAGACAAAAAATAAAAAATAATAAAAGTCTCTGTATAAACGTTGATCGAATCCAAACGTGAGATAAAGGTCACCATCCACCTTCCTTAAATGAAACTAACATGCAGACACCATGTGGTATTCCCGTCACCTTTCAAGATAGAGGCTTACCAGATGTAATAGACCCACACGAATCTACACTCGGAGGGTCACACAGGCTTGTGTACTCGTATACGAGATTTTTAGACGTAGTTTTTCCAGGAAAGTAGCGAATCAGACTGGATGTCTCGGCTAGTTGACAAATCCTTCAGCAGTAAAATCCAACTCAAATAGTATTGAACCCATACAAAGAGAAAATAGGGGCCACAATAGTGTAATTCCGTTTAAGAAAAATATTTAATAAAAAGGTAATAAACTTACATGTAACCAAAGAATCAAGCGCTTAGTCAGTAAAAACAGTGCTACAGCAGGAGTCCCGACGCGTTTCGTCCTCCACAGACGTCATCTGGGGTAACACTCCACTGTAGCACACTCACTTTTATATCCCCCCTTTCAATCTGGGCGAGAATTCCATCTGCCTGTGTCACCGTATATTACTTCCGGTTTAAGATGGCGCCCGGCGTGCGTTCCACGCCTCGCTCTAATATTACAACAAAAATCCGCCAGCGTTTTAATGCCATAACACATGCGGAGTAAGCCGATAGATAAAATCAGCCTTAATCCACCTAGAAAGACAAAATACTAAAGATCTTCCCATCACACAAAGAAACCTCATATCCGGGTCATAGCTGAAATAATGACAGACGCCCAATAAGAGGACTGATCACACAGTGGGCGTATCACATTGCATAACTAACCTCATATCCGGGTCATGAGTGAAATGATAACACACGCCATACGTGGGAGACTAATCCCGCGGTGGGCGTGTCCCCGATTAAAGCGTGAGGTTTCCAGACAACGGCGCTGGAACGCAACGTCCACAGGAAGCGCCGGTGTACCTGACGCCGGAAGTGACGTAGAAGGAAATACGTCACCTCCGGTCAAGGCACATCAAACATCGGAACTGACTCAACAGGAAATACGTCAAGACGTATTTCCTGTTGAGTCAGTTCCGATGTTTGATGTGCCTTGACCGGAGGTGACGTATTTCCTTCTACGTCACTTCCGGCGTCAGGTACACCGGCGCTTCCTGTGGACGTTGCGTTCCAGCGCCGTTGTCTGGAAACCTCACGCTTTAATCGGGGACACGCCCACCGCGGGATTAGTCTCCCACGTATGGCGTGTGTTATCATTTCACTCATGACCCGGATATGAGGTTAGTTATGCAATGTGATACGCCCACTGTGTGATCAGTCCTCTTATTGGGCGTCTGTCATTATTTCAGCTATGACCCGGATATGAGGTTTCTTTGTGTGATGGGAAGATCTTTAGTATTTTGTCTTTCTAGGTGGATTAAGGCTGATTTTATCTATCGGCTTACTCCGCATGTGTTATGGCATTAAAACGCTGGCGGATTTTTGTTGTAATATTAGAGCGAGGCGTGGAACGCACGCCGGGCGCCATCTTAAACCGGAAGTAATATACGGTGACACAGGCAGATGGAATTCTCGCCCAGATTGAAAGGGGGGATATAAAAGTGAGTGTGCTACAGTGGAGTGTTACCCCAGATGACGTCTGTGGAGGACGAAACGCGTCGGGACTCCTGCTGTAGCACTGTTTTTACTGACTAAGCGCTTGATTCTTTGGTTACATGTAAGTTTATTACCTTTTTATTAAATATTTTTCTTAAACGGAATTACACTATTGTGGCCCCTATTTTCTCTTTGTATGGGTTCAATACTATTTGAGTTGGATTTTACTGCTGAAGGATTTGTCAACTAGCCGAGACATCCAGTCTGATTCGCTACTTTCCTGGAAAAACTACGTCTAAAAATCTCGTATACGAGTACACAAGCCTGTGTGACCCTCCGAGTGTAGATTCGTGTGGGTCTATTACATCTGGTAAGCCTCTATCTTGAAAGGTGACGGGAATACCACATGGTGTCTGCATGTTAGTTTCATTTAAGGAAGGTGGATGGTGACCTTTATCTCACGTTTGGATTCGATCAACGTTTATACAGAGACTTTTATTATTTTTTATTTTTT
The DNA here is from genome assembly GCF_037356315.1 of Lithobates pipiens. Lineage (NCBI taxonomy): Eukaryota > Metazoa > Chordata > Amphibia > Anura > Ranidae > Lithobates > Lithobates pipiens. The sequence continues at coordinate 113,738,798 of NW_027507791.1, forward strand.
GTCTTTGGACTTTTTTTATATACACTTATGAATTATACACTTAAGGTGTATTTCTTGCACACTATATGAGTTTTGTGATTGGTTAAAATATTTTATGATCACATATTGCTATGTAATAGTTTGTTCTTTAGCGCTACACTATGATTTAATATTTGTTAATGATTCACTGTTTTATATCCTTGTGATTGTGATAGCAGCTTTGTTTTTTCTGTTTGGATAGCGCAGTGTCACAGGGTAACATTTTTTTGACTAAATGAAAAACTTTACCAAGCACCATTTTCATCTGAACTAGAAGATGATCTCTTAAGGAATCTTTTGGAGAAAGGCTTATTCATTTTTTCTCTAAGGCTTTAACAGTAATATAAATGTGAAATATATAAGGCTAGCACTTCTAGCATATTATGACACTGACCATAGAAAATCAGGAGGAGCCTGCTCCCATAAACCTTTCCTCCATTTTTTTTTTTGTGGCTATTTTTGTGTTGGTGGGGGTGGGCATAGTGTGTGTGTGTGTGTGTGTGTGTGTGTGTGTATTTGGGTGACCTTTGCATCTCTTTCCTTTTAGAGAGCAGCATTTGCACACTTCCCGGAACTTTGCAACTTTGCACTTTCCAATGTAGCAGCTGTGGATACACGGGAATCCCTTGTGAAGTTATTTGGACCACTAGGGTAAGTGGGTAATGCAGTCTACTTTATTAAAGGTAGTTTGTGATGTAGTATTATGTACATAAATGTTTTATTTAAATGTTAGATTCCAAACTTCTCTCTTTTGTCACTTAGATATCGCTTGTATAAAATCTCTTTCTCACCCATTGAGGGGTGTAAGGAGGTTACCTGAATTGTTAATTTACATTTACTTGGTAAAGTTTTACACATGCTCATCACTGTTTCCCGCCATAAAATGCCAGTTCACTACAGAGACTTTTGTAATATCTGGCCTTACAACTCTCATCTGTTGCCAATTGTTTGGGATTTGTGAGTGCCTGAGGGCTTGCCTTTTACTCTGAACCTTAAGTTTCCTTATCACCTTGTGGTTGCAACATGCCTGATTAAAGATACAGGAGAACAGTCACATTGTAACAAGTTCCCCCGCTCACCTTCTACTAGTGGCTCTGGAGCTGCTTGCAATGCACCTACTGATGGTGTCAACATCAAGAATCATATTGCCCTCTGCTCAAAGAGTCTGTTCTGTCACCGGAGTCCTCTTTAGTTACATCAAGTGTGGCCAGTTTCTCTGCTTTTTCACTGGTCATACAAGGCTTGGCCCAAATCATCCAGTTATTTGCATACTCATGACTGCAGAGTCCACAACAAGCTCCCATGCCCTCCTGTTTGTAGCTGTATGTCTAAAGGCCCGTACACACGGTCGGACTTTTTGACAACAAACATGCAAATTAGCTGTTTTGGAGCAACATCTGACTGTGTGTACGCTCCATCGGACAAACTTTTTCTGTTTTCATCGGACTTTTGTTGGCTGTGCGAACGGACAAACTTTCTGGCAACAAAAGTCCAATGGAGCAAAGTCCGACCGTGTGTACGCAAAAGCATCGGACTTTTGTACAAGGTATGCTCAGAACCAATGCAAAAGATCAGACTACAATACAGAAGTTGACCAAAGGTGGTGCTGGAGTCATTGAATGTCCTCTTTTGAAGTGGCGTCAGTACGTTGTGACGTCACTACGTTTGTGTTTGTTGTCAAAAAGTCAGACCGTGTGTATGCAATACAAACTTGTGGACCACGCCCTTTGTACAAAAGTCCACGGAAAAGTTTGTACAAAGTCCGACCGTGTGTATGAGGCTTTAGTGATTTCTGAGCCATTGGCCTCAGAGACTGGTTGTTAGTCTTTGTCAGATAAACTTCTCCTTAAAGAGTTGCAGTTTTTTGCTATTGCCCCAAACTTAGACACCATTTTGGCTCTCATCAATGCTGTGATCACCAAGGTAAAACTAGAGGGTTATTCTTTAGCTTTGACGAGTTCTGTTTCCATTCTTGGGTCTTTTTAAAGACTGTAAGGCAACAAAGACCCTTCCATTGCATGCACTGTTCTAGTTCTTCCCTGACAAGTTGTTTGGTCCATCAATATGTGGTGAGGTCAGTGGCTGGTGAGACACTGGCTAGTATCTGAGCCAGATACACACAGGTTACATACGCCATGATCGTTAGAGAGCAATAATTCAAGCACTAGACCTGTAACTAAACATGTAACCTGTAAAAAAAAAACTTTACAGAGATTTGTAAGTACTGAAGTTTGGCCCTATCCCACTAGTGTGTGCAATTTTAAAGAATGACATGTTCGGTATCTATTTACTGAGTGCAACATCCTCTTTCACATTATTCAAAATCGGGCTAACGTTAGTGTGTGTGTGTGTGTGTGTGTGTGTGTGTGTGTTTATTTTTTTTTATTTTGTGAAACCGTTTCCTTCCTAATAAACCGCTTTTGAAAAATTGTTGCCCAAATACCATGTAACATTAAGGCCTCGTGCACACTGGATGTTAAAATAACATTATAAAAATGCCAGTAGATTTGCAGTGAGTTTTTCAAAGTTTTTGCAATAGTGTTTTTTTTCCCGGGTTTTAGTTTTTTTTTTTGCATTTTTTTTGAGCAAAAAAGTGGAAAAAAAAACGCTGGTCAGTGACGTTTTTGAGTGTTTAGGGACGTTCATCAGTGCTAGAGTGTTTTTACAGCTGAAAAACGTCTCTCAGAACCCACTAGTTTTGATTTTTATTTTTTTTATTTACTGCTCAAAAACGTTACTGCCCAAAACTTCTGATAACAGCCTATGTGTGCATGGACACATAGGATAACATGATGGAGAGTTTAATGACTGTAGAAAAAGTCTACTGCCAAAAACAGCTGCTGTAAAAACATCCAGTGTGCATGAGGCCAAAAAGTTGCAATGAGCACAATTTTATTCCCTAGGGCAGTGATGGCAAACCTTGGCACTCCTGATGTTTTGAAACTACATTTCCCATGATGCTCCACTACACTGCAGAGTGCATGAGCATCATGGGAAATGTAGTGCCAAAACATCTGGGGTGCCAAGGTTCGCCATCACTGCCCTAGGGTGTCTGGTGTGTGTGTGTGTGTGTGTGTATTTTTTTTTTATTATTGCATTTAAGTGTAAATATGAGATCTGAGGTCTTTTTGACCCCAGATCTCATATTTAAGAGGTCCTGTCATGCTTTTTTTCTATTACAAGGGATGTTTACATTCCTTGTAATTGGAATAAAAGTGGTACAATTATTTATTATTTTTTTTTAAACGGTATAAAAATAAAAGGTAAAATAAGAATTTTTTTATTATTTTTTGAACGTGCCCTGTCACGCCGTGCTCGCGTGCAGCAGCGAACGCATATGTGAGTAGCGCCCGCATATGAAAACTGTGTTAAACCCACATATGAGATATCGCCGTGATTGGTAGAGCAAGAGCAATAATTCTAGCCCTAGTCCTCCTCTGTAACTTAAAACCTGCAACCTGTCGAATTTTTTTAAAGGTCCCCTATGGAGATTTTTAAGAATAAAAGTTTATCGCCATTCCACGATTTTGAAGCGTGAAATGTTGGGTATCAATTTACTTGGCTTAATATTATCTTTCACAATATAAAAAAAAATGGGCTAACTTTACTGTTGCCTTTTTTTTGTTTTATTTTAAAAAAAGTGCGCTTGTAAGACCACTGCACAAAATCCTGTGTGACAGAAAATATTGCAACGACCGCCATTTTATTCTCTAGGGTGTTATACATTTTTTTCTAATGTCTGGCCATATTAAGGGCTCGGGGTATAACGATTATAGCTTACCTAGATGACTTGCTCTAAATAGACTGGTCAGTAGCCCGCTTAGACCAAAGCTTGGTCACCACAATCAACTACCTGGAATACCTTGGTCACCACAATCAACTACCTGGAATACCTAGGTTGGGTCCTCAAGCTAGAGAAGTCTTCTTTAAAATCAGTAAAAAGACTAGAGTACTTGGGTCTGGGTATAGATACAACCCAGAAGAGGTTTTTTTTACCCCAGGCAAAGATCAGCATCATAAAGGAGCTGGTTCAGGTAGTCAGGGCAAAGAAGGGTCCTTCTATTCGCCTTTGTATGAGGTTGTTGGGAAAGATGGTGGCTTCATTGGAAGCGGTTCCCTATGCTCAGTTTCATTCAAGACTGCTGCAAAACAGTATCCTGTCTGCCTGGAACAAGAAAGTCCAGGCGTTCGATTTTCCAATGCGCTTGTCGCCAATAATGCATCAGAGCCTCAGTTGGTGGTTGGTACCCGAGAATCTGCAGAAAGGGAAACCCTTTTTACCAGTTACCTGGAAGGTGGTAACAAATGCCAGCCTTTCGGGTTGGGGAGCATTGCTAGAAGAAACTACTGAAATGGTCCAAAACTGAGAGGACCTTTACCCATCAACATTCTAGAGATTAGGGTGGTGTACCTAGCCCTAAAGGCCTGGACATTCAGGTTGCAGGGTTGTCCTGTCAGGATCCAATCCGACAATGCAACAGCAGTGGCTTAGATCAATCACCAAGGGGGCATCAGGAGTCGTGCAGCCCAGGGAGAGGTAAACCAGATCCTAATCTGGGCAGAAAATCATGTGCCGTGCATATCAGCAATCTTCAGTTCAGGGATAGAGAACTGGCAGGCGGATTACTTAAGTCACCAGCAGTTGTTCCCGGGGGAATGATCTCTTCACCCCGACTTCTTCCTGGCTATATGCCAAAGATGGGGAACCCCGGACGTAGATCTATTTGTATCCAGGTTCAACAACAAGATTGACAACTTTGTATCAAGAACAAAAGATCCACTTGCATGCGGGACAGATGCGTTGGTGACTCTGTGGGGTCAGTTCTCACTGATTTATGCATTCCCTCCTATTCTGCTGCTACCACGACTTCTTTGCAGAATAGCATAGAAGATCTTGGTACGCAGAAATAGTAAAGATGGCGGTAGGGCCCCGTGGACCCTAGCACCATGTTCAGACCTGCCATTGCAATGACCAGTGTTCCATCCTACCTTACAAATGCTAAATTTAAAGGTTTGGCTATTGAAACCCACATTCTGAAGAATAGCGAGCTTTCAGAATCGGTAATTTCTACCTTGAGTAATGCAAGAAAGCCAGCTTCCAGAGTCATTTGGCATCTGTCTCCTGGTGTGAATCCAGGGGTTGGCATCCCAGAAAGTATGTCATAGGCAGAATCCTTGCTTTTCTGCAAATGGGGGTTAGAGATGAAGCTTGCCTTGAGTACTATAAAGGGCCAGGTCTCGGCCTTGTTGGTATTGTTTCACCGTCTGCTTGCATCGCATTCTTTGGTCCGAAGCTTTAGACAGGGGTTAACGTGGCTTAATCCACCGGTTAGAGCTCCTCTGAATCCTTGGCACTTGAATTTAGTTCTGTTGGCATTACAGAAACAGCCTTTTGAGCCAATACGACTGCTGGGAGAAGAACTCCTCCAGTGAGGGGTGGGGGGAAGCGAAGTGAAAGGCAGATTCTGGTGGTAGGGGACTCAATTCTTAGGACAGACAGGCCAATCTGTAACAAAGACCTGAAGCGCTGAACAGTATGTTGTCTACCAGGTGCTCGGGTTCGGCACATCAAGGATCTGGTGGACAGATTACTGGGAGGGGCTGGGGAAGACCTAGCTGTCGTGGTGCACGTTGGCACCAATGACAACGTCAGAGGCAGATGGAGTGTCCTTAAGAACGATTTTAGGGACTTAGTAGCTAAATTGAGGAAAAAGGACCTCCAAGGTAGTATTCTCAGGAATACTACCAGTACATCGAGCCACACCAGGAAGGCAGAGTGAGATTAGGGAAGTAAACAAGTGACTGGTGTAGTAAGGAGGGGTTTGGGTTCCTGGAGGACTGGGCCGACTTTTCAGTCGATAACCGGTACTATAGAAGGGACGGACTGCACCCAAATGAGGGTGCAGATCAGCTGGGAATGAAGATGGCCAAAAAGTTAGAGGGGGTTTTTAAACTAGGCAATGGGGGGAGGGTCCAGAGGTAGATATAGTCAGTGCGGAACATATTCCAGAGGGTAGTATTTGGGGGCATTAGTAGTAGGTTGACCAAAGCACATAAACCCAAGGTAAGTATATTAGTAAGTCCTAGTTGCAATCTCGGAACACGCAATAAAAGGATAATATGGGACCAGTCTAAACTTTGTGGCATGTTCACCAATCCCAGGAGCCTAGCGGACAAGATGGGTGAACTAGAGATACTGTTGTACGAGGAGGATTTGGATTTTTTGGTTATTTCAGAGACCTGGTTCAACAGCTCTCATGATTGGCTGGCAAACATTCAAGGGTATACCCTTTATCGCAATGATAGGGTAAAAAAGGGGGAGGGGGATGCCTATATATCAAGAATAATGTACAAGTGAATGTGAGAGATGACATTGCATAGGGAGGAGGTGGAATCCTTATGGATAGAACTCCAAAGGGATGAAGCGAAGGGGAAATTATTACTGGGGTTATGCTATAGGCCTGAGGGTGGAAGGGGAGACAGATCTCCTATCACAATTTGGTTTGTCCTCATAATGGGGGATTTTAACTATCCAAACATAGACTGGGTGGAGGGAACCACGCATTCATCTAAAGCCCCATACACACTATATCAGATTTTCTGCAGATTTTTTTTTTTCCTTCAGATTTACCAAACCCATACAATATGAGGTCAAACCTTTAGGAGTTTCAATTTGTATGCAATCAGGCAGGCCCTTGCACTACATGGTTTTGGTAAATCTGAAGGAAAAAATCAGCAGAAAATCTGATGCGTGTGTATGGGGCTTAAGGCTCGCCAAATTCCTAAATGTCTTGCAGGACAATTTTATGGGTCAGATGGTAGACGCACCAACGAAAAATAAAGCGTTACTGGATCTACTGATTACCAACAATACAGACCTGATCACGGATGTGGAAATATGTGGCAATTTAGGTAACAGCGATCACAGGTCAATTGGCTTCAGTATAAATCACACAAATAGGAAACCTAAGCAGAATACGAAGACACTGAATTTCAAAAGGGCCAACTTCCCTAAACTACGAACCTTTTTTAGAAGGCATAAATTGGGATAAAATATTAGGAACAAAGAACACGGAGGAGAGATGGGTTTGCTTTAAGAGCATTTTTATTAAATAATGGCATTAGCCAATGCATCCCATTGGGTAATAAATTTAAAAGAGCGAACAAAAGTCCTGGATGGCTTAACTCCAATGTAAAAATGCATATTAAAGCAAAGGAGAAGGCCTTCAAAAAATACAAGGTTGAGGGATCATCATCGGCATTCAGACTTTATAAAGAATGCAACAAGGAATGTAAGGGTGCAATAAGGACGACTAAGATAGAACGTGAAAGACAAACAGTGGAGGAGAGCAAACAAAAAATCCCAAGAAAGTATGTAAACAGTAAAAAAGGGAGGACAGGTCATATTGGCCCCATAAAGAATGAAGGAAGGACATCTGGTTACAAAGAATGGGGAGATGGTGAAGGTATTGCGTTTATTCTTCTCCTTAGTCTTCAAGAGAGAATCGCGGGGGGGGGGCTTCAGTAACCAAAACTGCAGTGTTTATCCTCATGCCACATCACAGAAAGCACCTCCATGGTTAACAGAGGACAGAATTAAAATTTGGACTTGGTAAACTTAACATTAATACATCACTGGGACCAGATGGCTTGCACCCCATGGTACTTGGGGAACTCGGTCAAGTAATTGCCAGGCCATTGTTCCTAATTTTTACTGACCGTCTACTGACTGGAATGGTACCAGCTGATTGGAGAAAAGCCAATGTAGCACCAATATTTAAGAAGGGCCAAAAATACATCCCTGGGAATTACAGATCAGTTAGCCTAACATCAATAGTATGTAAACCCTTGGAGGGGATGATAAGTGACTACATACAAAATTTTTGTAATGAAAACAGTATCATTAGCAATAATCAGCATGGATTCATGAAGAATCATTCTTGCCAAACCAATCTATTAACCTTCTATGAGGAGGTGAGTTGCCATCTAGATAAAGGAAGGCCCGTAGACGTGGTGTATCTGGATTTTTCAAAAGCATTTGAAACGGTTCCCCATAAATGTTTACTGTACAAAATGAGGTCTGTTGCCATGGACCATAGGGTGAGTACATGGATTGAAAACTGGCTACAAGGGCGAGTTCAGAGGGTGGTGAAACTATGTAGAGGGTTCTTTACTGTAAGAGTGTCAAGGATGTGGAATTCCCTTCCACAGGCGATGGTCTCAGAGGGGGGCATTGATAGATTCAAGAAACTATTAGATAAGCACCTGAAAAACCGCAACATACAGGGATATAAAATGTAATGCTGACATTTAATCACACGCATAGGCTGGACTTGATGGACTTGTCTTTTTTTTCAACCTCACCACCTATGTAACTATATTCCCTTGGTCCTTTTGACAAGGAAGCTCGTTTTTCTGGTAGCCATTTCTTCTGAAAGAAGGGTATTGGAATTGGTGGCTCTTTCTTGTAAAGAGCCATATTTAATTATTCATAAAGATAGAGTAGTATTGCGTCCTCATCCTAGCTTTCTACAGAAGGTGGTTTCAGGTTTTCATCTAAACCAGGATATTGCTCTGCCTTCATTTTCTCCAGATCCCTGTTCTACGGAAGAAAAGTCACTACATTCTCTGGATGTAGTGAGAGTGGTCAAAACCTATTTGTAAGCGACTGCTAGATATGCAAAACTGATGTTTTTGTTTGTGTTGGCTGAAGGGCCTAAAAAGGGCAGGCAGCAATGAAATCTACTAATGCTAAGTAGATTTGACAGGTAATTGTTCAAACTTATGGTTTGAAGAGGTGGATGTGAGAAGGCTATCGCCTTTGAGCGCAATGTGCTGCAGGCAGCAGTACAAGGTCCTCAGGTCTGATAGCACCCTACTTTTCTTTGTGTCTCCCTCCCCTTATTTAACATTGCTCTGGGACATCCCATTCAGTAAATACTGTGGCTCTGTGTCCCGTCATGTACGGCAAAGAATATAGTATTTTTATAACGGCTTACCTGTAAATCCTTTTCTTCGAGTACATCTTGGGACACAGAGGTCCCTCCCCTCTTCTAATACACATATATTGTTTTGCTACAAAACTGAGGTACTCACAGTAAGGGGAGGGGATTTATAGGGGGCTAAACTTCCGGTCCAGGTGTGCTAGTGGAAAAGGATTTTACAGGTAAGCTGTTAAAAAAAAAAAAAAAATCCTATTTTCTTCAGTGTTGTCACATGAAAGATATAATAAAATATTTACAAAAATGTGAGGGGTGTACTCACTTTTGTGAGATACTGTACGTCTTGGTTAAATTACCAAGTTTGTGTATGGTATAACAGAATTGCCCATGTACTGTTAAGTTTTAGATTGCAAGGTCTGTTTTGTTTGAGAGAGATCATGTGTCCATTTCATCACTTGTTTGTTTTCATTGTCTGTGAAGCCACTTTGAAACTGTAAACCATTTACAAAGCAGTTACTCATTTTTAAGACATTGGCATTTAAAAACTAGTTCTTGTGGTTATTGTCTCATCTGTATTACCCATATTATTGATATTTGAAATTACAGTTGCTCATAAGTTTACATACCATGGCAGAATTTATGATTTCTTGGCCTTTTTTCAGATATGAATAACAGAAAAACATTTCTTTCACTCATGGTTAGTGTTTGGCTGAAGCCTTTATGATCGATCAACTGTGTTTTACTCTTGACCCTGATCAAAAGTTTACACACCCTGGTGTTTTTGGCCTTGACACAAAGGGGTTTGAATGGCTATTAAAGGTAACCATCCTCACCTGTGATCTGTTTGCTTGTAATTAGTGTGTGTATAAAAGGTATGAGTTTCTGGATTCCTGGCAGACCCTTGCATCTCTCATCCAGTGCTGCACTGACGTTTCTGGATTCTGAGTCATGAGGAAAGCAAAAGAATTGTCAAAGGAACTGTATAAAACAGGAAAGGTATCAACCTGGCTTGTATTGTACTGTAATACTCCTTATACTTTAATAAAATGTTTGAAATGGAAAAAAGATATCCAAGGAATTGAGAATTCCAAACGGCAGTGTTCAAACTCTAATCAAGAAATGGAAAATGAGGGGTTCTGTTGAAACCAAACCACAGTCAGGTAGACCAACTAAAATTTCAGCCTCAACTACCAGGAAAATTATTTGAGATGCAAAGAAAAAGCCCAAAATAACTTCAGGTGATAGCAGGACTCTCTGAAAACATGTGTTGTGGCTGTTTCAAGATGCACAATAAGGAGACACTTGAAGAAAGATGGGCTGCATGGTCGAGTCGCCAGAAGAAAGCCATTACTATGCAAATGCTACAAAGTATCCCGCTTACAATATGCCAAACAGCACAGAGACAAGCCTCAAACCTTACTGATACGTTTGGAGAGGAGTCAACAAGGCCTATGATGAAAGGTACACAGTTCCTACTGTGAAACACGGAGGTGGATCGCTGATGTCTGAGCTACAAATGCACAGGAAATTTGGTCAAAATTGATTGCAAGATGAATGCAGTATCAAAAAATACTGGCGGAACATTCATCAGCCAGGAAGTTTTGCATGGGACATGCTTGGAAATTCCAACATGACAATGGTCCAAAACACAAAGCCAAGTTGACCTGTCATTGGTTACAGCAGAAAAAAGTGAAGGTTCTAAAGTTATCTCAGTCTCATGACCTCAGTATCATTGAGCCATTCTGGGGAGATCTCAAATGTACAGTTCATGCAAGACAGCCCAAGCATTGAACTGGAGGCTTTTGCCAAGAGGAATAGGCAGCTTTACCTTGTGAGAAGATAAAGAGCCTCATCCCTCCTCCACAAATACCACAAATGACTTCAAGCAGTCATTGAAGTTAAAGGGGGCAATACACGGTATTAAGAACTGGGTTATGTAAACTTTTTTGATCAGGGTCATTTGGAAAGTTTCTGTTGTCATTATGACACAGTTGATTGATAATAAATGGCTTCAGCCAAATACTAACCATGAGTGAAAAAAGTTTTTGTGTTATCCTTCATATTCTCTGAAAAAATGGCCAAGAAATTATAAAGGGTATGTAAACTTATGAGCACAACTATATATTCTGTGTTTATCACCAGTTATTTGTTATATTTTTGCACTGATTTTTAGTTTGTGTGTGTATGTATGTATGTATGCGTGTGTGTATGTGTATGTATATATATATATATATATATATATATATATATATATATATATATATATATATATTTTTTTTTTTTTTTTGCACAATATCGTAACAGGGGTGATTTGTGGAAATGTCCTAAATCATAGATTTTTGCTTATTTCCATAAATATAAAACTTTTAATATTTCAAAATAAAAACTGACAGTACTCAAGCAGGTGGCTTAATGGACAAATGTCTGAAATTTTGAAGTTGTAACTTACAACCAGTAATTTCACAGTAAATAAATGTATAGCATATTCTGTAAATGTATGATTTTGCTTGATTAAAACAGTACCTTTTTCATGACCAGATTCTTATTCCCTCTTAACTGTGTGAGAAAATCATGGGATCCTATGATACTGCAGTGAGAGGCGTGCCTTCACTGCAGCATTTTTATTGTACAGTTTGGGCCAATGGTACTTTACAATTGGTCCCGGACTCCAAGCCGTCCGTTGAGCTTCTGACAAGTGAGAGGCACTGTGAGCTCATCCTCTCAGTCTGCTGCAAACAATAAGCCAGCTTGTATTTAAACTGACCGTTTTGTACGTAGCATCTGACAGGCTGCGCAAGGAGCCCAGTATATCCGAAACCAAAGGTTATAGGAACTCCAAATTTTTACTAGTGGTTGGGTAGGACTTCAGGTACCCTACCCCCCAGATCGCCGAGCAACAACCCTCAAAGCTCGAATTTTTTTTGGGTGTGTGTGTGTGTTTTTTTTTTTTTTTTTTTTTTAATGTTCATGGCAGGTGAAGCCCTGCTTCCCCTGACTGCATGTCCCTGGTTTGCTCCCCTCAAAAGCTTATGAGCATTGTATCTATTTGGAGAGGATTTTGTACAATAGCGGGCTTTACTCGCTGTGAATCTGTCAGAATTTTGTCTTAATAAAATAACTATTCTAGTAGAGAATGCATCTGCCTATAAGGACCCAACTGATAAATGATTGGATTCCATTTGTAGAATGCTGTTCTCACTGGCAAATCCTGCTCTGACTTTACTTTGCCAGACTATGGATGACTGATCAAAACCCCTAAAGAGAATCTTGCACTGCTCTGGTTGATCTCTCACTTATAGAATGCATGTAGGAAATGGCTGTGACTTGCTGTGCACTTCCCAGCTTATTTTCTGCATGGATTTGGCATCTCCTTTTGAGTTTTATTTTTAAACCCCCTTTTCGCTCTTGCAGGTCCATCCCTGAAGTCGGCAATTGCTGCCATGTGTATTTTCCAGACTGTTGCTAGCTGGTCAAGACACATAAACAGAGACCTTCTCTTTTCGAGGAGGTCTTTGAAGACCCTCCTCTCTTAGAACAATTACAGCTGATGTTTTGATCCCTTATGTTTTGTGTAGATGCCTTTGAAAATGTCATTCAGAAATTTTCAAGAAACTCTGCACATGCATAGTATTTCGTGGCTAAAAGCTGGATTTAATTGATAAGAAAAATGTACAAAGTAGTCTGAATTTATTTTCCATTACTATACCATGACCTCTCTGTGGTAATTAACCGTACTGTAACCCACAAATGTTGTTCACATTTATTATCAGAATTAAAATAAAATGCATCTTAAAAGGCTCCCAATGTGGTAAAACCGTGCAATCTGGCAGTGAGTGCTGGATGCTGTGAGTTGTCGTAAAACGTCTTCTACGCAGGTCCTTTCATGGCGAATGCCTCTTTGGGGGAATCCCTTGACAAATTCATCAGCCACGATGCCTGTCCCTATGTTCCCATCACACCAACGCTTCCTGCGTTTTGCTATAGGAAACAAGCACTTCTAGTTTGACATGGTCATTTGGGCTCTTATCTGCACCACAGCTGTTCAAAAAGGGGTTGCCCCACTTTTGGCATTTCTATGAACTCAGGGAATTCATGTCATGGGCTACCTAATTGACCTCTTGCTTCTGGACTCCTTAGTCATGGTCTTGTCTAACAATGTTCAAAGGAGTCTCTAGTTCCTTCAAACTTTTTGCTTGATAATCAACTTTACAAAGTCTGTTTTTCCTCCTTTGCCTGAACTGGAAAAGTTCTTCCTAAGGTCCAGCTCTTGAACTCTCCAGTCACACCGTCACTCAATTCACTTCTGCATAAGGATGCTGGGCATCATGGTGGTCTCCGAGGCCGTTACCTTTGTCCAATTTCATCCCAGAAATTTTCTACAACATATGATACCTTCTTTCTACAAGGGGGCACCAGAAGCTTAGCAGTCATAAAATAAAGAAGCCTAATGCTTTCATAGGCAGAAATTTACATTCCAGCTCTCTCAGAAGTTTGCATTCTGGGAGTCGACTGCTGGCAGGCAGAATTTCCAAGCTGCCAAATCCTAAACCCCGGGAGAGCTCTTATTTTATAATCTTTAGCAAAGGTGATAAAAAGGCAGATTTGGACATCCTGGCCTCCCATGTTCACCAACAAGCTTACCATATTAATGGCCAAGACCAGGGATCTTCTAGCCTGCACAGTAGATACTCAGGTGATCCCTTTGTCTCCATTCCAACTGGTTTACGACTTGTCTCTGATGTAGATCCTTCCTCAACTGCTGCACAAGATAGAAGTATAGGGTTCCAGTGATTCTTATTCCACCAATTCAACCAGAAAAACATGGTACACTGATATAAATTCATAAATGCATAGTGCATCCTTATATATAGTGGCCCATATAGTACAACAAGTTGATTAAAATAATCAAACTTCAGTGTAATATTCAATCCATTGTGCTGTTTCTTCTACCTCCAAACCACTTTTGACACTGATGTGGTGTTTTCCTACCTTAAAAACTCCAGCCTCCTTTGAGGTTTAACTCACAAGATTAATTTGACCCCTAAATTAATAACTTGGTCAAAACTCGCTCATGTGCCGCCTCTAATGATACCTGTATTTCTGTTCACTCCTAATCTCTGTTCCCTTCTCCTCCAGCAGCATATATAGATTTGGAAAAAAGCAAGGATACATCATCACGATAACTCGGTTTATTTAAAAAAATTTATTAAATAAAGTATTACACTTACATTTAAAAAGAACTTGCCCCGCATGCAAGGAATAAACATGAATTTGAATCTCTGGATGGCGTTGTGCCCCAATGGTACCTAGTGTGTATGCATTCTTTTGTAAGTCGTGATGTTACTGTGCTGTAGACCATCTTAAAGTAATTTTTTTCACACAAATTTTTTTAATAGCGGCCATCAAAGTCAGTGTGACTAAATGAATTGGACAGGAACACGGCACAGTAACTTCAACATGTATAGAAGGACACGCACACTCTAGGTACCACTGTGGCGCAGACAATCTAGAGATTCAAATAAATGTTTATTCCCTAAGTGCAGGGCAAGCACTTTTTGAATATGAGTGTAAATCTTTCCACACCTCAGCCGTAGGTTGTTTTTTGTATTTTAAGAAATCTGTATTTTTTTAGGGCTCTCTAATAGATCTTTGGCCTCTATTATTTTGCTTTTTCAAAACCTCACATGCCTATCTGCTCTGCTTTACCTATTTAGCAATTGTTAATTGGTTAAATGTGTTTTTGAATAACCAAATGTCCTCTTTCACTGAAACAAGTCCCCCAAAACGGGTCACATCAAGTACTTTTTGTGTAAAAATCCAACATTACCTAAATAACATAATAATACACTACTGTTTCTTGATCATGCTACTACCATTGGAGACTAAAAAATTGCTGTCTTCCTAGATTACAGAATTGTGATTTTGGATGAAGACTTCTATACCTGTAGACAATTACAGAATTGTAGTATCACAGATCCTTCTAGCTTCTGGTCACATTTTACATTGGATGCAAAGGCTATCCTTTTAGCTTTTCTAATGCGTTTGGCAATAACTTATTTGTGTCCACTTGGACAGGTTGCATTGATTGTTTAAAAAAAAAAATAATTTCTTTTTTGCAGTTCCAATACTCTCCACCAGGTGGCATCATATCTCTGCTTATTGCCAGCTCTCTCTGAAGGAGAGGAGACCAAATATGACAAAGAGTTTCTCTTAGAGCTTCTGGTAGGTATACAAAAGATACTTTACCATTAACATACATTTCTCTCGTTAAAAGTACTTCCTTGATGGGTAATTATTAGGTGTTCTTTTCCAGAGTAACATGGAAAATGCAACTCGTTGCTTTAGAATTTTGTTTGCATATATTGCTATTGTTTTATTGCAGTCAGCTTGTCCACATGAACCATGTTTTTTCATGTATCTTTTGTGCAGGTGTCCCGGCATGAACGTCGTATTTCTCAGATCCAGCAGCTGAACCAGATGCCCTTGTATCCCACAGAGAAGATCATATGGGATGAGAACATTGTGCCCACAGAGTACTATTCTGGGGAAGGTGAGGCTGCTGTAAACTGATCTGAAATACTCTTTGTGACTGCTCTAATGAGCTCTAATATCAGGAAACCCACTAATATAACTTTGAAATGTGATCTAATTTTACCCAGCCATCCTGGAACCGCTAACACGGATGAGTATTTTAACAAGTTTACTGCCTTAATACCTGTTGTAAATAAAATATAGAATATATTGCATATAGTCCATTATTGTACAGATCTTTTTTTGAAAACCGTTGAATTTTTTTATTTAAAATGGAAAATAAAAACAAACAGGTGAGATGTTAAACAATATCATGCTTTTTCATTTCTGCATTTTTAGGCCCCATGCTCAGGGATAGGGATGAGCTCAGGCGTGTTTGCAATGTCCAAGTGCAGAGCCAGCCAGGAAGTCGGCGCAGCTCTGCGCTAATCACAGGCAGTGAGACATTGCCAATCTCTGCAGCCACACATTGGGGCAATGTCTCACTGCCTGTGATTAGCGCAGCCCTGCGCTGACTTCCTGGCGGGCTCTACACGTGGGCCATGCGAACACGCCTGAGCTTATCCCTACTCAGGGACGCTTAGCAGCTCCTGTGTGCTGAGACATAACATTTCTGGCACACTGGGGAACTACAAGTACCGCATACAGCCCCTAGTTCAGTTGAATGTCCGCAGCCATACTTGGCCAAATGTTGATGGCTTCTAAATGAAGTTTACCCCACACATGCCTATACAGCACTTCTTTCAGAACATGCCACTTGCATAAACCCAAGCACGGCCATGTATAGCCATTCACATGTATTGGCTGTTGTAGCACATATGGCTTCCTGGGCTCCAGAAAGTGCCAGGGATTTTATACCTCGACACACCGGAGCTACTAAGTGTCCGTGTGCTTTAGGCCTTATAAGGAGACCACCACCGAGTCTTGCAGTAGAAGGCCCCTTTCACACGGACGATCCGATCAGGTACACCTGTCAGTTTTTCAGGCGGACTTGATTGGATGGTCCATGTATTCCTATGCTCTGTTGGCTGTAAATGGAGTTGTCTGTCTGTACACTGGCCTACCTCCAATCAGATTTGGTTCACTAAAAAGAAAAAAAAATGGAAGGAGATCCTTTACCTCCGTCTAGACAGATCGAATTGGAGGACAGTTGGGTGTAGTGTAAACGGACAGTTTACACCCTCCCATAGAGCAGAGCAGACTGCGCCTGGTCTGCATAAACTGAATGGACACAGGCCTGTCATCCACCTGCTTTGCTCTGATCAGCAGGGGATCAGCGGACAGATGCCCCGCTGAGCAAAGCGGATGCCACCCTCTGTGAAATGGGCCTAATAAACCATCTTTCTGCTTTTTGGATCAGTGGTTCAGTATGTAGATGGTGAATGGAGGATTTTATTATGTTTATTATACAGGTTTATTGCACTTATAAGCAGGTAGATAAAAAGTCAGATTAGTTGTATACGTTTTAAATTGTGGTGTTCATTTAATACTTTTAAATGGTGCCATTCATCTGATATTAGAAATATAGTCATATTTATCAATGGCCATGTTGCATTTTTTTTCTCCAGTCTAGCTGAACATTCCATGTCCCCCCCCCCCCCCCCCCCAGTGCTGCAATCTTAATTGTCACTGGGGATGATCTTGTAATGTAGAGAATAAAAAGGAAATCCTCCTCCAAAATGTTGTATTGGTTATGAGTGGACACTAGTGGGCAGCATTACCCTTTAACATCATACATCAGTTGGGGACTCAATGGAAAGATGTAGCAAGAGCTCTTTCTTGTAGTTCTCATCTATGGCCTCCCTCTATACAGAGTGTCATTTTGCTGCATCCAACAGGAAAAAAAACACTTTGGGTGGTCTCTCTTATAAGTTGTGGTATAGCAAGTGCTTGGATGAAAAGAAAGCATTTTGATCTTCATGATATCAAGAACTTTTCTGCATTACCTTCAGCTCCACTCCAGAGATTGGATGCCAGGCAGTTTGGCAACTGCCGGCACTGCACAGCTTTTATTAAAAGCTAGACCCAGATGGGCCCTGCTCCTACTGTGTGTACCGGCTAAGTCTCCATACGGTCTACAAGCTTGGTTCCTGTGGGTAGCTGTGTAATCCACAAATTCATATCTAGCCATATGAATGAACAAGGCATACCATGCACAAATTCCAGTCTGGACTATTTTCAAGCAAAGACTGTGCAGCTCCATATAGTAATAACCTGCAACTTCAATCTGGAGATATGTATTTTTGCCATTTGGATTACACTGTGGGATAAGTGTAACGGAAATGTTTACTAAAAGTAAAGTTGTTGCCCTTTAAGGGTTGTATGTTCATTGCATCGTATGTCAGATATGAAGAAATTGTTTGCCGCGCTGAAAATTTTACTGAAAAATATCTGTTGATTTGCATTAAAAATAGGCAGGGGATAAACTTGGTCTGCTTGCTAAAAATATCTCCTGGTACTTGCTGCCCCCATATTATGTCTATTTTAGCTTTTTGCCTTACTAATGATGTCTTTCACTCTAGTGCCACTCATCCAGTAACAGTTTGCAGCTGAGTACAAACTTGTAGATCTGTCTTAGAGCAGTGCATAGAGAATAGTTTGTCTGTTTGAGGTAATCCATACCTATTTGCCCTAAGCTGCAGGCATAGACATGCATTATTAAAGCAGCACAAAGGGCTGTTTTGTTTATTTTATTTTTTTGTTCAACCACCATGTTAAACGAAAAAAAAAAAAAAAATGACATCCACACACTAGATGGGGATGGGGGGGAGTGTCCTTTCTACTGGGCTTTTGTGTTCGGACAGCAGGGAGACTTCCCCAGCTATAGCCCGTGATGCTGTTAGAGCAGAGAAAACCTGAAAGCGTGGCTGTATGAAAGTTGTTTGGTTGATTGACATTGAAAAGTGCCCGTACATGGATCAAAATTTGCTTAGTCCCTGCTGAACCTGCCTAATTTCGATCCATGTATGGTAGGCTCGAGATTAGAGAATTCTCAATGACTTAGTACGATGGCGCTGCCTTAAAAATTGTTAATATATAAGCCCCATAAGCAGTGCAATGTTTTTTCAAAGGTTTGGCCAACCTCACTCTAGAGGGGTAGTTCCACTTTATACCAAAATTTTTACCAAAAATATGTAGAAGAATACGTATCGGCCTAAACTGAGGGAATTATATATATATATATATATATATATATATATATATATATATATATATATATATATATATATATAATTTTTTTTTTTTTTTTTTTTTTGTGGGATATTTATTATAGCAAAATAAAAAAAAAATGCTTTTTTTCAAAATTGTTGATTTCTTGTTTATAGCACAAAAAATAAAAACCGCAGAGGTGATCAAATACCACCAAAAGAAAGCTCTATTTGTGGGAAAAAAAATGATCAATTTTGTTTGGGAGCCAAGTCTCACGACCGTGCAATTGTTTAAAGTGACGCAGTGCCGAATCGCAAAAAGTGCTCTGGTCTTTGGCCAGCAAAATGGTCCGGGGCTTAAGTGGTTACAAAAAATGCTTATAGTTCTGCTTTAATGCTACAAAGTTGTCTACTTAAAAAATATATCATCACACCTGGAAAGCTAATTTTGCAAAGAGTCTAGTTCTAGATGATACTATGTGGGATGTGTCCTGCCATTTTTCTGTAATCTGGTCCAGGTTTGCATCTGTCCTTGAGTACCCTCAGGAGACAGATTTTGGCCTTAACTATCCTCTCCCAGCACCCATTTGCTTCTCACTCCCTGGTGATAGCTTTTGTGCAGGTAGTCGGTCATTTTAACCACCCCTAAATGCTCTATGATAAGATCTCAATCTGGCACTGCCAGCTCTTCAAAAGCCTCCCTTCAAGCCTATCTGGGATATTTAATTGGCTGAACTCAATTGTAAAGCTATTTTATTTTTATTTTTTTTGTCACCCTTATTTCCGCTGGATGAGTATTGATGCTGGTGGCATTACCTTGTAAGGAACTCCTAGTGTTACACAATGTCGAGGTTGTCCTGAAAACCAAGGCTTTTCTGCTCAAGGTGGTCTCTGTTTACCCTTTTCAGAATGTTGTCCTACCTTTGTGTCTTGCTCTTAAGCACCCTAGCACGTTCTGTCACTCTGGATGTGGTTTGTGTCTCCTTTTTTTTTAGACATAGGTTTATGCTCTTTTGTCCTTCTTCCTCTGCACAGGGAGTCCTGGCTGGGTAGAATTGAAAGACCATTGTTCAAACTTGTTCCCTCCCAGGATAACTTTTCCTCCCTTTCCTGTTAAGGCCCGCACTACTAGGTCTATGGAAGTTTTGTGGGCTTTTCAACATCAAACATTTGTTTCGCTAATTTGTGCCTCCCTGGTCTTTTGTTTATACCTTTTAGTTTTATCATGTTTAAGCCTCTCCTGATTCTGGTTTTGGCCATAAAGGGGCTTCAAGAAGCTGTTTGCAGTAGCTACAATCCTATACCTTTGTTCATTTTTTGTGGATCCGTTGCCCATTCCTCTTTTATGTATTGTTTTTGGATGTCCCAGTCATCTAAAACTAGGCCTATATCATGTACTTTTACGATCAAGAAAAAAAATTTTTTTTCACTTATCTGGAAAATCCATTTTTTGGAGTACAGTATATGACCCTCCCCTCTGTTGATGTTAAACCTTATTGCTTGCTAAAAAAAAAATGGAGGATAACTCAGTGGGAGCAGTTATATGGGGGGCCACTAACAGTTCTGTTTGCCACTGTCCAATCACCAGATGGTAGCAATATATAACCAAATTGTCTAAGATTATGGCCGTGTCCGGGTAAGGTAAAAATCCTTTTCTTTCATTGGAGGCTAAAAGCATTGCAACCATGATTGGTAGATCGCAGGTGCACAGCTCTGGCTCCTGATCACAATTCCAACAGAGGCGCAGGTCCATACTGTTGTACAGACCTCCAGATAGAGGGCTAGAGGAAGTATCAATGAACTACAAGTGTGATGACGTTACTGTGCTTGTGCTCCATTTAAAGTGGTGGCATATGGGCATTATATTTTATTTTTATTTTTTATTCATAGAATCCTATGCATGAATGATGTGGCTGTGCAAACAGAACCACATACAGCCACTCTACTAAAAAAAAAAAATGACAGGAGGTGGTGGGGAGAAGAGCCCTTAGTTTTGTTAGGCAGGATGGTTTTGGGGATTAGGGGCTGTGGACTGTAATCATGTTTCATGATACACCCCGAATATGCAACTCCTGAGCTCAAAGGTGATGTAATAGTGGTGGATGTAGCACAGGTCCTTGATAATTCCAATGGAAGCACATGGTCAGGGGGGGGACCCACTAGAAACGCAAGACAAATATCGGGGTCCATAGTAGACACAAAGCAACCAGGTCACCGAGACTGTTCCCAGATGGCTGATTTGTTTCGAGGAGAGAGCCCCTCTAACTCAGAACCCTTTTATCATTGATTTGTTTGTATATATTTCCTATAACTTTATATTAAAGACACCACTTGGTTAAAGCGCAAGGCTGGTGCGCCCTCTCTTTTGTCTTACACCCCAAATATGAGTATAACATGAAAGGTGGTTTTGTAAACTGTTCACGTAGACACCTTGTGGGGGTAGAAGGTACCAAAATGATTGTTTCCATGTCTATCTGACGTTTACTTTGCTGCAAACATGTAACGGATCTGCCCGTTTGTTACCCTCCCATGTGAAAAAAATTGTGTGTTTTAGCGATTAAATTGTGTTTATTTGCAATATTGTGGGTAACACTTTTTCTGTCTACTAGGGTGCCTGGCTCTGCCGAAGCTCAACCTGCAGTTTCTCACCCTCCATGATTATCTTCTTCGCAACTTCAACCTTTTCCGCCTGGAGTCTACATATGAGATTCGGCAAGACATTGAGGATGTTGTGTGCCGCATGAAGCCATGGTAAGTGGCAGGTTGTAGCTTGTTTTACTTCCTATGTGAACTCATGAATTTTCTCTGGTAGAATACATCCATAGTCAGAGCTGCAGTCGGTATGTTTAAACAGTTGGTGATAAATAGCATTACAAGAACCAAACACACATAAGACCTGCATATCCTTTATAATATTGTTTACATGGATACACAAACACTCTTTCGAGAACAATCAGAATAGTTGTGGCACATTGCCTGTTCAAACAGTCTGTACAATACACAGCTAATAATATGAGGAATTGAATTCTCACTTTGTATGATTAAAACTAAGATGTTAATTTGTCTTTGTTACTGTTATAGTTCTTGCCAAGCACACTTTTGTCTAAAGGCTCCATAGAATGTACAATCATTTTGGCTTAAAAAGGAGTTGAGGACCCAGTGAATGAATTCTACTGGGACCATGTGTAGACTCAAGAACAAAGGTTTAATATATTGACTGAATTTGTTTCCTTTTTCAGACTTTTTTTTTTTCATTTTTTTTTTTTTCACTTTTTTTATTTCACCTGGCGATCCTGCCAGTAACACATTTCCTTCTATGTGATAACACTCACTGTACTCTATCCATGGACGGGCAGTGTTGTCACCTTAAGTTGCATGCTCCTGATTTGGACTACAAAACACCCCCCCCCCCCCCCCCCCCCCTAGTTACTATAACATAGGGCAGCCTTCACAACACTGCTTGAGATTTCACTGCAGAGTTCACAGGAATTTAGATGCCCACTGGATAAATGGCAGATGGACAAATATTTGTCTGCACTTGTTCTAAAGAGATGAGGCATGAAGAAATGTGCAAGTATTGGAGGGGAATTGCTTTTTTTCAAATACATACTTTAATTTTGAACCTTTTGATTATGCAGTTCTTTGTAAATATTGTATTGACTTAAGTCGGCCATGCACTGATCAAAACTGGAACGATTTGTGTCAGCCATAGCCGGCAACACTAACCGTGTTCTGTCAGCAGGGAAGGTTCCCCGCTGGCCGAACATAATTGCACTGTGGGAGGGATTCCCCAATCAATACTGTCTGCGTTTATGGGGAAATCAAGCTATTTTTTTTTTCCTTCCACCCATGGTGGCAGGAAAGATAAGTACATAATCTATGGTCTGCCTTTTAAAGGGAAGCTAATTTTGAAAGCAGATGGAGCAGTAAATGAAAATCAGTAACGGGGCATAGTTTAAAGTAATTGTAAAGTCTATTTATTTATTTTTTTTAAATAACAAACGTGTTATACTTACCTCCTCTGTGCAGTTGGTTTTGCACAGAGCAGCCTGGATCCTCCTCGTTTTGGATCCCTCTTCACTCTCCTGCCCTTCCTTCCAGTTGAGTCCCCCCACAGCAAGCGGTTTGCTATGGGGGCACCCGAGCCAAGCTGCAGCTCCGTGTGTCCATTCAGACATGGAGCTGCCATTTGGCCCCGCCCCCTCTCTCTCCTGATTGGCTAACTGACTTTGACAGCCATGGGAGCCAGTGATGCCACTGCTGTGTCTCGGCCAACCAGAAAGGAGAGTCACGGATGTCTGAGGGACTCATGGACATTGCTGGACAGAGATGGGACTCAGGTAAGTATTAAGGGGTGCTGGGAAGGCTGCTACACAGGAGGCTTTTTGTCTTGATGCATAGAGTGCATTAAAATAAAAATAAAACATTCTGCCTTTACAACTCCTTTAATCACACACCAGTCTGTTACTTTCTCCAGTGTACCAGTAATGCTAGTTGGCAGATACAGATCTGGGCTTTGTTTTCACAGCCATAACTATTTAATTTCACTTAAAGGTAAATCCATACCAACATTATTATGTAGGGTTCTAATGTTTTCCTACTAAGACTGACTTTTTTTCGCTTTGGTATTAAGTCACTGATTTACAGCCAGTGAAGTTAGAAATGCTTATTTGTACCTGGTCTGTGACTTAGACATACTGAAACGAAAGATCAGCAATGAAAGTATACCTATTTCAGTGTTTATTTCCTTTAACCACTTAATTGCTGAGCCTCTTTTTGAGATCTGTTCTTTACAAGTTCAAAACATTTTTTTTGCTAGAAAATTAATTTGAACCCCCAAACATTATACATTTTTTTTTTATAACCCTAGTGAATAAAATGGTGGTCATTGCAATACTTTCTGTCACACCGTATTTGCGCAACAAGTTCACTTTTTTTTTTCTTGGAAATAATTTTTTTTTTTAATAAAAAAATAAGACAACAGTGAAGTTAGCCCATTTTTTTTGTATTATGAAAGATAACGTTACGCCATGTAAATTGATACCCAACATGTCACGCTTCAAAATTGCACCCGCTAGTAGAATGGCGACAAACTTTTAACCTTAAAAATCTCCAGTTACAGAGGAGGTCTACTGATGGTGGAAATACCTCACGTGTGGTTTGAACACTGTTTTCATATGCGGGCGCTACTGACGTATGCGTTCGCTTCTGCACGCGAGCTTGGCAGGACGGGGCGCGTTTACATTTTTTTAAAATTATTTTTCTTACACTGTTTTTGAAAAAAGTGTCACTTTTATTCCTATTACAAGGAATGTAAACATCCCTTTTTATAAATAAAGCATGACAGGACCACTTAAATATGGGATCTGGGGTCAAAAAGACCTCCGATCTCATATTTACACTCAAATGTAATGTTGTCATTTTAAAAAAAAAAGACCTTTTAAGAGCTATGGTTGGAAGTGACATTTTGATGTCACTTCCACCCTGCAATGTTATGGAGACGGGTGGGGGCCATCTTCCCCTCACTTGTCTCCATACACCCAGCATCCGATCGCCGCTGCCGACAGCTCCGGTAAGCAGCAGAGGGCATGGGGGGGGGTGGGGGGGTGGGGTGGAACTCTCCCCCGTCGCCGTTAAAAGTGATCTTCCGGTGTATCCGCTGCAGAGACCACTCTTATTGGAAAGCAGACCACCGACCAAAGAGGATACCGCGGTTATGGTAGCTAGTTGCTGCCATAACAATGATATTCCTCATCAAACTTGGGATGTATATCAGCGTGCAGCAGTCATTAAGTGGTTAAAGAGAAGCAATAAGGTTAACCTTTTATCACTAAATTAACCATAAACTTGAGTACATTATTCCACCTACAGCACAGAAATGTTCAAACCAGCCTCCCTTTTCCCACAGTGTTGGGTACCTGGGTAACCTATGACCAGCAGGGTGTATGTCTAGCGCTATAGAAAAAGTTGGTGCTTGCATAGGATTGCTCTAGGACTCTCTTGGCAGATCAGTGAAGAGAAGCCACAAAGTGTAAGTAGCAGCAGATGGCTTATGATGCATGCTGAATAGCATATGTTAATTTGCATATTGCTCCAGAGCACAGATCTGCTTTACAAGTACCCACAAATGTGAGATGGTTGTTGACCCATTTTGAATAAATAGGGCTGGATTGGACAATAATCTGTTTCTCTTACGTTCACTGACTGACACAGCTCCTTTATTATAGACCATCAAGTTGTTACGCCACCTTCAGGAGAGGACTAGGCAGAACATGTTAACAATGTACAAAAAAGAGAACTTTCTAGTTCCGCCCAAGGGGTGGTCCCTTCAGGAACAATCCCCCAGCCTGCTTCCTGCAGCCTCAGTTTTTTTCTGCCTAGTGAAGGAGATGGACCTAGGAACCCTGCGGGCCCATCGGTCCGTGGATTTTTTTCTGCAGAAGTTTGCCTTTTTTCGCAAGATTAAGATCCTGTGATCTGCTATCAACAGCCGGCTGGGTGACAGGCTGGATACCCTTATCCTTGTAGTCTCCCCAGCCTGGCCAGTGAGCACGTGCAGACCAGAGCTCCACACTGGGTCGGCCACGACGTGCCCCTCAGGCTCCAGGGGTGGCCAGTGAGACCGATGCTCCAGGCCACACATATGACCGGGCTACTGATGTCTGCGTCAGTGTGCCGTGGCCAGCAGCCACCCGCCACCCTGTCCTGATCAGAGAGTGGTTCTGTGATGGAATGTCTCCAGCTCGTCCGGATGGTAAGTACAGCTCTCCCTGCCTGGTGTAGCTGAGCAGCTGGGCATTCCCTGGGAGGTCTATTCGGGGGTCCCTCTCTTCTCTCCCTGTCCCTTCCCCCCCCCCCCCCCCACAGGGGATGCTGCACGGGCTGCTGAACGGTGTGTACCATATCGATAAGGGTCCTCTGGGGGGCTCTAACCTTGGATGGGGGGGCTGCGCCCCTGGGTGTCTGTTGCCTCCACGCTGGGTGTCTGGAGGTCTGCACATGCTGATCGCCATAGCGCTGCTCTGACGCCATTTTCTCTTTTTTCACTGTCCCTCTCTGTGTACAGTTGTTTAAAATCAAACAATTGGAGGTATCATAGGTACTTCACTGTTTTTTTGTAGCCAACATCCCAACATGTAGAAATTCTACCAAGAAGCAAATCCCCTCAAAATGGCAAAACTTACAACACACGTATAAAAGAATTCTGCAATCACTTTATTATAACAATTTCATCAAAAAATATATAACCATAATAAAACAAAATACAAACAAATGTATTTACCTCTAAACTTATTCCAAAAGTAGAAATAGTTTTTTTCATGTACAGGTGTGATCCATTTATATCATCACATATGCACAAATGACTGAAACAATACTCTGCATCTGATGTGTCCTACGCGTTACAGAATATTCTCCTTCTTCAGGGATCCATCATTTGTGCAGCTCTTAGTAAACAAGGGAGTATATTCCAAATACAGATTGTGGACCTTCAAGCTGTTTCTGTAATGAGGGTCGAGAGGCAAACCTAGAATCTCGTATTCAATGGACTATCCACTCCCTAGGAGTCTTGCCCAAAGTCCAGGAAATCTATGTTGTAAAGGAGTACGTACGCTGAAGCAGGGTATGAAAGATCCCACCAAGGATCATCCATTCACTTGTCCCTCCAGAACCGTACCAAAAGCACAATATGCCACTTGGAAAAAGACAGGGCAGGAAAAGCTTCCTACTTCCACCGTGGTGTACCTGGAGTGTGTTTAGCCTTCCCTTGCTAAATGTTTGGTGTGACTCAGTGGAAAGCATGGTCAGGAACCATTTTACTCTAGTTCGGTGGCCATTTTCCCTGTGATTATGTCCTTTATACTGGACGCCCGGTGCCCATTTTGTTGTAGCCCAATGAGGTTTTTATGCTCTGTGCTGGTCCCTGAGGCTCAGAACAGCGCGGTTTCTTCACTCAGATACCTGGGAGATGACACATGCACTACTAGCTGAACGGCGCAGAACTCGGTCAGGGTGGTGAGTCCTGCGGTAGGGGCCCCTCAACATGCAGCAACTAGGCGGGTGGGACTATACACCTGTCCTAAGTCCCCCAATAGGTGGCAGACAGGGTGGGTCAGCATGGCTTCAGAAACTAATGTTTCTTCCCCCTAACTCCCTGCAATGCAACCGCCTCGCCTGCAAACAGTGCAGCGCCTTTGGACGCCTTGTCGGCAGTCCTGAAAACGTTCGTTGCCAGGGTAGAGGTGGTGTGGTAGAAAGCAGCCCCTGCCCCCCCCCCCCCCCATCCTACAGGGAGAGCTCTGACACAGACTCAGGCCCCGCAGTGACTGGTGGCCCCTGCTCTGTCGTTTCAGATGATGCTGATCAGGACCGATCAGACAGTGAGGATGAGTCCCCGTCCGGGTCCGCGCAAGAAAAGCTCTAGTTGGAGCATTTATCACAGCTGTGCATGATACCCTGAAGATCAGGATACAGCAGGTCCTTCTGCTGCAGTAGTGGTCCCTTTTGGGTCTCGTAAGCCAAAACCATACACCTAAGGTGTT
The DNA here is from genome assembly GCF_037356315.1 of Lithobates pipiens. NCBI lineage: Eukaryota > Metazoa > Chordata > Amphibia > Anura > Ranidae > Lithobates > Lithobates pipiens. The sequence goes on from NW_027507791.1 coordinate 113,765,978, forward strand.
TTCGTATCTGACTTATTTTGATAAGTTAATTTACAGGAATGGGGGTGAGGGCAACGGACCTTTTTTGGTGCGTTACCCCCTTGAGGAGAGCCTTCCTAAACAATGGTTGGCTCTTCCGGTCATGGACACCCCAGTATCCAGGTTAAATAAAAGTAACCATGATCCTGGTAGAAGGGCCTCTTGTGTTTAGGAACCGAGGCAGTGGCCCATTCCTTATTTACGGTTGGGGGCGTCAGCAATACAATCAGTACTGACCACAGCACTAGTGTCGCAGACACTTACTGAATGGGCAAAACTTTTGCACTGCGAATTGGAGAAGCAGCAGGCTACTCCCGTCTGCGTGGAACTAGCGGACCACGTATGTTTGGAACGTGGCTCTGGATACGCTTCCTCTGCTATTCAGGGTTTCAGTGTCAGCAGTGGTGCTGAGGCGCCTGATTTGGCTGAAATGCTGGTCGGCGGATCAGGCATCTACAAAAGCCTTGACGGATCTACCCTTCCTTGGCGAGCGGCTCTTTGGAGCCTCGTTGAATGACAATATTAAGAATGTCACAGGTGGGAAGAATACCTTGCTCTCCCAGGCCAGGAATACTAAGGAGCCACGCCACAGACAAAAGAGGTTTTTTCGTCCGTCCCGGACTTTGGCTAAACACTCCCAGTCCAACAGGACGACCCTTGGGGGCAAAAGCGTCCCTGGAACCGCAAGCCTAACAAGCCTGCGAGAAAAAGTGCTACCGCATGAAGGTTTGCCCCCGCCTGTCATATGGGTGGGGGGGCTCGCCTTCGGGAGTTTGCAGCCCAGTGGGCCTCTCGGCTATCTAACCAATGGGTCTGCGAACTGATTTCCCTGGCTACAAGCTAGTTCCTCTCTTGGCCACCAAAAAGATTCTTCCCTTCCAGCATACCCTTACTCCTGGCTCGCTGGGAGGCCCCATGGGGCAGTATGGGACCTGCTAAGCCCATGATAGTGCCTGTTCCGGTGTCTGAAAGGTTCCATTGGTTCTACTCCAATATGTTTGTAATCCCCAAAGAAGGAAGGAGTACGTCCAGTCTTGGATCTAAAAGCCTCAATTGCTTTGTGAAAGTACAGAGGTTCAGAATGGAATCGGTTCGCTCAGTAGTCGCTTCACTCCATCAAGGGGACTTCCTGGCTTCTCTGGACATCCAGGATGCGTGCCTGCACATACCCATATGCCTTTGGCATCAGAGGTTTCTGCAATTTGCAGTTGAGGATGCCCACTACCAGTTTGTGGCTCTCCCTTTTGGCTTGGCATCAGCCCCCCGAGTCATTACCAAGGTATTGGCTCCAGTTTTGGCGTTGCTGCGACAATGCTGGATTGCGATCGTAGGTTACCAGGCGATCTCCTCCTGAGAGCATCTTCCGCCTCAGAATTAAAGAATGTGGCGATCCCCATGCAAACACCACAGAATTTTGGGTGGCTGTTGAACCTAAAAAAGTTGGTGCTTATACAGACTCGGCGTTTGGAGTACCTAGGCTTACTGCTGGACTCCATGGAAGCAAGAGTTTCTCTCTTCAGACAAGTGGCAGACTCTCAGAGCCGCAGTAAAACTGTTGATGAACCGCAGGTGGTTGCTGCTACGCTTCTGCATGCAAGTCCTGGGGCTCATGGTGGCCTCTTTCGAGGCAGGTCCATACGCCAAGTTTCATACCAGAGTCTTGCAGAAGGAGATCTTGACGAAGTGGGACAAATCTCCGTTATCCCTGGATCGGCAGATTCAGGTGAGCCAGTCAGTCAGGGACTCCCTGCTCTGGTGGCTGAGATCCCCAGCACTTCGGTCCGGGAAGTAGTTCCTACCTCTACATTGGACAGTGATCACAACGGACGCCAGCCTGACCGGCTGGGGTGGAGTTACTGGGAGTACAGTTGACCCAGGGCCTTGAGGATGTCCGATCATGATCCAGTCAGACAATGACACGGCGGTGGCATATGTCAATCGTCAAGGAGGAACAATAAGCTCGACTGCAGCACAGGAGGTCGCTCACATCTTTCAGTGGGCAGAGCGACATGTATCGGTCCTATCGGCCACTTACATCCCCAGGAGTGGAGAACTGGCAGGCGGACTACCTAAGTTGCCAGATGCTGGACCCAGGAGAATGGTCGCTGCATCCAGAGGTGTTCAGAGGCTGCTGTGCCTGCGATGGGGCACACCAGACGTGGATCTCCTGGCCTCCCGTCTCAATCAGAAGGTGCCGAGATTCATATCCAGGACAAGAGATCCTTGGGCAGATGCGTCAGACGTACTGGTGGCTCCGTAGGGTCAGTACCGACTGATCTATGCCTTTCCTCCGCTAAAGCTACTACCACGTCTGCTTCACAAAGTGGTGACCGAGGGGATTCCAGTAATTCTGATTGCCCCAGATTGACCTCAGCGCCCCTGGTTCACCGACCTAGTACGCCTGGTTGCGGACGCTCCCTGGTGACTACCGATGTGAGAAGACCTTCTGTCTCAAGGTCAGATTTTGAATCCTGCTTTACCATTGCTGGTTTTAACAGCATGGCTGTTGAGAGCCAGGTGCTAAGGAACTGGGGCCTATTGGACTCAGTGATTTCAACTATGTTGAGAGCACAGAAATCTTCTTTGAAGATTTATTATCGTACCTGGAAGGCGTACATTGGCTGTCTTTTTTTTTTTTTTTTTTTGTTTTCAGCGGCCCCTGGCGTCTCGCTCTCTAGTGAGCACCTTTTGTTCAGGGGGTCCAACATGTAGTTCCTCTAGTGCGTCCACTGTTACCCCTGTGGGATCTGAACCTGGTGTTATCGGCGCTTTAGAAACTGCCATTTGAGAATATCCGAGAAATTCCCTTGTTGACTTTTTCCCAGAAAGTGACCTTTCTAGTGGCCATTACATCAGCCAGGAGGGTTTCGGAACTGGCGGCCTTGTCTTCCAAGTCGCCCTATCTAGTTATTCATAAGGATAAGGTGGTGTTGCGTCCGCAACCTTCCTTTCTGCCGAAGGTGGTTTCGGCATTTCACATCAATGAAGACATTGTGTTACCATCGCTGTGTCCTAAATCGACACATCCTAAACAGGTGGCCCTAAATTCCCTGAATGTGGTCCGGGCTATAGTAGGATTTTTGTACTCACCGTAAAATCCTTTTCTCTGTAGTTCACTGACTGATACAGCACCCTCCCCTCATATTGATTACTTTTTACTGCTTGTTGATACACTGCAGGAAGCAGGCTTAGGGGTTGTTACTAAAAGGGACCGCCCCTTGGGCAGAACTAGAAGGTTCTGTTTTTTGGACATGTTAACATGTTATGCCTAGTCCTCTCCTGAAGGCGGCGTAACAACCACAACCCAATGGTCTATAATAAAGGAGCTGTGTCAGTCAGTGAACTACAGAGAAAAGTATTTTACAGGGAGTACAAAAATCCAATTTTTTCTATGGTTCTCGATGGGCTTGCTTGATGTTGGTGGAAACAGGTAATTGCACAGGTTTTCTCCATACACATTCTGACCTAAGGAAAAGATCTGGTGTCCCCAGTGACACACTTCCATCCCTCTAACATATAAAAACAAAGGATTCGCCCTGGGACTTTAAATGAAGTGGGTGCCGTTTCTGCCAGTAAACATAACAGTAGTAAATATAGTATATGGTTTATTCAAGTACAATTGTTTACATGCATAAATAACGCCAACAGTTGCCAATTAAAAAAGATACATAAACAAGGAATATTGGTACATAAATGTAGTAGTAGTCATAGTACACGAGCATCATACTACCCGACTAGTTTTGCGAGATCCAGCTCGCTCTTCAGGGGTGGATGTGTGTAACAATGTACCTAGGATGAAAAAAATGTTCGGCAATATAGCACAGTATTAGTTATAAAGGCACAGGGTAGGAGGGGTTGTGTGTCCCCATACTCACCACTGCGCTTGACTATGGCTCCAGGTGTGCGGCCTCAAGGTGGCAGCAGCAGGTGCCTCCCCACATTCTGACCTAACAGGGGTCACCTCTGACGTGTGTGCTGTAAAATGCTCTGACGTAACCTCTTCTACTCTTCAATGTATTAGAAAAGCTGCGACAAGGTGGTTCCTTTTCTGCACTAGCACCTGGGGATATTTGCTGCAAATGTGCTGAACCACCTCAGCCTTGTGCACCAAACATTGATCTTTTTGTGGACAATTCAAGATTGGCCGGATTGTGTGGCCCATAAAGGTGGCCATTAATTATTTAACGAATCGCAAAAGATGCCAGATTTACTGCTTGTGCTCCTATTTATATTTACGAGTAGTGATGCAGATATATTTTATACTGTATGTGTCCTAAAACAATTATGTGAATTTTTAGGGCCTGGCAGTCACCAGCTCTCTCTGCTCACGGATCTCTGAGAACTGAGTGATCAGCTGTGTTTGATCGCTCGGTTCTTAGTGTTTCGAGCTGGGCGGGGGACATTGGAGCAATGCTGCATCCACCTAGCTAAGTAATAATTTGAAAAAAAAAAAAAAAAAACATTTTTTGAGGCCTTTAAAGTTTATACCAGAAAAAAAATCTGCAAATATGCTCTCAAACATTGCCTTTTAACGTCATTACCTCTTAGCATCTTTATCTGTTACTGGAAGAAAGACACTAATAAATGCAACTTTGTGCCAAATATGCAAATTAACTTTGTAACTTGAGCCAACATTGTTAAACTGATCCTTTGTTGGTTTGGGTTGAGCTGGACCTATGAAACATCAGGGAGATGGGTGCTTGTGACGGCCCCACCGCTGCCTTGATCATCTCGATTGTGTCACAAAAGCCCCCCCCAACAGGATTGGGAAAAAAAGGAAAAATGGTAAAAAAAAATAAATGAATTGGCATGTCCCTGTTCACACATCTAAATAGTTAATGAAACATTCTCATTTACTCTCTGGCATGCATAGCTGTACAAATCCCCTCTGTTGCCTCGTCCAATGCAGAGTAACAACTCGTGGAACATGAGCCACCAGTGATGTTTCATATTTCACAGCTATTTCGGGGTGCTGAGCTTGCTTGTCTTTTGATCTGTGGCACTTTCACAGCTCTGAGCAGATATTCTAAGTTAAGAGGCGAGCTCCCGCTATTCCAGAGTCATTATCACCGTAACCCTGCCGTGTTAGACTGTCACACACCTGAATATTCTCAGTCTTACTAATGCTGTCTAGGGAATTATTGCCTTTTTGTTTGTCAGTTGGGAAAGAAAATTCCATATTATCATCACTTTTTAGCTTGATTAGAGTAGTATCTATATTTATAGACATGGGATAATAGACTGCCTACTTTAAAATATTCATATTTTAATTAATCCTATAATACTTTTATTACAAAATATTTTTACACAGAAGCTAGAATTTTGCCGTAAAATGGTACCACAAATGTGATATATTGCAGTTTAACACTCATTAGATGGGGTATATTAGTATTATTTTTATTTTTTATTATGGTTTTATGGTTTTCACTTGGTGATCTGGTCAGTAACACACTTTCTGTATTAGAGTGCCCCCACTCTGCATGAAGGAGCACAGGGGCAGCTTTGAACAGCAGCATTCTCAGTCTAGCGGGAGGGAAGCGTAAGATGTACTAGTGGATTTAGTTACCTTAACAAACTGAAGCCAAACTCCAGCTCACACTGTAGTTCCGCAAGCTTTTACAGCAAAAGTTTTTTTTTTTTCTTTTGGGATAAAGGTTTTACTTGAATAACTAAAAGCTGATAATTTGTAAGCGTAACTGCTACATTTGCAGGACAGCGTGTTCTGTTGAAAAAACAGACTTACTGACCGGATCACTAACTGAAAATAAAAGAAAGAGCCTAGAAAAGAAAACTAATGCAGCCATCACAGCTAAGAATTTGTAAGCTAAATATAATACATTTTTGTTTTTGGATTAGATACCGCTTTAACATCTGCCTTTTGTAATCCTATTTATTGCAATTTAGAGATTGACAGAATTAGGGGCAAATTTTTAGTGCTGAATTACTCTGCCCATTCCTTTGTCACATTGTAATCATGGAAGAAAGCATTGGGATGACAGCTTCAGCCTGCTGCTGCTATGTCTAATCACAAGCTGGTACACAGTGTAGCCTGCAAAGAGGTCCACCATTTTTCTGTGCTGTTTGGCAGGAGTGCCTGGCTCACAAGTCTGGCTAGACAGACAGGCGATTTCTTCTCAAATCCATTGGCAATTTAAATGGTTTACACATAAAACTTTAACTGTATGTAGCTGATTGCCATGGTTCAATGGTTTAAATAATTTATTGCACAAGGGATTGTAATGCCTTATGAGATTACTGCATCCTTACCTGATGGACATTGATGGACACAGACTTTAATATACATACTCAGACTAGCACACAGAGCATTGCACAGATGGCCTTGCGCTGCATGATTAGGAAAGTTGTCTTTTGAGGTGTTGCTGTCAATAGGTATTATATAGATGCTGTTTGTACTGCAGATCTGGGTGAAAAGAATCTCTTTACATGCATCTGTATTTTTTGTTTCAGCTAATTGACTGTACCTTTTTGGGCAATCTGTATTTATATTTATGTGAATGGGGAACCCTCCCTTTTATATAGTCAGGCTGTCCACTTTAGTTTTTTTTTTTTTTTTTTCTGGTGGCAGGACACAGTTTATGTCCAAAATTCCAATTTCCTACCACTTTCTTCTTTTGGGTTTGATGATGCAGCTTTAGGAGAGAGTGCAAAGCAACGCATGGTCACACTAATCATCTACTTCCTATGATTTGCTCATTTTGTTTTTGTTTTTTTTCTCCACTTCAGACAACCTTGTTTTAGAGATATAACGATTCATCTTGTCCAAAACTAAGGATAAACACCTTTCTATTTTACATCAAAATGTTTTTTCTCCCTCTAAGTCAGGTTTCATTAACCAAGCCTTCCTCCACCTCCTCATGCTTGGGCAGTTCTAAATATCCATGATGAACCAGAGGATCCAAGCCTGTGGATAAGATGCCAATGTTTGATGGTACACTCCCCACCCACGTTTTCCATCAGAGGTGTGGGGAGGCATGATGACTTTCACAGAAGTTTTGGAAGTTTGCATAATTGAGACATGAGTGTGTGCAAGAAGTCGTATTAGAGGGTTGCAAAATAGTTTCTCATCTATCCTTCTCCCGGATTCTTGTCTCTGTCTTTCTGTGTCTCAGACACTTTGGACGGACCTCCTTTCAGCCGTTGATTGATGAAGTTATTGTTCCTGGTCCACTAACTAAACAGTTTAATATTTTTTTTGTTTGTTTTGTTCCCCCCCCCCCCCCCCCATTCAATTCTGTTTACAGAAATAGGGGAGAGGAAGGGGAGCGGGACTTTATATGAAACATGCAGCTGCAGGGACTATAACAGTCAATATATATATATACTATCATATTCATAGAACTCTGTATGTAACAAGGTAAAAAATAGTAATATTTTGGTATCCCATAGAAATTCATATATATTTTACACACACATATTGTGTTAAAACCACAAAATGCTTCAAGCAAACTAGATGCCATGTTTAAACCATCTATTTACAAGTATCATGCCAATTTTCATTCTTTTATTTTGTGGTTTTAATATCCTTTACGCAATTATCATGTTAAGATTTTTATTATATACATGATCTGATGTGTACTAGAGTTTGGAGGTTATTTATGTACTACCATTTGTAACTGTACTGTGGTATCATGCAATGTGTGTGTGTGTGTGTGTGTGTGTATACATTTCTATGGGATACCAAATATTACTATGAATTACTGTTTTTACCTTGTTATATACTGTACAGAGTTCTATAAATGAATCAATATGATATTATATATTTTTATTTTGACTGTTCTATTCCCTGCAGCTGCGTGTTTCATATACAGTTCCACTCCCCTTCCTCTCCCCTATTTCTATAGACTGGGATGGAGGCATATGACTGTACCAGGTCATTGTCTCATACAGGCATACCCCGCTTTTTGTACCCTCACTTAACATACACTCGCGAGGACGGACACATTGGTATCTATGGAAAATCTTGGTCAGCTTGACATGGCACTGCTCCCAGTTTTTAACATTGGTATCTATGGGAAATCTTTGTCAGCTTGACATGGTACTGCTCCTGGTTTATCTGATTTTAGAGTCTGCCAGCTTGCCTAGGTAATCGGTTATGCCTATGTTAAATGACTTAAAAAAGGTCCATGCGTGAAATGATTATTGCAATGCAGTACATGCATTGAGAAATGAAAAAAGGTATTGCTTCACTTTAAGTCCATTTTGGTTTTACATACATGCTCTGGTCCCATTGTGTACCTAAAAATTGGGTATGCCTGTATAAAGTCCCAAAACTTTTTTCTTTTTATTCAAATCTGTTTACAGTTTTGAAGCCCAAAGGAGGCATTCTGGGCTTCAGGGACCTCAACGCCTTTGTATGTGCTCAAAAAGGTTTTGATTAGAATTTATTCAGTCTGTTATTGCGTCCTTTCATCTCGGAAACTTGTGGCTTCCCTGGACATAAGGGATGACGGTTTACGCATTCTTATCTTTCCAGGTCATCAATAGTTGCTTTGTCTTTCTGTTGGCAATAACCACTATCAGTTCATTCTTCTTTCATTTCACTTTGCAAAGGCCATAACACCAGTTCTGGGTGTTCTTCACTTTAGAGATGTTTCAGTCATCAGATACTTCGGTGATCCCTTGCTGTGAAAACGGCCTCTCTGGCCTTGGACTCCAGTGTGTCAATCCTGCTATGGATCTTGGAGAACTTTGGATGGATCCTGAATATCAAGAAATCATCTCTGATTCTGTCACACTACTTGGATACTATTCAGGCCAAAGTTTTTCTGCCCTTGGAGAAGTTGATAAATCTGCAGGGTCAGGTACAGCAAATTCCTATTGAGTTGTATGTGAGTGCAAATATTGATGGCCACTGCCTTCAAAGCAATTCCATTTTTCAATTTCACTCAAGGCCTTGCAGTAGAATATTCTCATAACATGGGACACATCCACTCTGTCTTTTGACAAGATGATTTGGTTATGTTGTCAGACAAAGGTGCCTCTATTTTGGTGCCTTTTGCCCCTGGCACTGTTGGGGGCAGTTTTTTTTCTTCTTTTACAGTGGAAGATTGTCATGATGTATGCAGTCTTCTGGGCTGAGGTGAGGTTTTGGACACTCTTTTCATCATTGTTGGTCTAAGGAAGAATTCTTCAATCAGAATGCTTGAATTACATGCACGTCGTCACTTTAACTTCCCTTCTTACCTGGTCCTCTTTTGACTGGTACTAGTTCAACCGGGCAATGCCTCAGCTGTGGCCTGCATCAGCCACTAGGCATGTTGCAGCAGTGGCAGGGTTGGGGTCCATCCTGTACTGGGCAGAGAGAGTCATGTTCCAATGATATCCAAAGTGCATATTCTCAAGGTGAGCAACTGGCAGGCCGATTCTTAGAAGACAATGTCGATGTCTGGGCCCAAGAGAATGGTCTCTTTATCTGGAGGTGTTCTGGAACATATCTCTAAATTGGGGGACACCAAATGTAGAACTGTTAGCTTCTCAGTTCAGCAAGATACTGGGCAGGTTTTTCTCTAAGACGTTGGACCCAATTGTAGATGCAGAAGGTGTCCTGGTGGAGCCGTTTGATCAGAATGCCCTGATGTATGCCTTTCCCCTGTGTAAGGTTTATCATCAAAAGTGAAACACATTTTTTTAAACTGGTGTGATACTATGGTAGCTTCCCCATGTTCTTTCTTTCCTTCAGTTGGGGTAGAACAATACTATTGGGGAGGTTGTCTTTTGAGGTGTTTCAATCAATATATAAATGCTGTTTGGGCTGCAGATCTTAAGTAGCAGAGAATCTAGTGCCTCACATTAATACTACCTTTTGGTTTCTATTATTGTCCTGCTTCCACGCTGGTAGTATTGTGTTTGGTAGAGTGAGGTTGGCCTCACAGTGCTAGACCTAATGAGATCTTTACTAAAACTGTAGCATGCAATATCTGGTGCAGCTCTGCATAGAAACAGTTGCCTTCCAGGTTTTATTGTTGAAGCTTAATTGAAGAAGCTGAAGTTATAAGCTGATTGGCTACCATGCACAGCTGCACCCTATTCTTTTTGTGCAAGTTTAATAAATCTCCCCCAATATGTGTTAACTCATCGTAAAAAGTATGATCCCAACTTGAGTCTACACTTTTTTTTATTTTTTATATTATACAATGCTAGACATACAGTACATAGTTTATTCCTTGGTAACAATATGTGAGACAAGCCCTAGCCTAAAGGCCAGACTGATAGTGTGTGTAATTTGTAAATAGAGTTTTAGTGTTTAAAACTCATTTAAATATGTTTTGTAGTATGTGTATATCGGGCAAAATTGAAGAAAAATGATATATTCCATTGCATTTCATTTTGTGTTACTGCTTCAAAGAAAAATACCCATTAATGGGTATTAATGCTTTCAGCTTTTGATTCCTGTTGTGGGCTGATGACCCACAGCATTTTTGTGGACTGAGTGGTGTCAACCCTGCCCAGTGTCTTTTGCTTAACTACCAATCAGATGTGCTACATGTATATTATCAATCCAGTGTCCAGCCACAGGCTGAGTGTGTGGAGGTGACCTGTTCTGTATTGTTTAACTGCAATAAAGAAAAGTCAGGTCACCAGCCTGACTGTGCTGCCTGGTAGTCTGTAGAAATCTCGGGACCGGATGGGCAGTAATACAAATCCATTGACAGATAAAAAAAAAAATAGGTCCCATAAATGTATGTATCTGTTTGCTTTTAGGTTCAGCTTTAAATTGTACAGCTTCATACATCTGTGTGTTCATTTCACATAAATATATACACTGGTAATCATGCAAAATTTCTCACACAGGCAATCTGAATATGGCGGTATTGTTTTTGGCGGCTGGGCACGCATGGCTCAACCTATAGTGGCTTTCTCTGTTGTGGAAGTTGCCAAGCCAAACATTGGTGAAAACTGGCCTACACGAGTAAGAGCTGATGTTACCATCAACCTGAATGTCAGAAACCAGATTAAAGACGAATGGGAAGGTATGAATGACTGTGAATCAGTTTTAATAAAAAGTTGTATTAGACACTCTTAACTCCTGGAAGCATGAACTTTGACTTGTATGCCCACTTTTTGGGCAAAAATATACACTTAAAGGTCCAATTGGGATTTTAATAAATATTTTATATAATTGTGAACTGAATGTTTCTGTTCTGCCTTCCTGTCTCAAGATGACGCCGCTTAACCACCATACTGTATCAGGACAATATAAACAGGACTACTGGTTAATCCCGTCTTGCATACATAGTATAGATGAGCAAGGTCCTGTAATCCTCAGAACAATATAAATGATAAAAGGTGCAGCACAGCCAGGCAGAGAGCACAGAATGCTTTCAGCTGATAAGATTTCTGGCACAATCAGCAGGTATTTTTCCATTTGTCAAACAGATATAACCAAATACTATGATATATCTGAAAGTTCATTCTCAAGGTTTATCAGGGTATGCAAGTAAAATTGCTTTTTCATGTTGCATATCAGTCTCTACATTCAATTCTGAGGTAGAGCATATTAATTTAGAAAGTGCTTTGCATGGGTCATATGAGTATATGTATGTCAGCCATTGTTGAAGTTTGAGTGTTAAACTGATTAACATCATCCGGGATGGTGACATCTTAGTCTGTATTGAACATCAATGTGTTTCCTCTTTTGAAGATTTTTTTTTTTTTTTTTTTTTAATTGGCCCAATGAGAAATGTATGTGTTGGCTCTAAGAAATCCTGTAAACGATCTCTGCTCTAAAAATAAGCAGATTTTAGGTTATAAGGGGCACCATTTCAGTGCTGTGGAAAAATCAAAATGTAATTTATATGCTGAAGGTCCTGGGAGTTGTACACAGATTGCTGCCAGCTGGCACATAACTGAAAAACATTTCCCCGTACTCCTCTAGCTGGAGGCATACACTAAAGGTGACCCCTGTTGGCACTGAAAGCATATTCCGCTTTTGACCCTGTGTAAATATGCCAGCACTTGGGCAGGATGTCTACTCCATACTTAGAAGTAAGACAAGAGTACTGTCCAAAAATGCACTTGTGGATCTCCAACAATTTTCTAATGGAAACTTTTCTGTGTAGCAAAGTAAAAGCGGAATTCTATGTAGACTATGCTATGTTATGTAATTGGTGCATGGAGGTTATTTATCCATGAGAGAATACAAAGAACAGTAGTATGCAAAGTTTCTGGTTATATGTGCTAATTTAGGGGAGGGTTTCAGAAGAGCTTAACAGGGACATTATTGTTGATTAATTAAAATCTTGTTTTAAAGTGTGAATCTCTAAAAGTAAGGCTGGAGTAAAATGTTTCCTTATTGTGTTCATCAGGTTTTCTGAATGCACAGTTTATATTTCTAACTGCACTGTCCATCTATTGCTCTTAAAGCAAGGAAAGGACGTGCGTAGAAATACATAAATGAAGGGTAATTGTTTGATACACAAGTGCTTTAGCAAGCTAAATGTCATTCATTTTGGGTGTCCATCTACTTCGAATGTTCATCCTCTACTTTACATAATGCACAAGCAAAAAAGTGTGTTAACACCCAAACACATAAGTGGAAGCACAGTGATGTTTATTACTGCATAGTGCATACACACAGGTGTGAGAGGGTTAAATCTTTTTGGAAGCGTATCTAAATTCAAGTACAGAAATGTTTTATATTGCAGCACTCCAGTCCTTAGATGTGGTGACTGCAGTGGTTCTCTTTTTTCAGGATAAGAGCATTTTCTGCATAACCATCCAAGGATAGAAAGTGTGTTTATAGGATTACTCCCCAGACACCCTCCCCAACCTTAGATTTAACCCCTGTCATGTCTGTTAATCATCTGATTAACACCTCTATCTGGCACCCTGTCCTAACTTCCTCCATTGCCTGATTTATCCCCTGATCACAGCTGACATTTTCCTCAGCAGTCTGCATTCATGTCTTGCCCAATTTACCACTACATCACAGTTCAAATTTACAACATTAGTTAGGATCCCACCACCGTTAAGCGCCAGGACCTGGCCACTTCTCTCTAAAATGCCACAATCAACAGACTGACTGTCCAGCAACTGCTATTCAGCCCCCCTCTATCTGCAAATTATTATACTCCTCTGGTTGTCAACCTTAATTTTACCCCTGAAGACATTTTGGAAATTGTGGGGTTTATTTTCTACTTTTATCACATTTCTAATAATATAGTTATTTTGTAACCTAGAATGTACACATTTTTGCTAGTTGAGTACGCAAAACCTTGTTTTAAGAAAATCTGAAAATGTAAATGAATGTAATGTTAGGCTAAATACAAGTGAATGACATTATTAAATTAGTGTGTCTTGTCACTTGAATCAGGTCTCCGCAAACATGATGTGTGCTTCTTGGTCACCCTGCGGCCCATGTTGCTATATGGAACAAAGATTGATCGGAGACAGTCTATTGCGGAACAGACTGGGCTCATGTATGTACGAGGATGTGAGATTCAAGGCATGCTGGATGAGAAAGGGCGAGTCATTGAAGAAGGTAATATACTAATAAAACTGCATTGTAGTATTGGTTATAGAATGTTTTAAAAGAAACAGGTAGAGTAGGGAGGTCACAAAAATGTATTGCATTCTGTGAACATGGCTGTCTACAGTATGTGATGCTCTGAAAGATCATAACACATATGGTAGTTGTAAAATTACTAGGTTCTGAGGGGAAGTTATTACAAAATGACTGGGTGGCCACAGAATTAAATGGAACTTCACTAAGTTTTTTTTTTTTTTTTTTTTATATTTAGCAACTAAAAATACAGTAACTGTCTACTTTTAAAAATCAGGTACTTTCCAGTCCAAATATTTCAGCACTGTCTTCCTGCAGACTGCTATATGACCCCGGGCCCACCATCTTTAAAGGGGTTTTGTGTGTGTGTGTGTGTGTGTGTGTGTGTGTGTGTGTGTATTCTATCCATTAAGATAAAAAACCTTCTGTTTGCAGCAGCCACTCCAGCACCCCCTAATACTTACCAGAGCTCCATCTCTCTCTCCAGTGATGTCCATAGTGCCTCAGCTATCCAGGACTCTCCTCCTTATTGGCTGAGACACAGCAGCGCCATTGGCTCTCGCTGCTGTCAATCAAAATCAGTTGGCCAATCGGTAGCGAGAAGGGGGTGAGACCGAACAGGGGCTTCATGTTTGAATGGACACACGGAACTGCAGCTCGGCTCGAGTGCCCCCATAGCAAGCTGCTTGCTGTGGGGGCACAGGAGAGAAGGTTCAGGAGAGCCGAAGTGGGACCTGAGAAGAGGAGAATCTGGGCTGCTCTGTGCAAAACCACTACACAGAGCAGGTAAGTATAACATGTTTGTTACTTTTAGAGGAAAAAAACTGAACTTTACAATCACTTTAATTTTGGGGCCGACTGTAGCTGCAGCTAGCTTACCATTGCACATGACAAAGAGACTGGTCCTGCAGCCTCCTGGAATGTGTGAAGTTTCCCAGTAGGCTTCAGCCCCCCCCCCCCCCCCAAAAAAAAAACCTTGCAACTCAGGTTTTTTGCTGTGAGTGCTGTCCTTAATTCAGCTCTAGTGGGTGGAACTGCACACAAAGTGAACCCTAGGGATGTGGCCAGGTACCTATACTAGGCTTTGCTTTGTTGGTGTAAGACTTTAGACATAAACTTATTTTACCATTTCTGTTTATGTAGGGCCTGAACCTAAGCCCAAACTCAAAGGAGATGCAAGAACGTACCGAGTGTTTTTAGATCCCAATCAGTATCAGCAAGACATGACAAACACTATTCAGAATGGAGCTGAAGATGTGTATGAAACCTTCAACCTGATCATGAGGAGAAAACCTAAAGAGAATAACTTCAAGGTCAGTATTGAGCCATTCTCGGGTAGATAATTAAGTCTAAGTGATAAAGGGTTATATCCTCTGTCAGTTTACAGTATCTTTGGGGAGATTTGTCCCAACTTATTTTTCTGACATTTGCTACCTGTACCTGTACGTCGGTCCGTGCAAGGAGGATAGTGGGTGCATGCACACTGGTGCCGCCTGCCGCGGGAGCATGCCCGCCCGCTGGTCCCACGGACTCTAGGTCCGCCGGCGACCTGAGATCGCGTTGAGGAGAGGCAGAACGGGGAACTGCCTATGTAAACAAGGCGATTCCCCGTTCTGCCGGATGACATGACAGAGATATACTGCTCCCAGTGATCGGGAACAGTGATCTGTCATGTTTCAGTAAGCACATCCCCCTACAGTTAGAAAACACATTTAACCCCTTGACTCCCCCATAGTGTCAACCCCTTCCCTGCCAGTGTCATTTTTACATCGATCAGTGCATTTTTATAGCACTGATCAATGTAATAATGTCATAAGTATCATTTGGGGTCAGATTTGTCCGCCGCAATGTCACAGTAAAAATCGCAGATCCCTGCCGTTACCAGTAAAAACAATAAAAAATAAACGTCCCTAAATCTATCCCGAAGTTTGTAGACGCGATAACTTTTCTGCAAAGCAATCAATATACACCTGTATTTTTTTTTTTTTTTACTAAAAAACTGATGAATACATTTTGTTTTTTATGGATATGTATTATAACAGAAAGCAAAAAATAAAAACCACAGAGGTGATCAAATACCATTAAAGAGCTCTATTTGCGGGTAAAAAAAGCACAACAATTTTGTTTCGGTACGTACGTCAATAGTCCGTTAAAGCGACGCAGTGCCGTTTCGCAAAAAATGGCCTGGTCATTAAGGGGGCAAATTGTTCCGGGGCTAAAGTGGTTAGTTAAATAAAAATAAAAGCACACAATATAGACCAAATTTTTTTGTAAAATATGAAAAATGCAGAGTAAATAGATGGCTAACATGTCATGCTTTAAAGAGGAAGTAAACCCTGATGGGTTTACTTCCTCTTTGATTCCCTGCAAAGATAAAGCATAATGGACTACTATGCCTCGCATAGTAGTCCATTATGTGTCGCTTACCTGACACAGGAGCCAGCGAAGTCACCACTGTCCCCTGTAGTCCGGAGCCTCCATCTTCTTGGTGGGTCTCGCTGCTCCGGCGCTGTCATTCGTCGGAGCCGCGATGACGTCACTGCCGCGCATACGCACGTTAGCCGCCACTTGCGGTATATCGCCGTTAACTGCGGCGCGCTCAGTGCGCCTGCGCACCGCTGTCTACGGCGCATGTGCCGTAGACATCGGTGCCTGTCTTTCGGCAAATATCTCCTAAACCGTGTAGGTTTAGGAGATATTTCTTGGACCTACAGGTAAGCCTTAATCTAGGCTTACCTGTAGGTCAAAGTGGTTTGTAAGGGTTTACAACCACTTTAAAATTGCTGATGCTCATGGAATGGCGTCAAGTTACGGTACTTAAAGCTGAAGTAAACCCAGTTTCAAAAAAGTTTAATTTCCGGCTCGTGCCGGAAATTTAACACTCCCATTGGTTGTGCTCTCAATCAAACTGTCAAACAAACCATCCAATGGCTGGTGTCATAACTCATCACATGTGCAGCATCATGGCAGTTGTAGATTAAACAGAGGCAACGATGGCAGCTTCCTTTGCTGAAAATGATGGGTGGGGGGGGGGGGTTAGTTACACTTTAAGAATCTCCATAGGCAGCACTTTAAAACTTTAAACATTTCTACAGGTTACCAGTTTAGAGTTTCTTTCTTATGAAGAGAAACATCCAAGCCCGGCTAAATTTAGCAAAAACGCACCTAAAGTCTACCAAAAGCATGTGGGAAAATGTGTTCGGGTCTGATAAAACCAAGGTTGAACTTTTTGGCCATAATTCCAAAAGATATGTTTTGGTGCAAAAAAAAATGGCCTTGTTTACATAGGGCCAGAACTGGAAGTGACATCAGAACGTTGCTCCAGTCCTCCTGGGCATAGAGATGAGCAGAGGCCATCTTTCCATCACTCAGCTCTGTGCCTAGCTGCCGGATGGGTTTTCAAGCTTCCCAATCCACCAGGCAAGCCCGAAGACCACCAGAAAGCGGAGGGAGTGGGAGGATTACACCTCCCGCCACTTCTAAATTTGATCCAGCGGTAAATACAGCATCCAAAGTAATGGCGTATTTTCCCAGTTAGGCGGTTGGCATGTGTACCAAAACACACGTCTAGTGAATACCAAAGACCAAAAAGTAAATATTTGTGTTGGCATTAAGCACAAATGCCAACACACACATAGGCCCTGCACGCATATGTACAGTGGAAATAAAAAGTCTACACACCCCTGTTAAAATGTCAGATTTCTGTGATGTTAAAAAAAAAAAAAAAAAAAAAACAAGACAAAGATAAATTATTTCAAAACTTTTTTTCCCCTTTTAATGTGACCTATAAATGTGCAACTCAATTGAAAAACAAACTGAAATCTTTTAGACGGGGAAAGTAAAACTAAAGTAAAATAATGTGGTTGCATAATTGTGTGCACACACTATTATAACTGGGGATGTAGCTGTGTTCAGAATTAAGCAATCGCATTCAAACTCATGTTAAATAGTAGTCAGTACACACCTGACACTATTTAAAGTGGCTCTGATTAACCCCAAATAAAGTTCAGCTGTTCTAGTAGGTCTTTCCTGACATTTCCGTAGTCGCATCCTACAGCAAAAGCCATGGTGCACAGAGAGCATCAGAGGCATCTCATTGTTAAAGGGTATCAGTCAGGAGAAGGGTACAAATGAATTTCCAAGGCTATATATATATATATATATATATATATATATATATATATATATATATATATATATATATATATATATATATATATATATATATATATATATATAATGGAACACAGTCATCAAGTGGAGAAAATATGGCACAACAGTGACATTACCAAGAACTGGACATCCCTCCAAAATTGGCAAAAAAAACAAGAAAAATAAACTTCACGGAGGCTGCCAAGAGGCCTATAGCAACATTAAAGGAGCTGCAGGAATATCCGGCAAGTACTGGCTGTGTGGTACATGTGATAACAAGCTTCCGTATTCTTCATATGTCTGGGCTATGGGGTAGTGACAAGACGGGAGCCTTTTGTTACGAAGAAAAACATCCAAACCCGGCTAAATTTGGCAAAAACACATCTAAAGTCTCCCAAAAGCATGTGGGAAAATGTGTTATGGTCTGATGAAACCAAGGTTGAACTTTTTGGCCATAATTCCGAAAGATATATGTTTTGGTGCACAAACAACACTGTACGTGACTAAAACACCACCGTACCCACAATGAAGCAAAACCTTCAGGCTTCTACTAGAAAGCTGAACATGAAGAGGAACTTCATCTTTCAGCATGACAACGACCCAAAGCATACATCCAAATCAACAAAGGAATGGCTTCACCAGAAGAAGTTTAAAGTTTTGTAATGGCCCAGACCTGAATCCTATTGAAAATCTGTGGGTTGATCTGAAAGAGGGCTGTGCACAGGAGATACCCTCGCAATCTGAAAGATAAAGGAGTGTTTTTGCAAAGAAGAATGGGCAAATATTGCCAAGTCAAGATGTGCCATGCTGCTAGAAAAAAATCAAAAGATGCTTCAACAAAGTATTAGTTTAACCACTTCATCCCCAGAAGATTTTACCCCCTTCCTGATCAGAGCACTTTTTACAATTTGGCACTGCGTCGCTTTAACTGTTAATTGCACAGTCAGGCGATGCTGTACCCAAACAAAATTTGTTTTCCCCCACAAATAGAGCTTTCTTTTGGTGGTATTTGATTACCTCTGCAGTTTTTATTTCTCTTATATTCACTCACCCACACAGCTACTCTCTGTAACCAAATGGGTTGTTAGCCCTATCACTAGGAGATACTAGGCAAAGTTGTAATACAACACTTCAGAACTCTTAGTTCCGCCCAGGGATGCGGTCCCTTAGGCTACAATCCCCACACTCTGCCCTAGCAGCCTCAGTTTTTTTTTTTTTGCCTAGTGAAGGAGATGAACCCAGGAACCCTGCGGGCTCATAGGTCCGTGTTTTTTTTGATGCAGAAGCTTGGCTTTTTGTGCAAGATGAATGATCCTGTGATCTTCTATCAGCAGCCGGCTGGGTGACAGGCTGGTTCACTTATCCTTGTAGTCTCCCCAATCCGGCCATTGAGCGTGTGCAGGTCGCAGCTATGGCTCAGCAGACCATGACATACCTCAGCTCCAGAGGTGGTCTGTGAGCTTTTATGCTCAGGGGCATACATATGACCGGGGCTACTGATGTCTGCGTCACAGTATGCCGGGCCGTTAACCTTCCCTGTACTGATCAGGAGTTGGCTACAATGGAATGTCTCCCAGCTCTTCAGGACTGGTAAGTACAGCTCTCCCTGTCTCGGCAGGGTTGAGCAGCTGGGCATTCCCTGGGAGGTCGAATCGGGGGCCCCCTCACCCCCCTCTCTTCTCTCTCCTGTCCCTATCTCCCCTCCTCACAGGGGGGGGGCTGTGCATGGATACTGAGCGGTGTATGTGTGTGCGCCCCTGGGCTCTCACTTGGGTTCTGGATCCTGAGGGTGCCTGGATCCTGAGTGCTTAAACTCTCGGGAGGTGCCTGTGAGGTTTGCCTGTGTGCCGGTGCTGCGCTGTGTCTCTTCCACGTGTTTTTTTTCTGTGTCTCATGGTGCTGGCTGGCGGCCATTTTCAGTGTGGGCAAAGGACAGCATGCTTCTGGGCTTCAAGCGGCCATTTTCCTGGTGATTCTCTATTCAGGACCACGTTTTTTGTGCTCTAGAAACTGCTTCTTGTGTCCTCAGCTTCCTGTTTGTCATTACTGAGCGCTGATCAGCCTTCTATGTAGTCTGGGCATGTTTTTCGGAACGCTCACCGATCGTTCTGATGGACTGCCACCGACAGTTTTTGTTCCTCTGCATCTGGGAGCACTAGGGGTCTACAGGCACTGCTGTATACAGCGTGGAACTCCTCAGGGCGGTGAGTCTGGCGGGTTAGAACCCCTCAGTCAGCGGCAGCAAGGAGGGTGGGACTGTCACGGTCCTAAGTCCCCTTCAGGTGGCACAGGGTAGGGTCAGCATGGTGTTTCTTCCCCCAAAATCCAGGCAATTGCAACCGGGTCACCTGCGGATGGCGCAGTCCCCATGGACACCCTGACGGCCGCCCTCAATTCGTTCATTGCCAAGATGGAGGCGGTGCGTGGGAAGAGCTCTGACGCAGACTCGGGTCCTGCTGAGGCCGGTGGCCCCTGCTCTGTCTTGTCAGATGACGCTGGCCAGGACTGTTAGGACAGTAAGGATGAGTCCCCGTCCGGGCCCGTGCGCGATAAATCGCTTGTTGGAGCACTTATCACAGCTGTGCGTGATACTCTGAAGATTCAGGAGCCAGCGTTCCTTTTGGGTCCCGCAAGCCAGCACGTTCACCTAAGGTGTTCCCGTATCTGACTTATTTTGACAAGTTCATTTACAAGGAATGGGGTCGCCCGCAATGGACCTTTTCGGTCCCCAAATACATGGTGGTGCGTTACCCCTTTGAGGAAAGCCTTATCAAGAAATGGTCGGCTCCTCCAGTCGTGTACTCCCCAGTATCCAGGTTGAATAAAGTAACCACGATCCCGGTTGAGGGGACTCCTGCATTCAAGGATCCCACGGACAGGAAGTCCGAGGCAGTGGCTCGTTCCTTGTTTACGGTTGTGGGGTCAGCCGTGCGACCTGTACTGGCATCCACACTTGTGTTGCATACACTGACTGAATGGGCAAAACTTTTGCACCGCGAATTGGGAGAGCAACAGGCTTCCCCTGTCTGCGTGGAACTAGCAGACCAACTAGTGCAAGGCCTTAAGTACGTCTGACGCGGCCCTGGATACTCTCCCCCTGTTATCCAGGGCTTCAGTGTCAGCTGTGGTGCTGAGGTGCCTAATTTGGCTAAAATACTGGTCAGCTGACCAGGCATCCAAAAAAGCCCTGACGGATCTTCCTTTCCTTGGCGACCGCCTCTTTGGAGCCTCGTTAGATGACATTATTAAAAAATACCACAGATGGTAAGAGTACACTACTCCCGCAGGCCAGAAAAGCTAAGGAGCCACGCCGTAGGCAAGGGCCCTCTTTTTCTGCTCACAAACAGATTTTTCATCCAACAGGAGCTTCGACAAAACGTCCCCAGCCCGACAGGATGCCTACGGACGGTCAAAAACGTCCCTGGAACCGCAAGCCTAATAAGCCTGCGAACAAAAGTGCTACCGCATGAAGGTTTGCCCCCACCCATGTCTCGGGTGGGGGGTCACCTTTGGGAGTTTGCAGCCCGGTGGTCCTCCCAGTTATCCGGCCAATGGGTCTGTGATCTGATTTCCACAGGCTACAAGATAGTGTCTCTCTCTTGGCTGCCAAACAGATTCTTCCCCGCCAGCATACCCGTATCCCCGGTTCGCCGGGAGGCCCTGTTCCGGGCGGTAAGGGATATGCTGAATCGCGGGGTGATTGTACCGGTACTGGTTCCAGACTCTGAACACTTCCAGGGGTTCTACTCAAATCTGTTTGTGGTTCCCAAGAGGGAAGGGGTATGTCCAATCTTGGACTTAAAACCCCTCAATCACTTTGTAAAAGTGCAGTGGTTCAGAATGGAATCGGTTCGCTCAGTAGTCGCTGCGCTCCATCAAGGGGACTCCCTGGCGACCTTGGACATCCAGGATGCGTACCTGCACATACCCATATGCCTTCGGCACCAAAAGTTTCTGCGTTTTGCAGTCGGGGAAGCCCATTACCAATTTGTGGCTCTTCCCTTTGGACTGGCATCAGCCCCCCGAGTCTTTACCAAGGTACTGGCTCCAGTTTTGGCATTCTACGACAACGTGGGATCGTCATCGTGGGATACCTAGACGTTCACCTCCTGAGGGCATCTTCCGCCTCAGAATTAGAGGAGGATGTGGAGATCACCATGCAGACCCTGCAAGAATTTGGGTCGCTGTTGAACCTAAAGAAGTCAGTGCTTGTGCCGACCCAGCATCTGGAGTACCTAGGTTTGCTGTTGGACTCCAGGGAAGCAAGAGTTTTTCTCCCTTCAGACAAATTGCAGACTCTTAGATCCACGGTCAAACTACTGATGAACCGCAAGTGGTCGTCGCTCCGGTTTTGCATGTGAGTACTGGGACTCATGGTAGCCTCCTTCGAGGCAGTAGCTTACGCCCAGTTCCACACCAGAGTTCTGCAGAAGGAGATCTTGTCAAAATGGGACAAATCTCAGTTGTCCCTAGATCGACAGATCCAGGTGAGCCAGGCAGTCAGGGACTCACTGATCTGGTGGTTGTGGTCCCCGGTGATTCAGTCGGGAAAATGGTTCCTTCCTTTGAAATGGACGGTGATCACAATGGACGCCAGTCTATCTGGCTGGGGTGGAGTGATGGGGGTTCAGTCGGCTCAGGGCCTCTGGTCCACGGAAGAATCCGAGTTGCTGATCAATCTGCTCGAATTGAGAGCGTTCAGGCTGTGTATCCACACATGGTCGATGAGACTTCAAGGTTGTCCGATCAGGATACAGTCGGACAACGCCACGGCTGTGGCGTATGTAAATCACCAAGGGGGAACAAGAAGCTCAGCCGCTGCACGGGAGGTCGCTCACATACTTCGGTGGGCAGAGCGACACGTACCGGCCCTGTCGGGCATTTACATCCCGGGAGTGGAGAACTGGCAGCCAGACTGAGTCGACAGATGCGGAACCCAGGAGAATGGGCATTGCATCCGGAGATATTCAGGCTGCTGTGCCTGAAGTGGGGCACACCAGATGTGGATCTACTGGCCTTCCATCTCAATCGGAAGGTGCCAAGATTCGTGCCCAGGACAACAGATCCGTGTGCAGACACGTCAGATGCGCTGGTGGCTCCATGGGATCAGTACCAGCTGATCTATGCCTTTCCTCCCCTGAAACTGTTGTAACATCAGATTCGCAGAGTGGAAGCCGAGGGGATCCCAGTAATACTATTGGCCTCAGCATCTTTGGTATGCAGACCTGGTGCGTCTGGCTGCAGACGCTCCCTGACAACTGCCGTTGGGAGAGGACCTCCTATCCCAAGGTCCATTTCTCCATCCTGCATTGCCATCGCTGGCTTTAACGGCATGGCTATTGAGAGCCAGGTGTTGAGGAACCGGGGTCTGTCGGACTCAGTGATTCAAACTATGTTGAGGGCACAGAAATAATCTTCTCGGAAGATATGCCATCGTACCTGGAAGGCCTACATCTCCAGGTGTGAGGAGAAAGGATGGCATCCGCGCTCCTTTGCCATATCCAGGATTCTGCTGTTTCTCCAGCAAGGAGTTGACCAGAGATTGGCATTAAGCACCATCAAAGGACAAATTTCAGCCTTGGCTGTCTTTTTTTTTTTTTCAATGACCCCTGGCTTTGCACTCCTTATTGAGTACTTTTTGTCCAGAGGGTACGACACGTAGTTCCTCCGGTGCGTCCGTTGCCCCCCTGGGATTTTAACCTGGTGTTGTCGGCGCTTTAAAGACCGTCGTTTGAAAATATCAGGGAGATTCCCTTGTTGACTCTTTCCCAGAAAGTGGTGTTCCTAGTGGCCATCACATTGGCCAGGAGGGTTTCGGAACTGGCGGCCTTGTCCTGCAAGTCGCCCTATCTGGTTATCCACAGGGATAAGGTGGTGTTGCGTCCGCAACCGTCCTTTATACCGAAAGTGCTTTTGGCTTTTCATATCAATGAGGATATTGTATTACTTTCTCTGTGTCCTAAGCCGAAGCACCCTAAGGAGGTGGCCCTTCACGCTCTGGATGTGGTTCGGGCTCTGAAGGTGTATTTGTCTGCCGCGGCTCCGTTTCGGTGGCTGGTCCAAAGAAAGGCATGGCGGTCTCGTCTGCCACCATTTCCAGGTGGATCAGACATATTGTAGTACAAGCCTACGCCTTGAAGGGGCAGGTGCCCCCCTTTCCGGTCACGGCCCACTCCACAAGGACAATAGGAACGTCTTGAGCTTTCCGACACCAAGCGTCTTGAGCTCAGGTGTGTAAAGCGGCGACCTGGTCATCTGTACATTTACCAAGTTTACAAGGTAGACGTCAGTGTATCGGCTGATGCCTGTTTTGGCCGCAAAGTTTTGCAGGCGGCCGTGTAGTTGCAATTGACTTTGCAATCCATGTTTTTTTCCTGGTTTTTCGATAAAAATGCAGTACTGTTACGTTAATGCACTGGTTGCATTAATTCCACATTTGCTGCGGTCTTGGGGATCACTCCTTTTGAGGGTACCCTGTTGTGCGTGGTGGTCTTTTCACGCACTGCTGTTTTTTTGTGTGGGTATAGTTTCACTAGTTCCCACTTGCTATGGTGGATGAAGTTTTATGCTGTGTTTTTTTTTTTTTTTTTTTTTTTCCCCACACCTCGTTTGGCACTGCTTGGGGGCGTCCCATTTTGTTAGAGAGGAGCTGTGTCGGTCGGTGAATTACAGAGAAAAGGTTTTTATGGTGAGTACAAAAAATCCTATTTTTTTGCACTAATTTTGTCAGGAAAGTGGCGCTTGTGGAGTCTGCTCATGCCATCGGAGCAAATAGTTGCTGGTGGGCTTTCAGGGTACAAAAGGGGGGAAATAACTTCTTCTTGGTAGTACAGATAGGATACAGAGTTCAGATTTTTGGTAAATAACAGAAGTGTTATACTGTACATGGCCAAACTGAAAAAAATAAATGGACACTTTATACCAGAGGTGGGATTTTCTTGTGGGACGGTAGGGTTCAATCATCTGATCGTTTAAGTCCACTCCCCCCATAAAATTATAACCGTAGATGCAAGCTGGTTTCTGGATTGGGCTGTTTCTTCTGGAGACTTCCACGTAGATGTCATTATGGATGGTGGTGAGCATGTGGACGTTTCGTTTGTCCCTCCACTTGACAGCCAATAGCTCCTGGTTCCACAAAGATGCCGTCTCCCCTCGTCGTAGCCTTTCATTGATGATTTTTTGCGGGAAGCCCTTTCTATTGGCTCTTACTGTACCACATGCTGTGGTGTCTCTGCGGTGAAGATTGCGGAAGAGGGGCAAGCTAGTATAAAAGTTATCCACATAAAGATGGTATCCCTTTCCAAGGAGTGGATAGACAAGCTGCCGGACCACTCTTCCGCTGTCTCCGATGTACTCTGGGCATTCAGGGGGATGCAGTTTGGATTCCTTCCCTTCATACACCAGGAAGGCGTAGATGTACCCCGTGGCTCAGTCACAAAGTTTGTACATTTCTTTATCGTACATCATAGGACACAGAGTCTCAAGTAATTACTTGGTGGGTTATAGGCCTACCTTCAGGTGTTGACACTGGTATAACCAATACAGGAAGTTGACTCTATATAACCCCTCCTCCTTCCAGGAGCACTCAGTTTTTTCGCCAGTGTCTAAAGGTGTTTGTCACGAGTGAAGATGTGCTCTAAGGAGCTCCAGGAGGGATCCATGCTGGATTTAAAGAAACCTCCACAATCGGATCCATCCTCGCCACTGAGGCCATAGGATGGTACCTGGACCTTGATGCAAGAACAAGGTTTTGCCTGTAATGCTTCTCTTGAGAGCTGGACCCTAGGAACCAGGACGCTTTTTGGTCTTGCTACATTTCCTAAAGCTGTCCTGAGGGATGCTATACAAGGCCCAAAGGAGTGGAACCCCGTTTAAAAGGGCCCCAGTCTTTGAGCGTGTGTTAACGCAGCCCGCCGTGATGGGTGAAAGTTGGATCTGTCTGTTAAATCAGCAGTATCCTGCAGCGAGGACAAGGTAAGGGAAGAAGCTTTGCTTTTTCCTTCAATATACCTTATATGCCTTTATAAATGTCTCCTCTATAAGGAGTAACTTACACTACCTATGTATGTGTCTTAGTGCAGCTCTGTCTCAGAACACGTGTGGTCCCAGCGGCAGAGGGGGTTCTTAAATAGGTCTTGTGGGATTTGGTAAAAAATACAGCAGTTGCTAAATACAGAGATGTGTATAAACTTCTATATGGGCGGTGGCTGGTTGACGCAGCTGCTTTAGCTGCATGGTTTAATTACAACCCAGCACTTCCAACTAGTAACATTGGGAAACGCCCTATGCTTCTGTGGTTTAAAAAAAAAAAGATAAATCTGCTGACAGAACCCCTTCCCCTCTTCCCCTCCTCTTCCCCTCCTCTTCCCCCCCTCTTCCCCCCCTCTTCCCCCCCTCTTCCCCCCTCTTCCCCTCCTCTTCCCCTCCTCTTCCCCTCCTCTTCCCCCTCCCCTTCCCCTCTCCCTCTTCCCCTTCCCCTTTCCCTCTTCCCCCTCCCCTTCCCCTCTTCCCCCTCCCCTTCCCCTCTTCCCCCTCCCCTTTCCCTCTCCCCCCTCCCCTTTCCCTCTCCCCTCTCCCCCCTCCCCTTTCCCTCTCCCCCTCCCCTTTCCCTCTCCCCCCTCCCCCTTCCCTCCCCCCTCCCCCTTCCCTCCCCCCTCCCCTTTCCCTCTCCCCCCTCCCTTTTCCCTCTCCCCCCTCCCTTTTCCCTCTCCCCCCTCCCTTTTCCCTCTTCCCCTCTTCCCCCTCCCCTTTCCCTCTTCCCCCCTCCCCTTTCCCTCTTCCCCCCTCCCCTTTCCCTCTTCCCCCCCTCCCCTTTCCCTCTTCCCCCCTCCCCTTTCCCTCTTCCCCCTCCCCTTTCCCCCTTCCCCCTCCCCTTTCCCCCTTCCCCCTCCCCTTTCCCTCTTCCCCCTCCCCTTTCCCCCTTCCCCCTCCCCTTTCCCTCTTCCCCCCTCCTCTTCCCCTTTCCCCTTTCCCCTTTCCCCTTTCCCCTTTCCCCTTTCCCCTTTCCCTTTCCCTCTTCCCCTTCCCCTTTCCCTCTTCCCCTTCCCCTTTCCCTCTTCCCCTCTTCCCCCTTCCCCTTTCCCTCTTCCCCTTTCCCTTTCCCTCTTCCCCTCTTCCCCCTTCCCCTTTCCCTCCCCTTTCCCTCCTCTTTCCCTCCTCTTCCCCTCCTCTTCCCCTCTTCCCCTCCCCTCCCCCCTTGTAGAGGTGTATAGTACATTCACATTACTTGGTGTTGGCCATTCGGGTCCCTAGCAGGGCCTGTCCGCAAGGTCATGTGCTGTGTATGGATGTAACATCCACACACACACAGCACTCGCTGCATAGCTGAGGGGAAGCGCTGAGGATGTCAATCCGGTTCCACCTGAGGCTTTATATCACAGACACTCTCATTTCAGAAAGACTTTTTAACTGAAGAGAGGCAGTCTGTCACACTAAGAGACCAGAGCGTTGGGCACGTAAGGGTGTAAATAGGCATTTCCAGACAGGAAAAACTATTGTTAATTAGCAGCAAAAGAACTGTTATTTTGTGTGTACCTCTGCTTGTACTTTGCACTATGTCTTCCAGACCTACTGTAAAGGTACCTAAGGTGTCACCCCCCCCCCCAGGCGCTGGGAATCCTAGTTATGCCTCCATACTTTCTTCCTCTTCAGAGAGATCAGACATGGCAAGCCAGGGTGAGTCATTGGAAGCTAGCGGTGATGCAACTGCTTCACACACTTCAGCCCCTGTAGAGGTGACTGAAGATGCATTTTCCTCTGCCTCGTAAGGCTTAGAAGGCAGATTAGCGGCTTTAATCGCATCCTCCATCCAGTGTATAGGAAGCGTCCTAGATCCCCCTCCCCCACCTTAGACTCTTTACACTCAGTGGAGGGTCCAAGGAGAATTATGGGGACAGGATGGGGTATTGCACTCAGATGATCGGGAGGAAAGACATGCGATTATTTCTCTGCGCCGGAAACAATATCTGAACTACAGAGGCTTGCAAAGATGTTACCCTCTGCTTGCATGCTACCCCTAACAGAGTTAGCTGAAGGGCCGGTCTCTTTCTTGGGTTCTTTGAAGCCTTTACAGCCTTTGCATGCGTTTCCCGTCCACACATTACTAAAGAAGTTTATACCGAATGGTATCATCCGGATAAGCATTTTTTCCCTTCCAAAGAGACTCGCAAAGCTCTATCCTATGGAAGAAAGATTCACTAAAAGATGGAAAGTTCCAGCAGTTGACGCTGCGATTTCCAATGTGAAAAAAAATATCCAGTGAACAATGCGCTTATGCCTCAAGATCCAACAGATAAGAAGTTGGAAGGTCTGTCTGTTTCGCCCCCCTTCCTTCCCAGCCCAATTTTCAGCTTTCATCGCTCTCGCACTTTCAATGACAATTGCACGGTCATGCTACACTGTACCCAAATGAAATTTTTATCATTTTGTTTGCACAAATAGAGCTTTATTTTGGTGGCATTTATTCACAACTCCGTTTTTTATTTTTTTGCGATATAAGAGCAAAAATGTGGAAATTTGAAAAAAACAATATTCTTTTTTCTATTTTAAAAGAAATCCAATAAAATCAAATTTTGTCATAAATTTAAGCCAAAATGTATTCCGCTACATGTTTTTGGTAAAAAAAAAAAATTCCGTTAAGTGTATAATAATTGGTTTGTGTGATCACGCACATATGTATGCAAATGATCATGTACATATGTGTGCAGGTGATCACATACATATGTGTGCAGATAATCATTGGAACATGTGATTTTTAGTGGGACATATGTGGGGGGGCATGTGTTTTATTATTTGGGGACATGTGTGGTGTCATGTGTATTGTGGTGACGTGTGTTTACACTGTGTGTTGATGTGTGTTTACACTAGACTGGTGATCAGTTAGTAAAAAGCTGTAAAAACAGCTCATACTCACTGATCATCAGCCGGCTGCAGCGATCTCCTCTGCTCTCCTCTCCTCAGCGATGACTTTTGTGTGAGGAGAGGAGGAGCCGATTGCCTAGCAACCGGCTGTTTGTTTACATCACATGACGGCCGTGATTGAACACGGCCGTAATGTGATAAGGAGGGCCAATCACAGAGCCCTCCTGCCGATCCGAGATGCGCCGTGTCCAAGTGACATGAGCACATTGGGATCGCGCCGCTGATCCTGAACGTCCTATCAGAAGTAGAGAGCTCCCACCCGGCCAATGTACATATACATATAGTGGTTAAAATCCTTTTTTTCTTAGCAGGTACTGTTGCTCAGCCTGCAATTGCAGCTATAGGCATCTGTCAGTCCTGAAATTACCAGTTCACAGATGCTCTCAGATGAGCTCCCTGCACAACAAGTACAGGAACTGGCCGAGCTACCTAAAGCATTATGCTTTGCTGTAGACGCTATGAAGGATTCTATTCACCAGGCATCAAGCCTTGCGTTTGTACTTGTACATATGCGAAGGACCCTTTGGTTAAAGGGTTGGTCAGCTGAGCCTTAACTAGTTTCCCCTTTAAGGGAGAAAGATTATTTGACGATAGTTTGGATAAATACATTCAAACAATTTCCAGCGGAAATAGTACTCTTTTGGCAGTCAAAAGAAAATAGTTTCATTTAAACTGTTCAACCTCTGCCCATCAGACCAGGCATAAAGGAAGACCTGGGGCTACAAGTCTGCAAAGCAGAATACAAGACCTCCTTATGAAGAGGCATCTCTCCTCACCAAGGTGGGGGGAAGACTTCTGATGTACTCAGAAGTCTGGCAAAGGGAGATTCAAGACAAATGGACTCTCTCCACAGTGTCTCTAGGATACAAACTAGAGCTTTGAGAGTTTCCACCATCTCGTTTTCTGAGATCAAACGTTCCCAAGGATCCAGGGAAAAGGCAATCCCTGTTGCAAGCATTACACCGATTATTGGCTCAAGGGGTGCTCAGACAGATTCCCAAACAAGAGCAAGGTTTAAGGTTTTATTCAAACCTAATTACAGTGCCAAAGCCAAATGGGGATATCAGACCAAGTCTAGATCTACGTAATCTAAATCGGTTCCTGAAAATCCACTCCATTTGCATAGAGTCAATCAAGTCAGTAGTTTCCATCCTGCAAGGAGAAAAACTTCTGGCGTCCATCGACATCAGAGATGCATAGCTGCTTGTCCATATATTTCCTCCTCACCAGAGGTTTCTGTGGTTCAAAGTAGAACAGAAGCATTTTCATTTAATAGCCTTGCCCTTCGGGCTTGCTACAGCACCTCGGATATTCCCTAAGGTATTAGCCCCACCTCTAGTCAGGTTAAGGGCACAGGGCATAACTGTCTTGGCTTACTTAGACAATCTATTGTTAATAGACCAGTCAGTGGCTTGCTTGAAGCAAGGTGTAGCCATCACAAACAGTTACCTGGAAGGTTTGAGTTGGATTCTCAACCTAAAGAAATCCTCCTTAAAGCCACTAAGAAGGCTGGAGTATCTGGGCCTGATCATAGACACAGCCCAGAAAAGGGAAGATGGTAGCTTCATTCGAAGCAGTTCCCTATGCTCAATTCCATTCGAAACTGAAAGCAGTATTCTGTCTACTTGGAACAAAACGATTCAAGCTTTGGACTTGTCACTGTGGCTGTCCCCATGAGTGTCCCAAAGCCTCAGTTGGTGGTTACTAACTTGGAACCTGCTGAAGGGAAAGTCCTTCAGATCAATTATCTGGAAGGTAGTAACGACAGATGCCAGCCTTTAAGGCTGGGGAGTAGGAGCCTTGCTCATGGACATCCTAGAGATTCCGGCAGTGTATCTGGCTCTAGAAACCTGGACCTCCAGGTTAAAGAATTGTCCTGCCAGGATTAGAGGTCGACCGATACATCGGCCGGCCGATATTTGCAGTTTTTTAATTAATTCGGCATCGGCCGATTGTGCTGGTAAAAAGCCGATATAGAACTGCAGCGGGACTTTGAAATGACTTCTGTAATAGAAGTCAGTGTAAGTTGCTGAGTCGTCATAGAAACGTCTTTCCTCCTCTCTGGGCAGCCTGCCAAGAAAAGAACAGAAAGATACAATGTTTACACTTGAATGAATGAAGTCATCTCTGTGTGTAGAAGTTCTCAGTTTAACCATTAAGACTAAATCTTTTCTGACACTTGTTGCTTACAAGTAAAAATCCTGTATTTTCTGCCAGAAAATCATAGACCCCCCCAAAAATTATATATATTTTTTTAGCAGAGATCCTAGGGAATAAAATAGCGGTTGTTGCAATATTTTATGTCACACGGCATTTGCACAGAGGTCTTTCAAATGCATTTTTTGGGGAAAAAAATACACTATTTAAAAAATAAAAATAAAATAAAAACAGTAAAGTTAGCCCATTTTTTTTTTCGTCCAAAAGTTTTGACTACCTGTTTTTATTTAATATATAGTTTTTTTTTTTTTTTTTTTATCTAAATCGTACATACAAGTAAACTGGAGGTTTGTTTTGTTTAATAAATGTTTAAATGTAAGAAATTTTCTGTATCACTTATGAAGGCTGCTTTTACACTGGAGCGGGCAGGCGTTGATGGTAAAACGCAAGTTTTAGCGGCTCTTTACCATCATTTTAGCGGTGCTATTTGGCTGCTAGTGGGGCACATCTAACCCAGCTAGCGGCCAAGGAAGAGGTTAAATGCGCCCATGAAGCACTGCTGCCAAATCGCATTGCATGCGCTTCGGCAACGGTGCCCATTCATATCAATGGGCAGGAGTGGTGGAGGAGTGGTATACACCACTCCAAACGTGCTGCTTGCAGGACTTTTTTTTAAGATCCCGCCAGCGCATTGCCTCAGTGTGAAAGCACTCTGTCTTTCACACAGACTGCAGGGGAGCCATTTTGCAGGCACTTTACAGGCGCTATTTTTAGCCCAAAAGCGCCTGAAAAACGTCCTAGTGGGAAAGGTGTGTTAGATCAAGGGGGATTAAAATAAATAAATAAATAAATAAAAAAGGAAAAAAATAAATAAATAAAATCGGCCTAACATATCGGCCCAAAAAAATCGGCATCATATATCGGCTATTGGCCACCATGATTTCTAAATATTGGCATCGGCCAGAGAAAAACCCATATCGGTCGACCTCTAGCCAGGATCCAGTCCGACAATGCCATGGCTGTGGCATAGATCAATCACAAGGGGTCACCAAGAGTCTCTCAGCTCAGAGAGAGGTGAACCAGATTCTAACTTGGACAGAAGAGAATGTCCCATGCCTATCGGCAGTTTTCATTCCCGGAGTAGAGAATTGGCAGGTGGACTATCTAAGTCGCCGGCAGTTATTCCCAGGAGAATGGTCTCTTCACCCCAAGGTGTTTCAGGCTGTTTGCCAAAGATGGGGGACTCCGGACGTAGACCTTCTAGCAACAAGATTCAACACGAAGCTAATCAACTTTGCATCCAGGACAGGGGATCCCACTCGCATACGGAACAGATGCGTTGGCAACCCTGTGGGATCAGTTTTTACTGATCTATGCACTTTTCCCCGATTCAGTTGATACCTGAAGTTCTTTGCAGGATCAAGCTGGAAAGAAAATCGGTAATACTGGTAGCACCAGCATGGCCCAGATGGGCATGGTACGCAGAGATCGTAAGGATGGCAGTGGAGGGTCCAGGGCTCTTCCCACTAAGGCCAGACCTGCTATCTCAGGGGCCGATATTCCATCCTACTTTACGAACGCTAAATTTAAGGGTTTGGTTATTGAGATTCACATTCTGAATAAATATGGGCTTTCCAGGTCAGTTTTCTGTCCTTTGATTAATGCTAGGAAGCCAGCTTCTAGAGCTATATATCATAGAGCCTGGAAAGCTTATGTTTCCTGGTGTGAGTCCAAGGGTTGGTACCCTAGGAGATATATCATAGGTATAATTCTTACCTTTCTACAATTAAGCGTAGAGATAAAGTTGGCCCCGAGTACTATTAAGGGCCAAGTCTCAGCCTTATCAATTTTTATTTCAAAGACTGCGTGCTATGCATTCTTTAGTCCAGGGTTTCATGCAACGAGTGCTGCGGATTAATCCGCCAGTTAAATCACCCTTAAGCCCTTGGGACTTAAATTTAGTTTTGTCAGTGTTGCATTCGAACCGTTGCACCATGTTCCCTTAGTCCTTCTGACTAGGAAGCTGATATTTTCGTTTGCTATATCCTCAGCAAGGAGGATTTCAGAATTGGCTGCTCTTTCTTGTAAGGAGTCATCTGATTATTCATGAGGACAGAGTGGTGTCACGCCCTCGTCCAGGTTTTTGCCAAAAGTGGTTTCAGGCTTTCATCTGAATAAAGATATTGTCCTGCCAGGGTTTTTCCCAAGACCTTGTTCCAGGGAAGAAAGGTCACTACATTGTCTTGATGTAGTGAGAGTAGTGAAAATGTATTTAAGAAAACTGCTCCGATTTGTAAGACTGATGTCTTATTTCTTCTGCCAGAGGGTCCTAAGAAGGGACAGGCAGCGTCAAAATCCACTGACGCTAAGTGCATTTGGCAAGCTATAATTCAAACTTATGATTTAAAGGGAAAGATTCCCCTTTTCAAGTTAAGGCGCACTCTACCAGAGCGGTTGGTGCTTCTTGGGCAGTGCGTCACCAGGCCTCCAGGTCTCAAATCTGCAAGGCCGCGACTTGGCCTTCAGTACATACATTTGGAAAATGTTATCAAGTGCATGTAAGATGGAATGAGGATATCACCTTCGGGAGCAGTGTGCTGCAGGGAGCAGTATAAGTCCTCAGGTCTGGGGGTTACCCTACGGGTTGTGTCTGCCTCCCCTCAAGTAGCATTGCTATGGGACATCCCACCAAGTAATTACTTGAGACTGTGTCCTATGATGTACGATAAAGAAAATAGGATTTTTAAAACGGCTTACCTGTAAAATCCTTTTCTTGGAGTACATCATAGGACACTGGGCCCCCGCCCCTCTGTTTTATGGGGTGAGAGTATATTACTTGTATTGCTGGAAGGAGGAGGGGTTATACAGGGGAGTCAACATCCTGTATTGGTTATACCAGTGTCAACACCTGAAAGTAGGCCTATAACCCACCAAGTAATTACTTGAGACTCTGTGTCCTATGATGTACTCCAAGAAAAGGATTTTACAGGTAAGCTGTTTTAAAAATCCTATTTTTAACCCCATATTGGGCCCTTTTGCTGGGGATAAACTGTTTGATGCCAAGCCTGCCTGAGAATTTTACAAGGGACTCATCCAAGGAAATATTCTGTTCAGGGGTATATAATTGGGGAAATTTTTCAGAGAAATAATTTAGGAGTGGCCGAATTTTAAATAGTTTGTCAAAAGCTGGGTCATTTCTGGGAGGGCACTGGGTGTTGTCATTGTAGTGGAGGAACCGCATAATTATTAGGTATCTTGATCTTGGCATAAGGGATGAGAAGAGTGGCATGTGGTGGACAGGTTTGGTAGACCAATAGGAGTACAATTGTTTTTTTTTTTGTTTGTTTTTTGTGAGTTGCATAGAAAAAGCCAAGCCTAAGAAAATGTTGAATTCCTCTACGGTTAGTCCTCCCCACTCAAAAGGGACTGGCATAACTAGAGCCAGGGTTGCTTACTATGTGCTGCTGTACATAGAGGTTGCACTGGGCCACAATGGACGATAGTAAGTCTTTGGTGAAAACCAAATGGAAAAAAAATCAAGCATGGCAAAATCATCGGTGTTCACCTGGACACCTGGTTGGGTGGTGAAGGGGAGGGGGATATTTGCTGCTTCGGAATTAGAGGGCAGCCACATGGGGTTTTAAAGGGCATAGGGAAGGCTGGCATGGCCCTTATCCCTTTGGGGCTGAGATGACACCCTACTGGTGCCTGGCCTTTGTTGTAGAGGCTCTGCTCTCGAGGTGGAC
Organism: Lithobates pipiens; assembly: GCF_037356315.1. Taxonomy (NCBI): domain Eukaryota; kingdom Metazoa; phylum Chordata; class Amphibia; order Anura; family Ranidae; genus Lithobates; species Lithobates pipiens. The sequence continues at coordinate 113,800,493 of NW_027507791.1, forward strand.
GGCTCTGCTCTCGAGGTGGACGGCTCTGCTCTCGAGGTGGACGGCTCTGCTCTCGAGGTGGACGGCTCTGCTCTCGAGGTGGACGGCTCTGCTCTCGAGGTGGACGGCTCTGCTCTCGAGGTGGACGGCTCTGCTCTCGAGGTGGATGGCACTGCGCTGCTGGTAGTAGGCTACTGCTCCACGCCAGAACTCCTTCTTTTCACGGGCACACATTCCTCTTCCGATTCTGTATCAGACCCGCTGCTTGTAACGGGTTCATAGGCCGTATCCGAATTGGACTGAGACTCAGAGAGCTCCCTGCTGCTCTCATCGGTCATACTTAGAAGCTGGTAGGCCTCCTCCTAGTAAAATATTTTTTTGCCATACTGGTGGTTGGTGAGGCTGCACTGTGGTGGCACTGGTGGGCACAGGCGGCACTGATGGGCACTTTAGTGGTTTTGGTTGCCCTGGCATGGCACTGGTTGGCACAGGCAACACTGATGTGGCACTGCAGTGGTTCAGATGAGCACTGATGGGCACAGGGGGCACTGGTGTGGCACAGAAGTGGTACAGATGACAGTTTGCACTGTTGTGGCACTGCTGGAACTCACTCAACGCAACTGTGTATCACATGAACTTATGATGACCCGGCTAGTGTCATTGTTTACATTTGTGATCGCTCCCTCATTGGATGGAGTGATCACGTGGTTAAGGACCGCTGCCATTGGCCCTTTACCATGGTCCGTGTTGCGCCGGGTCCCCGTGAAACCTGCGAGCACGAATGTTCCGGTGTGCGGGAACGATTCTCCGGGAGGACATCATAGTACGTCCTCCCAGAGTTAACAAACTGATCTGTAGCTGTCATTTGGCTATAAGCCGGTTATTAAGTGGTTAAAGGTGGAAAAGGTTCTGAAATTGTTTACTGTTGTCTCATTTTTTTACATTACAGAAACCTGACATTTTAAGGGGTGTGTAAACTTTTTATATCCACTGTAATTGGTGATCACACCATACATGTGAGAACAATCATTCTTGCACCAGACCTCCTGATTAACTCTAATCTTGTAATCTGTGAAGACTTTTAAAGTGTTGCAGATGGATCTTTTTTTTTTTTTTTTTTTAATGTTTGTTTAAAGTGATAATGGTACAAAACAGAAGCGATGAAGGATGTAAAAGATTTGATGGCGTTAAGGGTCTGTTATGCAGAACCCAATATAGTAGACAAGTGTTAAAAATAAATTGCATGCTACCGATATTTATGAATGCACACAAGATACATGCTATAAATACTAGTAACCATGCAGAATAGCTGCCAACCAAGATAAGAGAAGAAAAGATTTTGGTGAACTTTTTGGGACAGGCAAGACCAGCATATTTAATTTTGTACAGTGGTAACACTGGCTTTACCAAGTGACAGACATATTGTATGGTAGGTGGAATAGGGTTTTTCCAATGGGGTAGGAGTACCTTTTTTTGCATATAAAAATATTCGATGAAACCTGGTACGATTGTTGGTATGTTGGGCAAAGTTATTGAGAACGCCAAGGAGACACAATTCCAGAGTTCTAGGAGCTTATAGGTTGAGATTAGACTCCTACAGGGTAAAGACTGTTCCAAAAGGTGGCTGGATGAGAGCGAGACTAAAACATATGTAATAAATTAGCAGAGAGTTCTCCGCACCTCAGGCAACAAACTTGCTTTATCAACCCCATTCGGCTCATTTTAGCAAGGCGTAATGTAGTTGGTAAATACATTTAAAATGGGTGAGTTCTGCCATTCCACGGGTGTGTGCAATTTTAAAATGTGACCTGTTTGGTATTTATTTACACTGCGTATCATCTTAATATTTTACCAATTTGGGTATTATTTTTTGTGTGCACTAAAATTAAAGTGTATTTTTTACTGAAAAAATGCATTTGTGCAATGTGTGCAAATATGTGACCATAAAAAATGTAAAACCCGCCATTTTATTCTCCAGGGACTTTGCATTGCTTTCAGAAAATATATAATGTTTGGGAGTTCTAAGAGTCATTTTCTAGCAAAAAATGTGCATTTTTACATATATGTAAGACATATCCGCATTTGCCTGGATGGCAGATGGTTAAACATCTTTCTTATAACAAAGAATAATTCACCGTATATTGAAACGGACATTTCGCAATCCAGTAAATTGGTCTTCACTACATATTGAAATAATTTTTATGAAAAAAGCATTTTTTTCAAAAATTTGTGTACAATCAACTGTGTAGTGTTATGAATCGAAAATTGATCTATCAACTAAGACACTTGCTATATCTTAGCCTATTCCATATAATTTGTGTTATCAGCAAATTTTCATGTTTATCCTTCTAATGTTCTCCGGTATGCTCAATAGCTGCTGCAAAGTATGTGCCAGTTATTTTTACATCCAATTAAACCTGCCAGAAAGTGCAGCTGGAAGGAGATTACATCTCTAGATAAATCATCATTGGGAAACTGCCCAACTTGTAACACCAGTCTAAACTTGTATGTTGACAGATGGCATTCATAAAAATAAGGATGTTACCATGCTAGGCCCAGATGCGCAGCAGACGTTCACATGGACACCAGTGTTGTAAAGCACAGGAAGTGCCCTTTGAACCGCTTGTCTGTTTTTTTGTTTTTTTTTGTTCCCAATACTTTATTTTTGCAAAAGAAGACAGATACACGGTATGGTACAGAGAGACTATCCATATAGTAGGAGCAAAGCAATTACAAAATGGTGAGACATTACTTGTCATCATAACAGAGTTTTCCGTTTCTTTTAAAAATAAAGAACCTGTAGTTTGAGATCTTTGAGATTGCCTAGGAGCAGGGTGAGGAGTCTCTGCACCCCACGCGTCATATCTCCCCCATGTTATTATACAGTCAGGGAGAGCCCAAGGGACTCAGAAAGAGAAAGTGGAAGGCAGAAAACATCAAAGCGAAGAAAGGAAAAAGTGAGAGAGAGGGGAAAGAAAGGGCGGGGGGGATGAAAGCCCAGCCGTCTCACAAAGCACCTAGGCAAGCGATTTGCCGTGTGTAGGTCCTCTTCATGAGGGGTTGAGAGTTAGTCCTGCATATTCCTCCGAGTACATAAATTTGTGCCAGTAAAACCATTTTCGGTGTACTTCTCATGCAGGTCCTTGTCAGTAGTTACCTAGTCTTCCAACACACTGTCTGCCACCTTTTTCAGCCAGGTGGCAATTTGCGGTGGCTGTGTCTGTTTCCAGTATAGTGGAATGCATCCTCTGGCTGCCGTGACCGAGAGGGAGAACGGATTTCCTATATACCCTACTGGGAATGTTTTGGTGGTGTAGGAGGAAAAAGGCCGGGTCTTTCGGTAACTCTCTCAGTGAACTTCTGAACGATTCTAGGACCAAAAAACATGGAGGAGGGAGCCGATCTCCTCACCGCATCTCCAGCATACGTTCGAGCACTGGGGAAACATTTTATGGATCTTCATCGGGGTATGATACCACCGGGTAAGCACCTTGAACCCTGCTTCCTGGTGTTTGGCACAAATCGAGGTTTTGTAGGTAAACATAAAGATTCTGTCCACCTGTTCCCTGGTCAATTCCATCCCCAGCTCCTCCCATCTTGTGATGTATGGGGGGGGGGTCTGCTGTCTACTGGTGGCATTACTAACAACTGGTATGTCAAGGAAACCGCATGGGATAACAGACTGATCCAGGCAGACCTGCTCAAACTCAGTGAGCGGTCTCTGGCATACCGCTGGGGGAGGTAGAGATCAGAGAAAATGTGATAGTTGGACTTTCTGCCAGAACGATAATCCTGCCATCTGTTGTGTCGTCAGCAAACTTCCCTCTGATATGTAGTTGTTAGCCTTTGACCGCTCAGTTGCTTTTAGGTTTCGAAATCTGGAGTCATGTAGACCAGGAGTAAAAGCTTGGTTCCCCACAAAGGGCAGGAGTGGAGAGGGTAGGGGCGCTAATGAGAAGTCCCGAAAAGCTTTCAGGCTCAGTCTCCAGGTTTCCCCCACTGTGGGATGATCCAAGATCCGCTGAGGGATGTCTACCTGACACCACGGATGGGATTCAAGCGGCAACACTGCCAGCACGTGCTCTATCTCCACTCACTGCTTAAGTGCCCCATGGTGACACCAATCCAGGACTCTGGTTAGATGGCAGGCTATGTGGTATAGGCTGATGTCCAGAAACGCCATACCGCCCCTGAGTTTGGGGAGTCTAAGGATGGATCGCGCCAGCCAAGGCATCTTTTGTGACCAGAGGAAGTCAACCAGAGCTCAATTCGCCGTCCTAAGGAAGGAGCCCGGAATCTTGATAGGGAGCTATGGTATAGAAGGCGAGGCAGTACATTCATTTTTACAATGTTGCACCTGCCAAGCCAAGAACATGCCATCCTGCCAGGCCTGCAGGTCTTTCTTTATTGTTGACAATAAAGGTAGAAAGTTTAGTGAGAAGACCTCATTTCGTTTTCTGGGGAGACAAATGCCCAGGTATTTCGCCTGTCTGTTTTATATTGCACAGGCAGACATATCTAAGGGATCGAACCACTAAAGCATAGAGATACAATATTGTCATTACAATGTGTTATCTTCTAGATTTTAATATTCAAAAAAGGGTGTATTGCACATGGCAGTTGATTTTAACCGCATCCACATTAAACAAACGTTTTATTGCAGTGGTTTTTTTTTTTATTTTTTTTTTATTTTTTGTGAAGGTAAATTTTTAAATTGGTGCAAGCTTAGTAGCTCCTTAAAATACTGCTTGCTTCTGGCGGTTAATACTTGTAATGGTTTGGGATGTCTGTGCAGAAGATCAGAGCAACTACTGGCTCATGAGAAATAAAAACTTTCCATTGTTAAATAACTATTGCTTCAAAAAAATCCTAATTGTGAGATGTATAGTTCTTATACAATGTATTCACCCTCTGGGAAGCTTTTATGTTTTATTGCCATACAATGTAGTAAATTACAGCAGATACTTTTCATAGGCACTGTACAATCGTTTGAAAAAAGTAAGCACAAACCCCCCAGGAAATTGTGGACTTGAATATGCATATCTGTCATATGGAAATAAAGCAAGTACATTTACCACCACCTCAAATCCATGAAAATTAGAGACAATTGTTCCAGATTAGATGCCATTGATTAGAACCTATTTAGGGAGTATGCAGGTGGAACCTGTTTTACTTAACCCTCAGATATCTAGGGTCTGGTGTTCCTTTTGCTATTGGCATGTGTATTAGCACGAGGCCAAGAAATATGGTGTTATTCACGGTCCTCTGAAATATTTTTGTGGACAGGGATGAGCTGAGACTGGTTCGGATGCTGGTCCGCACCCACCTGTCATAAGTGGCCATCATCGTCCCGCAGCCATGTGTATACACACCCTTGCTATTGGTGCGGCTGCCAAGCAGGGAATGCTTCAGCCGCTTATGATTGGCAAGCCACCTTGACGGTTTCCTAGCATGATGGCTCAGGTGGATTTAGACTAGTAGCCAAACATGTCTGAGCTTATCCCTAGTTGTGGATGTCTATGTGCACAGCAAGGGATTTCAGAAAGTCACTAAATTATTGGGAATCTGCCAATCCACTGTAAAGAAAATTTATTTGGCAAGTGGCATAGATTTCAAGTGATTTTTGAATTGTCCAGACTGGCAGACCCAGCAAATATCGCCTCAGAGCTGACTGTTGGATGCTAAAAGAAATCTCTAAGAACATCAGAATAACTTTCAGCAGTTGGTATGAAAGTATATGCATCTACAATCGGACATTTCAGGGGAAGTGTGGCTACAGTTTGCCATTAGGCATATAGACAAAGACTAGGCCTTCTAGAACAATGTGCTGTGGACTATTGAATTAAAACTAGTTTTGTCCATAGTTACAGTGGACCTATTTGGCTTAAACTGAGTACAGCATTGACGTAGAAGTACGGAATACTAACTATAAAGCATGTTGGTGAAAATGGTAAGTTTGGGGCTCTTTGCTGATTCAGGACCTTTTTTTTTTTTTTGCAGTCAAAACGTTGACTATAGGGCCACATGCACACTGGACGTTTTTACAGCTGATTTTTTTTTGTTTTGTTTTGTTTTGTTTTTGGCAGCACTTTTTTCTGCAGCCAGTAAATTGCCATTATGCACACAGTGTTTTTTGGCAGCCAAGTTTTCAGGCTGGAACACCCCCCCCCCCCCCAAAACTATTGCCTAGGAGGAGTTTTTTTAGCTGTAAAAATGCTCTAACACTGAAAAACGTGGTAAAACGTCCCATTTTATGAGCATTTTTGAGATTCAAACTTTTTTTAAAGTAATATTTTTGGACACTGCCATTTTTCTACCATAAATTCCTAAATTTACCGGTGTGCTTTGGTGCTCTTGCTTTAAAGGAGTTACTGTGAAGGCAGAAGGTTTTTTTATTTTTTTTTTTTATTTTTTAAATCTCTGTGTTTACCAGCCTCCCCAGCACCCCCTAATACTTACCAGAGCCCCATCTCCTTCCAGGAATGTCCAGGAGTCCCCCGGCTGCCCGAGACTCTCCCCTCTCATTGACCGAGACACAGCAGGGGTGCCATTAGCTCCCGCGTCTGTCAATCAAAGTCAGCTATCCAATCAGGAGAGAGAGGGGATGATGTCAAATGGATCCAGGCTACCCTATACAAAACCACTGCTAAGGGAAGGTAAGTATGACATGTTTGTTATTTAAAAAAAAACAAAAAAAACAGGACTTTACAATCACTTTAATAGCCTGACCTGTACGATGTGCAAACAGGAACATTGCCCAGTGTCCTTTGCTGCCTCATTATCTCAGCTGGCTGAACTGTTCCTTTAATGTCCTTTGCTTCCCATTGTCTTTTGCTGCTCTTGCGTTCATTGCCTGACCTATGCTGTTTGCAAACCGGAATATTTCCCAGCGTCCTTTGCTGCCTTATTGTCATAATGGATGCAGCAAGATAAAGAGCTCCTGAACAGTAGTGCCCTCTCTGCTCTGAAAATGGTGACTAAACAACTACACGACTATTCCGAAATGCATTGTGGGAAAGTAGGAGATAAAAATAGCAGAGAGGTGTTTTCTTGTTAAAAAAAAACGCTAATGAAAAAAAGCTGCAAAACTTGCATATTTATAACGTCCAGTGTGCATGAGGCCTAAATTATGCATCATATCAAAGTGTGCAAAACACTTGTCTACTGGCACTGTATATCAGCTGGTAGACACAGATTGTAGAAGCGCATTTCTCCCAGGAGAGAACGATGTAAACAGAAGTGTGTAAAAAAGAAGACAAACTAAAAAAGAAAAAAATAGCTTCTAGAAAGGGAAAATGTGTGTGAATGTTGTAAAAGGATTGTTTGATTATCTCAAGATAGAAACGTAGACGTGCAAAGAGATGGCTCATTGATTGGAGAAATGTCAATAAAATTTCAGAAGTACAGATAGATTTTTTTTTTTCCCCCTTTTTAAAAAAAAATATATTTTCGTTTGGTCGCAAAGATTTACAGTATGTATGAACAAGCTTTCTTGAACACGCGTTAAACTTGAAATCCTACATTTCTTCAGTCATATGTCAAATATTTCTGTTTTAGACAGTGTATATGAATATCTTTTTTATTTTTTTATTTTTTTATTTTTTTAAATGTACTATGAGATCACTATTATGTTGAACCAAAGTGATATCCTTACTTTTGTATACAATACTTGGTGTGAGATTAATGTTCTTTATTACCCGTTGTATACTGATATGTAGGTGCTTCATGGATGAGAAGGGGTTTAGTGACTGGTGTCTTTTTACGCATGAAAAGCACATACAAAATACACATGGGATGGCTGTATTGAACAGGAATCAATAGGAGTAAATACACACTTTTGCTGTTCATGCACTTTCACTGGGCTTAACAGCATCGTTTTGTTGACTGTGCCATCTGCACAAACCACAGAACGTGGTCTTTAATTTCTGCTGCCTATTGTAAAATAGTCTACAAGCCACTAGGAAATGTTTAAACCTACATTGTACAGTAGCTAACACAGGATGGCATCTGCATTGAATACCAATTGACAGACAAAAGTTGACACAGTAAAATTTACATTCTTTTATAATTGTGATTTTAGATATTTACAGTAGTTCTACATCGGGTGGGGGGGGGGGGAGTCTGTTGCAATAAATTACATTTAATTACACAGGGGCATAGCCGCTTTTATGCTGATAATCCTCCCTTGCATAGAAATCCTCCCATGCTTGTTTTTGGTGGAATTTTTAAGCCTAAAGTGGTATTAAACTCAAAAACAAAAATGTATTAAATTGCAGCTTACCAATCCTTGGGTACGGTGGCTGCATTGTTGTTTTTTTTTTTTTTTTTGCTTTTTTTTGCTTTTTCATCTGGTGATTTTGCCATTATGTCTGTTACTTTTCAATTATACTGTGTAGAAAAAGTAGCAGTTAGAGGGTTGAGACAAACCAAACAGGTGTGCTTACAATGGTCAGCTTTAATGTATGCAAAAACCTTTATCCCAAAAAGAAAAAGGGGAAAAAGAAGTTTGCTGTAACTGCTTAAAAAGTGTTATCTGTGACAGGCCCAGAGCAGTCCCACGTCACCTCGTGGCCCTGTGTAACTGGCTGGATACTTGAGTGCTATCCCTGGTTCTCTAACATACGCCTTGGTACTTCTTCCTTTTATTTCTTCCCCTCTTCCTTTTGATTTAATCTATATCAAAAACTGTAAGACTTTGGGAAACAGACTCTGGTTGACAAGCCGGCCTTCTAGGTCTGTTATAGATATTTGGCTGCTAGTCCGGTTTTCTACTGTTGCTTAGTATTTTTGCACCATTTTCTGTAAGTACAAGAAGTCATTGACCTTTATGATACGATCATACCAATAGCCTATGTTATCTGGATTCAATTTTAATTTGTTAGTCAAGTCCATCTAAATCTTCTTGTCTAGCACTACCCCCTTCCCAGACTGACAATGCTGCTGTCCAGAGGTGTCTGCTTTATTACTTCATCCAGAATGTAGACACATATACAGGAGGTGTGTTACTGGCCAGATCACTAGGTGAAAACAGAGGGGAAAAATCTTAACAAAAGAAAACTACTGCAGCCATCACACCCAAAGACTAGTAAAGTCAAGAAGGGGGTGGAGGGAGGTGAGCCGTCATTGAGAGCTTCTGAAATGCTATACAATTTTCAAAATGAATGTCATGCCACTAAAACCTTACCTAAACTAAGCATGTACTGCACTGATTTTCAGCCAGTGTTGTGTGTAACCCAAGAAGTCATTCTGGTGGGTTCAGGGTGTTTCTACAATTAAAGTGGATGTAAACCCGAATTTTTTTTTTTTTTTTTGGTGTCCTAATGTAGAGTATGAGATTTGCTATCATTTGAACCCAGTCTTGCCACAAAGAGTTAATCCAGCTCTGAGCAATCCTCTTTTTTTTTTTATTGTTCAGTGAGATAAATCTTGACAAACAGAAAAACTTTGTAAAATCTTTCCCCTTGCTGGGAGTGACAGGTGATTTACATATCTCGTGCACTAGCCTAAGAGATATGCGTTATTTTTTAATTCCCTCCCACTCCTTTCTTCTGCTGCTCTGCAAGGATTGGCTGTTCACACCTCAGCATAATTGGGCATGCTGAAGTCATGTGGTTACTTTCCTGTCTTTTCACTGGATGTTAGAGATCAGAGCAGAAGTTCAGTGTAAGAAATACACAGGAGAAAATGCATATTGACCAGGGGAGTGTAGAGGTGGGCAGGAAGTCTAATGACATCACGATTCCACCCACCGACCTCCAGACAACAGACCCACCCAGAGAATCTGCAGTTTTTCGGGTCTCGTAACAGAGGGCAGACATTTGACGGGTAAAGATACACGCAGGAGGCATGTATATCCTTATAGATAACCCCTATGGCAGTAGTTTAGAAAGGATGACATTGGGTTTGCATCCACTTTAACATCCTCTAAAATTTATTACTAATCACTGTTTTTTGAAAACATAATTGATTACTTGGAAAATAGTTGCGAAAATTCAGGGATCTTGGTATGCAACAAGATAATCCAGACTACCATGTACTTTGTGAACATCGGAGAGGACGGAGAACACTGGCCTGGGTTCTGAAACATATATCTGTTCTCTGTGTCTGTACATTTCCATTTACTGGATTGTGTATGGCCAAGGAAATTGTTTGAGGCTAGTGTGCCTTAAATGCATTCACAGGCAAGGTAACACTTGCTTATAGTGGTAACGTTCCCTCTGACAGTCATCATTTTAATAAGAGTGATGTGAGAGGAGACAGCTGCTCCTTCTTTCACAATTTGTGTCCTCCTGGGCTTGATAACGGTAAGACATGTTGATTCTTGGATGCAAATCTGACATGACAGTTGGTTGAAGATGATATGTTGTAATATAAGGGGCAGATATTATCAGTTTTTCCCGCGGGTTACCAAGCCCCTGAAATCATGTATTCCTGTATTACAAATTCCTGATTCATGAATTGCTCATAGCAACCAGACAGATTTTTTTGTCATTTCTACTGCAAATTAAAAGGGGAACTGACTAGTTTATATGGGCAGAGAATAGGATCTTCTGTTCCTTTCAGTTGGAATGCTCTAAAGGACATCTACGCTTTCTTGGACTTGCTAGACAGATTTATATGAAGGGAAAAAGTGTGTGCCTTTCTACTTTATGCTCTAGGACGATGTATGGTATAAATTAGGTCCAGGCAACATGCAGTGAGGGAAAAACGTATTTGATCACCTGTTGATTTTGTACATTTGCCCACTGACAAAGAAATGATGAGTCTATAATTTTAATGGTAATGGTTTATTTTAACCGTGAGAGACAGAATAACAAAAAAAATTCCAGAAAAACGCATTTCAAAAAAGTTATAAATTGATTTGCATTTTAATGAGCGAAATAAGTATTTGACCCCCTTGCAAAACATGGTTTAGTACTTGGTAAAACCCTTGTTGGCAATCAGAGGTCAGACATTTCTTGTAGTTGGCCTCCAGGTTTGCACACATCTCAGGAGGGTTTTTGTCCCACGCCTCTTTGCAGATCCTCTCCAAGTCATTAAGGTTTCGAGGCTGACACTTTTTAACTCAAACCTTCTGCTCGCTCCACATATTTTGTATGGGATTATGGTCTGGAGACTGGCTAGCCCACTCCAGGACCTTAATGTGCTTCTTCTTGAGTCACTCCTTTGTTACCTTGGCTGTGTGTTTTGGGTCATTGTCATGCTAGAATACCCATCCATGACCCATTTTCAATGCCCTGGCTGAGGGAAGAAGGATCTCGTCCAAGATTTGATGGTACATGGCCCTGCCCATTATCCCTTTGATGCAGTGAAGTTGTTCTGTCCCCTTAACAGAAAAACACCCCAAAAGTATGATGTTTCCACCTCCATGGTTGACGGTGGGGATGTTCTTGGGGTCATAGGCAGCATTCCTCCTCCAAACACAGCGAGTTGAGTTGATGCTAAAGAGTTTGATTTTGGTCTCATCTGACCCAACACTTTCCCCCAGTTCTCCTCTAAATCATTCAGATGTTCATTAGCTTCAGATGGGCCTGTACATGCGCTTTCTTAAGCAGGGGGACCTTGTGGACGCTGCAGGATTTCATTCTTTCACGGCGTAGTGTGTTACTAACTTTTTTTAATGGTGATCATGGTCCCAGCTGCTTTGAGATCATTGACAAGATTCTCCCGTGTAGTTCTAGACCGATTCCTCATCATTCTCATGATCATTGAAACTTCACAAGGTGAGATCTTACATGGAGACCCAGACTGAGGGACATTGACAGTTATTTTGTGTTTCTTCCATTTGTGAACAATTCCACCAATTGATGTCACCCTCTCACCAAGCTGTTGGTGATGGTATTGTAGCCCATTCCTGCCTTGTGTGGTCTACAATCTTGTCCCTGACATCCTTGAACAGCTCTTTGGTCTTGGCCTTGGTGGAGAGATTGAGAGAGATCTCCTAATCTCAGCTTGTTACCTGCACAGAAGACACCCAGGAGCCAGAAATATTGGTGATTGACAGGGGATCAAATTAATTAACTAATTAAAATGCAAATCTATTTTTAATTTTTTTTAAATTTTTTTATGTGTTCTTCTGGATTGTTTTGTTCTCTCGCCATTAAAATCAATTATTAATTACCATATTTATCGGCGTATAACACGCACCCCAAGTTTAGGAGGGAATTTTGTGGAAAAAACTTTTAGGAGGGAAATTTAATGAAAACAAAATTACATTTAAATGCCCATCAATGCAGCCTTATCAGTGTCCATCTGAAGCCTTGTCAGCGTCATTTGCAGCCTGTCCTCATTGCAGCCTTGTCAATGCAGCCTGTCCTCATTGCAGCCTTGTCAATGCAGCCTGTCCTCATTGCAGCCTTGTCAATGCAGCCTGTCCTCATTGCAGCCTTGTCAATGCAGCCTGTCCTCATTGCAGCCTTGTCAATGCAGCCTGTCCTCATTGCAGCCTTGTCATGGAGCTTGTCCGTCGTTGTAACCTTGGTGCATTGTTTCCTTTTTTTTTTTTTAAATGGCGCCGCCGAGATGTCCTGTGTATTTCCCCTGATTTTAAAGGGAAAAAAGTGCGTATTATACGCCGATAAATATGGTATAGACATATAATTTATTTGCCAGTGGGCAAACGGACAAAATCAGCAGGGGATCAAATCCTTTTTTCCCTCGCTATAGGTGGAATAAGCAGAATGTAATCATGGGTCATACCTATAAAAGCAAAATAAGATAAAAATGTTAGCTGTATTTTAATAGCTGTCAAAATAATAGCATTTCTATATTTAAAACACTAACAGTTAATTGCAATTGTCTTTTGTTCCTGGTGATTTGTCTTTCTACTAACTCTTTTATAGTTGCCATGGTGCTGTACAGGGAGCAAAACCCCACCTCAGTAAGACACATCTTAAGGTCTAGCGGAAGATATAGTATGGAGTAGAACTGCGGTATATTAAACACCGTATGAGGCACCCTTTTCGACAAATATACATTTTCCCATAATTAGTTCCTGAGACACTGTATGCACACTTAAAAATTGCAAAAATAACTGATTAGCAACCCCCCCTCCCCCTCACACCCACCCCAACTTGTGCAGGCATGATCCCTTAACAACTCTGAACTACCATCTGGGAAAAACTAACGTCACATGGAGAACATAAGGAACAGTTTTAGATACTGGGTCAAGTAGTGGTTCCAAGCCAGCCACCACAGAGAAGGATGAGGATGGGGCCTAGTTGCGCGCCCCGCAAGTTAGCATGAAAAAGAGGCAGTAAGACCCAGTTTCTCTGTTCATCTGCATAGTCATGATTCCCAGTGGTTAGTGGGGTATAAATTCACTGCACTTTGCATGTGGCTTGTAGGATCAGCACACCTCCGCAGCTCCGTGTGGCAGATAAGGGGCAAGGAGATATAGTAAGTCCACTCAAAATAACCCAAAAAAAAAGGGGGGGAGAAGGATTTTTTAAATCCAGTACTCTAGATGTCACAGAGAGGATTGTATAACAGAGGTTGTGGCGGTAAGGTCTGTAGAGGTACAGAGTTCCTCCTGCCTCCCGACCCGGCAAGGTATATCAACGTGGAACCGCCAATGTGTGGTGTAGGTCAGGGTGGCAATACAGCAAGGGTAGTTAAGACAGGCCAAGTAATGGTGTAAACATGAGACAAAAGCCTCTTGCCATATGGCTCGCCTGGTGTGCGATCAGTCACCCCTGCCATGTGCAGGCCCGCTTTCCAGCCAGGAGATGACCTCTCCAGGATCCTCAAAGAATGATACTCAACCATCGTGTTCAGGCATGCAAGTAAGAGCATGGAATACTTCAGGTGACAGTCGCGCAGTCTGCGTTTGGCCTCCATGAAGCTCTGTCGGCATTTCTGTATCTCGGCCAAGAAGTCAGGAAATATTGCCACTTTGAGGTTTCCTACTGGAATGTTATCCCTCTCTCTCGCCAGCCTCAACGCAGCGTCCCGGTCTTTATAGTTGAAACGTTTTGCAATGAAGGTACGGGGGCGGGGGAGCCCCTTGAGGTTTAGCAGGCATCCTATGAGCCCTCTTCACCACTAGCATGGGGGAGAAGGCCTCCCGACCGTATGTGGTTACCAGTAGTTGTTCCAGGAACGATGTCGGGTCTTTACCTTCCGCTCCCTCCGGAAGACCGATGAATCGCAGATTACACCTCCTCAGGCAATTTATCCATGTCGTCTTGCTTGGCGAGCAGCTGGTTAATCTGCCTCTGCATGTATTCAGATCCAGCCTGTAATGGCGGGAGGATGTCTTCTACTGTGCTGATGTGGGTTTCTGTCTCTGTGACCCGTTCAGATTTTCTAGAAATCCTGTCTAATCAGAGATATACAGTGCCTTGCGAAAGTATTCGGCCCCCTTGAACTTTTCAACCTTTTGCCACATTTCAGGCTTCAAACATAAAGATATAAAATTTTTATTTTTTGTGAAGAATCACCAACAAGTGGGACACAATTGTGAAGTGGAACGAAATCTATTGGATTTTTGAAACTTTTTTTAACTAATAAAAAAAATGAAAAGTGGGGCGTGCAAAATTATTCGGCCCCCTTGCGTTAATACTTTGTAGAGCCACCTTTTGCTGCGATTACAGCTGCAAGTCGCTTGGGGTAAGTCTCTATCAGTTTTGCACATCGAGAGACTGAAATTCTTGCCCATTCTTCCTTGCAAAACAGCTCGAGCTCAGTGAGGTTGGATGGAGAGCGTTTGTGAACAGCAGTTTTCAGCTCTTTCCACAGATTCTCGATTGGATTCAGGTCTGGACTTTGACTTGGCCATTCTAACACCTGAATACGTTTATTTGTGAACCATTCCTTTGTAGATTTTGCTGTATGTTTGGGATCATTGTCTTGTTGGAAGATAAATCTCCGTCCCAGTTTCAGGTCTTTTGCAGACTCCAACAGGTTTTCATCCAGAATGGTCCTGTATTTGGCTGCATCCATCTTCCCCTCAATTTTAACCATCTTCCCTGTCCCTGCTGAAGAAAAGCAGGCCCAAACCATGATGCTGCCACCACCATGTTTGACAGTGGGGATGGTGTGTTGAGGGTGATGAGCTGTGTTGCTTTTACGCCAAACATCGTTTTGCATTGTGGGCAAAAAGTTCAATTTTTTGGTTTCATCTGACCAGAGCACCTTCTTCCACATGTTTGGTGTGTCTCCCAGGTGGCTTGTGGCAAACTTTAGACAAGACTGTTTATGGATATCTTTGAGAAATGGCTTTCTTCTTGCCACTCTTCCATAAAGGCCAGATTTGTGCAGTGTACAACTGATTGTTGTCCTATGGACAGACTCTCCCACCTCAGCTGTAGTTCTCTGCAGTTCATCCAGAGTGATCATGGGCCTCTTGGCTGCATCTCTGATCAGTCTTCTCCTTGTCTGAGCTGAAAGTTTAGAGGGACGGCCAGGTCTTGGTAGATTTGCAGTGGTCTGATACTCCTTCCATTTCAAAATGATCGCTTGCATAGTGCTCCTTGGGATGTTTAAAACGTGGGAAATCTTTTTGTATCCAAATCCGGCTTTAAACTTCTCCACAGTAGTATTACGGACCTGCCTGGTGTGTTCCTTGGTCTTCATGATGCTCTCTGCGCTTTCAACAGAACCCTGAGACTATCACAGAGCAGGTGCATTTATACAGAGACTTGATTGCACAGGTGGATTCTATTCATCACCATCAGTCATTTAGGACAACATTGGATCATTCAGAGATCCTCACTGAACTTCTGGAGTGAGTTTGCTGCACTGAAAGTAAAGGGGCCGAATAATTTTGCACACACCACTTTTCAGTTTTTTTATTTGCTAAAAAAGTTTAAATTATCCAATAGATTTCGTCCCACTTGTTGGTGATTCTTCACAAAAAATTAAAATGTTATATCTTTGAAGCCTGAAATGTGGCAAAAGGTTGAAAAGTTCAGGGGGGCAGCAAGGCACTGTATGTCCAACTTGACCTCCTAAATCTGGGCAGTGAGGGATGTCCTGCTGAGTGTGATCGCTTCCAGTAATTTATCCGTGTCTCCCTGCCCACGCTTTCCTCCTGTCTTCTCAGCACCACCATCTTCCTCAGCTTCCTCTCCCTCATACCGGCGGTACTGTGTGAGCTTTGCCGCGGTGGAATTTTGGCTCTTCGGAGGGGACATGATAGTGGGCTTAAATGTGACAATTTAAGCCAGTTAGGGTAGGTCAGGCAGAATGTGAAGAGGATGACAGGGACGGGGCCTAGTGCTGGTTTGGGGATCGGGTGTACCAAGATGGCCTCGGACCTCCGTGTGCAGGCCGAAGTAGCAGACTTGCCTGAGTGCAGTCGCCATATGGGAGACTCCGTTTGGGCCATCGGATGGCTGAAGGTTAGAAGAGGCCAGGCAGAATGGGAGGAGAGTGGCATGCATAGGGCCTAGAGCTGGTTCGGAGATAGGGTGTTCAAGATGGCAGCAGACCTTCGTGTGTAGGCCGAAGCCACGGACTTGCCTGAGTGCAGCCAACGTACCGTAGGATCGCTGCTCCGATCGGGTCGCTGGAAGGCCGGAAATCAGATGGGGTATGGAGAGGGTCCCCAGGCAGGCAACCAACTTGGATGGGAGGATTATCAGAGTGGAGGATGAGCTAATAGCAGGAGTAATAGATGGCGCTTTGGGTATGCAGGTCCTACTCCATGCTGCGTCAGGCTACGCCGCTCTCCTAACTCTTTTGATTGAGGATTCACATTCCCATTGAATGCCTATCCTTTATAAGAGATCTAATCACTGTCACTAATGCCCTCTCCATTTCTATTATGTGATCCTTTCTTCCATGCATGGGGGTTACTGTGAGACATTTGTAAACATTATTTGCAATGCTCCATAGTTCTGTGCCTTACTTCCCATCAACCGTGAATATGATTGTTATGATTGTAATGATTTTCCTCTCGTTGAGTTTGTGCAACTCTCAACTGTTTTCTTATAACACAGACTGCTCTCTCCAGACTGTTGTGACATGTCTTATACAGCAGCATAGAGACTGTGTTCTTCATTACTGTGACACAAACCAGTTCTATAAACCTTAACTTTTGCCTGGTTTTAGATGTATACATCCTGCTATGTGCCCAGTTTTAGTATCCATTACACTGAGTCCCATATCTTGTTAAACTTCAATACCGTGCACTTTTACCCCCTTCTTGCCCAGGCCAATTTTCAGCTTTCAGCGCTGTCACACTTTGAATGACACTTGTACGGTCATACAACACTGTATCCATATGAAGTTTTTATATAAAACAAAATTTCACACTAATGGAGCTTTCTTTTGGTAGTATTTAATCACCGCTGGGTTTTATACTCTTTGCTTAAGAAACTAAAGAAAATAGAAACTTTTGAAGGAAAAACACATCTTTGTCTGTTATAACATTTTGCAAATAAATCTTTCTTCATAAATTTAGGCCAAAATGTATTCTGCTACATTTCTTTGAAAATAACAAAATTAGTCTGTAGGAAAGTTAGAGTCCACAAACTATGGTCTGTGTGTGTGTGTATGTATGTATATGTGTGTGTGTGTATATATATATATATATAAATATACACACACATACGCGCGCACACACACACACACTAGGACACCTCACTTGTGTCTTTCAATTTTACACCTTATGTGGTATTCTTTCTTCCACCAGATATGGAACAAAAAATTGGAGATGCAGTTTCTGTTCAAAAGCTTTTTACTTCAATCTTCATGCATATACAAATATGACTGCACAGTTTCGGATAGGAACTCTGTTCTCCATTCTGCCTAGCAACTAGTGACACTGATCTCTGCTCCATGTGATTGGAGCAGAGATCAGTGTTCACTAAATGAAAGCCCAACCCCCCCACAGTTAGTAACACACCCCTAGGAACACTTAACCCCTACACTGCCACCCACTGGTTAACCCCTTCACTGCCAGTGTCATTTACACAGGAATCACTGCATTTATTTAGCAGTGATTAATGTATAAATGACAATGGTCCCAAAAATGTGTCAAAAATGTCCGATGTGTCCGCCACAATGTCGCATTCACAATAAAAATCAATGATCACCGCCATTACTAGTAAAAAAATTTATAAGAAATTAATAAAAATGCCATAAAACTATCCCTATTTTGTAAACGCTATAACTTTTGCGCAAACCAATCAATAATCGCTTATTACGATTTTTATTTTTTTTTACCAAAAATATGTATAAAAATACGTATCGGCCTAAACTGAGGGAAAAAAACGTTTTTTGTATATATTTTTGGGGGATATTTATTATAACAAAAAGTAAAAAATAATGCGTTTTTTTTTTTTTCAAAATTCTCGCTCTATTTTTGTTTATAGCACAAAAAATAAAAAACGCAAAGGTGATCAAATACCGCCAAAAGAAAGTTCTATTTGTGGGAAAAAAAAGGACGTAAATTTTGTTTGGGAGCCACGTCGCATGACCGCGCAATTGTCAGTTAAATCGACGCAGTGCCGAATCGCAAAAAGGGTCTGGTCTTTGACCAGCAAAATGGTCCGGTCTGTAAGTGGTTAAATAAGTTAGTAAAGCTGTAATGAACCCAAAAGCAAATGTTTCATTTATTGCATCTTACCAGTCCTAGATGTGATTGCTGTTTCTTTTTTTTTTTGCTTTCTTTCTTCTATTTTTATCTCGTAATATGATCAGTAAGTTGGTGGTTTTACAAAAGCACAAGTTCTCCAGCAGAATCAGTTTGCATGGATGAGACAAACCATTTAACACTGACATGGGTGCTTAACTGCTGGCCACCCGCCTACTGTCAAATGACGGCGGGGCGGTGCAGCGCAGCTCTTGTTCTGGGATGCCGTCATACGACGGAGGCGGCCACTCTCGCGTGGCTGTGCCGTGTTGCTATGACTCGGCGACACCCTGATCTGTGTAAAGAGCCACATCCGTGGCTTTTTAACTATGTGATCGACTGTGTCCAATCACAGCCAGTCACATGTAAACACGGAGATGCCGGTAATTGGCTCTCCTCGCCTCACATTGTCTCACTGCCTGTGATTAGCGCAGTGCTGTGTCGACTTCCTGGCAGGCTCTGCACGTGGAGCATGCAAACACACACTGGAGCTCATCCCTAGTCCTGCCCAATGCTTTCTGGATTGACACCACTGTCTCTGTTGCTGAAACCTTCCCACCATTGTGAGCTGCAGTGTTTGGGAGGGGGAGTGTGTGAGGCACAAATGAGGGAGGATTTGGTTCAGTCGTGTGTGTGTGTATGTATGTATGTGTGTGTGTGTATATATATATATGTATATATATATATATATATATATATATATATATATATATATATATATATATTTTTTTTTTTTTTTTTTTTTTTACTGTGAGGCTTGTGCATTACCAGTAATTGAATTTGGTACTTGTTTAGACTGTCGTACAGGAGCCCTTAGTTTTACCCTAATTCACTATATTGGTACTTTCAAAATAAATGCTTTTCTGATACCTTAACATACTTCTTGCACACTGATCTCTTTGACTTCTCCACATTTGCTAAGTTTAGAGTGGAAATAAAGCCTTCTGTCTGCTCCCTAAAAACATAACCCCAGTTCCTTATCTATTTACTAATAAATGCTCCGGAGATCTGTATGTTGGACCTTGCTATATATAGTCATGTAGGCTGTTCTACCCCTGATGTTCTGAGCCAGCGCCGTGTTCTTTTTGTTTTAGCACTTTGTTTCCCTGTCCCTTATCCCTCCACTGATGTCATCAGAAAAAAAGCATCCATTGTTGCTACTGATCTTTCTTCCTATATAGATTTAGAGTTTATATTCAGCTTAAGCAGTTCCTCCAACACAGTAGATATGCTTTGATTACTAAGATAATGAGGTGGCCACTTTCACAGAATTTCCAAATCCCTGTCATGTTAGTAGTCGCACGCGGTTCTTGGGAAGTAGACAGACTTGTGAGTTGATAACATCATTCCGGCACACATGGCATGCTCAGGATGCTGTGAATGTGTAATAAAATACGCATGTGCTGGTGACCTCATTGGGAAAAATAATCAGAATATTTTTGGCGGATGTGAATACCAACAAGGAATACTTGTATGCTTTTAGATGAGGACAAATTACATTCTTGACTTTTACTTCCGCTTTAACAAATAGCATAGCACAGCAGACAGTGTTTTGTAAACTATTATTTAAGCATAAGAAAGATATAGAACAATTCCATTACCATCAGTAAAAAGTATTTGACAGCAATGAGGCATTTAGCGGTGTCATGCTTCTGTCTCCCTTTTATTTTATTCTGTCAAACACTCGTTGCTGATGGTTAGGTTTGTGTAATATATCTTTATATGTAGTTACATTTTACAGGCAGTATCTGGTGCGCTATTCCATTTGTGTTTTATTTGTTATTGCCCCGACTACGATACAGCGTGGATAAACCTTCAATCAGATTTTCATGTCTGCTGTGTGGAAGAGATATCTGTGTAGGGGTTGGAGAAGGTCGTTCCCCCCCCCCCCCACCCCCCACCCCCCACCCCCCATTTGCTTCCCTGCTCTTGTGTCCGTTAACCTCCATACAAGATAAGTCTACACTTTTTCTAATTACATTAATGCTGCTATTTCAAATTTTGTAATATAACAAAATAGCGCAGACATGATTAGTAATGCTGCGTCTCTTGATTGAAAGTGCCTAGGAAAAGAAGTGCTCTTGTTGCATCTACAAAATGGGTAGAAAATTAGAGGAATCTTTAGCTGTAAGCAAAATGTTTAAAAAAAGTTCTACCTTTTAAACACTTTTAATGAAATGCCTAAAGTAGAACTTCATTCAAATCCTAACTACACTTAAAGTGGTTGTAAACCCTCTCAGTGAAGTGATTGGCCTCAGGTGAGAAGAAAATAAATCCCTCTACATAACTTGTACCTGTTTATCTACAGATTTTTCTTCTCTACAGCTGTTCAAAGTCCAGAATTTATAATACTGTGTCTGAGAGTTTAGAAAAAAAGGTACAGAGAGCTGAAATTACATACTGCAGAGCTCAGTAAGGAGAGCTCTGAGAGCTGATTGGAGGGAAGAGACACACCCCCTCCACTGTCAATCAGTTGGAGATCCCTCTCTTGTCACCATTCGGTCTCTTGGTGTCATGAAAACTTGTTAGAAGTGATTCTTGCTAACAGCAGAGAAACGAAGCAGGAGAAAGAAATGACACTTAATGAAATTCATTGAGACAAACACACTTTATTGAAGGATATGCTTTGTTCATATTTAATGTCTGAAGTTTACAACCACTTTAAACCTGCTCCCAACCCCATTCCAAGCCTATTCTAACTACTCTGTGAAAGTAAAGATGTCTATACTTACCTATGTTGAGGGCACTCCAGTCCAAGAGCTAGCATCAGTGAAGGAGAGATCGCTGACTAGAGCAAGTATAGACCTCTTTCTTTCACAGGGTATTTAGAATAGACTTAAAATGGGCCTCATTTTTGTGAGTGCATGAGCCTGCATTTGACTTGTTTTTGTTTTTACATTGTCAGTTCTTATTACTGGTCTTTATTGTTTTAAACACTTATTTTCCAGGCAGTATTGGAGACAATCCGAAAACTGATGAATACAGATTGCGTAGTTCCTGATTGGTTGCATGACATTATCTTAGGATATGGAGATCCAGGAAGTGCACACTACTCAAAGATGCCCAATCAGATTCCAACACTGGATTTTAATGACACTTTTTTGAGCCTGGACCATCTAAAGGCTTGTTTCCCTGGGTACCAAGTGAAGGTGACTGTGGAAGATCCATCTTTGCACAAAGCCCCATTCAGGTACTTTTTAGCTCTAAGCAAACTTTATTATGCCATATGACTGTTCCCAGTGCAAGTTTGAAACGGATTGCTATTTCTTTATTTTTTGTGACTGTTTTACATTTTTTTTTATAAAAACAATCTTCAGTTGAATTCAATCCATTATGCCTTCATTTAAAACTTAAATTTAAAATCCGGCTTTTTTTATTTTTTATTCTGTTTTGCTAGGATTACATTTCCTGTGTATGGTGGAAAAGGAAAGAAAAGGAAAGACAGCAGTGACGAAGAATCTGCAGAAGAGGAGCCACCTACATTAATTGTGGAACCTCATGTCATCCCTAACCGTGGTCCATACCCCTACAATCAACCTAAACGGTATTAATTCAAATGACAATATATAAAATTGTTACTACAGCAGTTACAGGAAGAAACTAATGCCGCGTACACACGACCGGTTTTCCCGTTGGAATAAACTCTGAAGGTTTTTCCGACGGAGTTCCGCTGAAACTGTCTTGTGTACACATAACACCAAAGTCCAATCGTCAAGAACGCGTGACATACAGCACGTACAACGGGACTAGAAAAGAAGTTCAATAGCCTCCGTCTCCTACTTCAGAGCCTGCGTTGTTTTTGGTCATCGGAACAGCAAACAGATGAGCGGTTTTCCCGATAGGAATTGGTTCCGTCGGAAATATTTAAAACATGTTCTATTTCTAGGTCCGTCAGAATTTTTGGAATAAAAAGTCAGAGAAGGCATACACATGATCAGAATATCCGATGAAAAGATTCCGTCCGACTTTTTCTGTCGGACATTCCGCTCCCGAGTACACGGCATTAGATGCAATTTAATCAAGAAATTATAAGAGGCCATCTTTAGCAGTGCCTTGCTGCATGAGGACCCAGTTAGTTAGAACACAATTCCAGTAGAGGTGGAGTTCTCTGACTAGTCTAGAGAGTAAAAACCCCTTTTGCTAATAGGCCTATAGAGTGAGCTCAGGTCAAATCTTTTGCCATTTCTTATTTCTACCATTATTATGTAAAGAAGATAAATCTGTACTGTACTAAAAACAAACAAGTTCTTATGAATTGCTTACCTAATTGTTGAATTCTTGGCTAACTTAGCTTGAGAATACACACATTTCAAAAGGCATTTAACTGTGCAAAATGTCATCTACTAATATTACTTTGTACCCCTAAAAATGCCTATGACATCAAGCCTTAATGACACAATCAAACAAAACTGTCACCTGTATTGTTTCTAGGAATACCATCCAGTTCACTGCAACACAAACAGAAGCTATTCGTGCAGGAATGCAACCTGGCCTGACCATGGTAAGAAGAATCTTGTCAAAACGAATGAGTTTCAGTGTATGAACATACCAACGTACTTATGTATCAGGGTGCACTGACAGTGTTGTAAATGTGCTTCTACAAAATTAGCAAATGTAAGCATCTATTTAAGACATCCATTGCCCTGGAGAAACTGGAATGTTGATGCCACTTCTACTGATAAAAATTGAATATTTGTTCACTGCATGGTAAGACCAATGGCCTAAAGCAATTAAAAGCTTTCAAAAAAGCCTATACAGTTTTCAAGTTATTGTACAAATGCTTGAAACTTGAGCGCACAGTGCCTGCAGTGTTTTACCATGCCCCCCCCCCCCCCCCACAGAGGCATTCATATACTGCAGATGTCAATTTGGTCACCTATTGGCAGCAGTGGCGGCCTGTCCATTAGGGGCGCACGGGCACCGCCCCACCATCCATGCGTCCAGCCCCCTGATCTACATACAGGGCGCTGGTCTATGGATTTCAATAGGGGTGGGAGAGAGCACATGATTAGAGCCAGAGGATCCTCCCCGCCAATCAGGAAGCAAGTTGTGAGACCTGTTTCCTGATTGGCCAAAATATAAGGTGACCCTTTTCGACGCCTAGGAGGAGGAGAGAAGAGACGTGTGGCGGAAGCCACCGTGCTGGATAAGAGGACACCATAGTTGAAGCCCCCGCACCCTAGATGGGGTAAGTGCCAGACCAACCCGCAACCGGAGGGTGTTTCCTTTATGGCCTGTCAGGGTGTCCGTCTGCGGCCTGTGAAGCCTCCAACACTGTTAGGCCCCTTTCACACTGGGGCGGTTTTCAGGCACTTTGGCGCTGGAAAAAGCCTCTGCTAAGTGCCTGAAAACCGCCTCCCATTCAATCAAGTGTGACTTTTCACACTGGGGGCGCTTGCAGAACGTTCCGAAAAGTCCTGCAAGCAGCATCTTTGGGGTGATTTGGAATGGTATATTGGACATTGGAATGCTGTATTTAGCGCTCCCAAAACACCCTGCCCATTGGAACGAATGGGCGGTGCCTGAAAAGCGCTTCAGAAGCGTCACAACACAGGAGTTTTTAACCCCTTTTTTGGGGTTAAAAGCACCCCACTATTGGCCGAAAAGCGCCGCTTAAACAATGCTAAGGTGCCGCTAAAACGAGCAGCGCTTTACTGCTAACACGGACCCAGTGTCGAGGGGGTCTTGGAGCTTGTTCACGCTTGACTAAATTTCTAACGCTCCTATAGTATTTGTATGGCTTTAGTATGGGTGTCAGACAGGCGTCAATGAGCTTTAGTATGGGCATTAGACAGGTGTTTTACAAGCATTAATTAGGAGTTAAAGATGCTCCACAAACGCCCCATGGGCAGTTTTGAAGCATTTGACGAGCAGTAAAACTGCTCCACAAACGCTAATTCCATTGCAGTAAATAAACAAATCTTAACGCCCGGCAACCACTCCGCAACTGCCTGCCAGAGCATTTGCGAGACGTTGCCATAGACTTGAATGGCGTCAAGCGCTTCCTGACTCAACATGAGGCTTCAATTTTGAAGCGACGCTAGCGCTTAGTGTGAACAGCACTATGTGCTGTCTATTGTATCTTGTGCATAGATAGGCACTTGAGGGGCACCTCTCAAATGGCTTCTCTTGATGCCAGTGTGAACTCAGCCTAAGTGATCTTAGAGAACAGTGTGAGTTTTCTCTGCCTGTGCTGAACATTTACACACACTGCTATCCATAATAACATGCAGGCATTCTGCTCCATACAACCTTCAGAGCTGGTAGCTTCACAAGCAGCAACAAGTCCCCTTGGTGATGTCAGGGTTAGTACAGGGCCTGCTACAAAAAGTTGAGACACTGCAAAAACACTTCAGGGCCTTTACTGACACAAGAACAATGACTTGTTAAATCAGTGGCAACATTGGTAAGTGCCAATTTCATGTACGTAAGTGGGCTGATCAGTGTGGTTTGGCGATGGTGTTTCTTTTAAAAGTGAAGCACCACACAAGCAGTCCAGATGTGATCAAAGCAGGGAGGACCCCCTAGTGTGAACTTAAGCCTTTTGTTTAAAGGATGCCAGGACCTGTCATTTGTATTATAGAAATCACAAAGCAAATGGCAGACTATCTGCAAAGTATCCAGAACAATGATCCACCTGTATGATGGACACACAAACACCATTTTTCTAGAGTTCAGGATGTGGAAGAATCTCCTTTATAATAATTTTCTATAATGAACAATACATAAAGCAAGAGAACTGCTATAGTGAATGTGAAGACATTTTATAGCAACAATGAGAAGGGCGATGAGTATGGGGTTGCGGTCATATACTGCATATGAACTAATGCATGATCTGCTGTGATAAGGACTTTCTCTTTCTCTATAGTTAGAACCCTGAGACAATGTGAAGCGCTTTGTATATACATCTGTACATCGTTACTGTATGAAGGCAGTGAATGGTGTTCAGTAGCTGTATGGGATTCTACCATCCTCTGTTCTGTTTCACACGGGGCTATTACCTCCTGCTGCTGAGTCTGTTTCTTTTCACTATGACTTGTAAACACAGGTGCATGAGCAACATCCACGTCTCTGCTTCCTGTCACACCACATTCAAGTGGGTTTGGCAGGATGCAGTTACATATCTCTCCAGTAGAGGGAGTTATGGTATAGCCGCTTAGAACGTGCTATATTCTGTGCTGGTTATGTATAAATCTACTAACAACTTTCATACAAGAGATGTGTTGTGAGATAGAAAAGTAACACCTAGAGAATTAATGTTGCAACAAGACAGGAAATTTGTGTAGAGAATATGCAATTTATGTTGGGAAATTGTAAACAGTGGTTGCATAGAGCCATCCAGCAGATTGGAGAACAACCCACATTTTCAAACTATAGTCATGATATTCTGCATTGGAATATTTTGCGTTAAACATGTTAGGTGTTCTGGTTAGTGTCTGGATGTTCTGATAATTAGCAGATAGTTATGCACAGCGTGACAGAGAGTGGCACTGTTACTCTTATCTGTCGAGCCAGGTGTCGGCTCTCATGTTCTAACCCACCTTAGAGAAATGACAGCAGAATATGATTTATCTTGAGCTTCACTGTTACATTGTATTTGCTTTGTTGTGTATAACTAATCTCTAAAGAGCTTTCATTGCACTTTATTTTTTTTTTATTTTTTTAAGGTTGTTGGTCCCCCTGGCACAGGTAAAACTGATGTGGCCGTGCAGATCATTTCCAATCTCTACCACAATTTTCCAGAGCAGAGGACCCTTATAGTCACTCATTCCAACCAGGTAAAGCTTGTAAATGCACAGAGAGCGATCAGCTTGTCAGAACATAGATCTGTAGCACCTGTTGTGCTTGTTAAATTAAATGATCTGTCATTGGTTTAATCGGGAAAGGAGAGACCTACTTCTACTAAATCATTAGTAAACTTACCTCAATTTCCATAGTTGAATCCATAAGCAGTGAAAACACTCATTACCTTTACTGTGGGGACACAGGGATGATCTGCAATCTACATGCTTGAAGATATTAGTGATTATTATTATTATATAGGTTTTTATATAGTGCCAACAGTTTGCGCATCGCTTTACAACACGAGGGCACACATTACAGTTACGTTACAATTTGGTACAAGAGAAATCGGAGGGCCCTGCTCGTTGGAGCTTACAATCTAAAAGTTATACTGCCAGATATGATTTATTAGACTTTGTCAATACCTGCATTGTCTTAATACAGTTGCCAAACGTCCACACGTATTGCAGTATATGCAAACTAATCCTTGTTTGTATGCAAGCTTTTGCTAGAAGTATGTAAGTTTGAATAGCAGTGTTCAGAGGGTTAATTGAGAATTTCCCTTAAGATATCACACCGGGGCACTGTTGCTTTTATTTATTTCTCTTTGAAGTATACATTCTTAAAATTGTTGACAAAAATTGTCCAGTGTACAGTGTCCTAATGGTTTTCTATAGGCTTGTTGTACAGAATTGTGCAGTCATTCACGGGTGTGAAGTTGATTCTAAAATGTACCCAGCATGGCCTGGGGAAGCTCTCGAGTCATTTGATCCTGGTGTGCTGTCTGAATACTGCACTGTGTGTTTAGATCACTTCTTTCTATGGAATGTCTCGCTCTCTGTCTTGGTGTAATATTTGTTTTTACCCCCTGTGATCTCAGGTTCCAGTCCCCACCCTCTGTATTCTAATGGTGATGTCCCATATGTTCTACTCTGCCCATAAGAGGGATAAATAGTTTAATGGTGACTCTCTTCTCCGCCCAGTGCTGGTTGGTCCCCTGCAAATAACTAGTCTAATTCTCACTGTCCAAAACTGGCTTTACTATTGCTGTGCAGCATTTTTAGATCCTGCAGGTTTAAATTAAATATGCAGCCTGTGAATTACCATTGCATTCTGCACCATCAATGGAACAAAGAAGAAATAACGGTTATAACAGTCCAATGCTGCATCATATATACTGTACATTAATTGAATACGCTGCACTAAAAATCATATAGATTGTAGTGTATACTAAAACTATATAAAAGTAATCAAATTAATATAACTAATAAATGGGTATAATATGCACACAAAACCAAATTTAAAGTGCCTCAGGCAATATAACTTATAATATATAGAAAAAGTGCTCCTGTGCAATATATAGTGTTCAAATATGTCATAAATGACGGTTATAAAAATAGGGGATATGTGATTCAGATCATAAGACAAAATGTGCATTTAAACCGCATCCAACTGCGTCTCTAATAAGGTGATAAAAGTTTGTGTAATTCAGGAACAATAAAAGGTGTGATCCCAGACTTGCTGGGGTGTCATCATTCAGGTGCCCCCCCTTAGGTAGTAAACGCTCACCTTGGAGCGTGCGACTTTGCGATTAAGCCAAAGCACGCATGTGAACCACCTCTGGGCTCTTCAAAATGTTAGACTCCTGGGTTCCTCAGCATAGTTATCCGGGATTTGTGAAAGGAAACACTCAATAGTGCAATGAAGTTTTAAACAATTTATTTCACTAAAGCAAAGATCCCCATCTGAGGTACTCGCATTTATCAGGTTATGTTAGTGCACCATTCTATGATGAACATGCAGCAGATTATACTAGGGTGGTATGGGGATGATACGAGCGTCCTCCTTGGCTTACAAGATGTCTTGTCATGCCATCCTGACCCCTCCCCAACTAGCGTCCATACAGGGATATCCTATCTACTTTAGGGGCAAATATATTTCCCCCTGAAGTAGATAGGATATCCCTGTATGAACACTAATAAACACTTTTTTTTTTTTTGATCTTTTGCTTTTAACAGTAAAGAGATTTGGCATCTTTTTGACCCCAGATCTCTCCATGAAGAGGACCGGTCATCCCTATTTCTTTGTTTACATTCCTTGTAATAGGAATAAAAGTGTTAAAAAAAAAAAAAAAAAAAAAATTAAAGAGACTGTGTGTAAAAAAAAAAAAAGCCAGTTATTAGGATTAGGGGGCAATTACTTTTTCACATAAAGCCAGGCAGGTTTGGACAGCTTTTTTGCCTTAATAAATGAAGCCATCGTTTAAAAACTGCATTTTGTATTTACTCGGGTTATCTTTGTGTAATAATATTTGTTTGATGATCGGAGTCATTTAAGTGTGACAAACATGCAAAAAAATTTAAATCAGAAAGGGGGCATATACGTTTTCACAGCATTGTGTATATATTTTGACCCCTTCACATGTAAGTGCCATTGATAATTGACAATATAAATATACCCATCTCTGCGTGTTTCATGACGAAATCTGCTTTTTCAAGACTTCCTTTTTCTTGTGGACATACATGCTTTTGGATGGTAGCATTTGAGAATCTGATTTTATATGATAGGGTACTTACAGTGGTGTGAAAAAGTGTTTGCCCCCTTCCTCATTTCCTGTTCCTTTGCATGTTTGTCACACTTAAGTGTTTCGGAACATCAAACCAATTTAAACAATAGTCAAGGACAACACAAGTAAACACAAAATGCAATTTGTAA
Organism: Lithobates pipiens; assembly: GCF_037356315.1. Taxonomy (NCBI): domain Eukaryota; kingdom Metazoa; phylum Chordata; class Amphibia; order Anura; family Ranidae; genus Lithobates; species Lithobates pipiens. The sequence continues at coordinate 113,829,549 of NW_027507791.1, forward strand.
ATGAAGGTGTTTGTTATTAAAGGTGAAAAAAAATCCAAACCATCATGGCCCTGTGTGAAAAAGTGATTGCCCCCCTTGTTAAAACATACTATAACTGTGGTTGTCCACACCTGAGTTTAATTTCTCTAGCCACACCCAGGCCTGATTATTGCCACACCTGTTCACAATCAAGGCATCACTTAAATAGGAGCTGCTTGACACAGTAAGGTCCACCAGAAGATCCTTAAAAGCTACACATCATGCCGAGACCCAAAGAAATTCAGGAACAATTGAGAAAGAAAGTAATTGAGATCTATCAGTCTGGAAAGGGTTATAAAGCCATTTCCAAAGCTTTGGGAATCCAGCGAACCACAGTGAGAGCCATTATCCACAAATGGCGAAGACATGGAACAGTGGTGAACCTTCCCAGGAGTGGCCGGCCGCCCAAAATTACCCCAAGAGCGCAGCGACGACTCATCCAAGAGGTCACAAAAGACCCCACAACAACGTCCAAGGAACTGCAGGCCTCACTTGCCTCAGTTAAGGTCAGCGTTCATGCCTCCACCATCAGGAAAAGACTGGGCAGAGTTCCAAGGAGAAAACCACTGCTGAGCAAAAAGAACATCAAAGCTCGTCTCAATTTCTCCACAACACATCTTGATGATCCCCAAGACTTTTGGGACAACATTCTGTGGACCGATGAGACAAAAGTGGAACTCTTTGGAAGGTGTGTGTCCAAGTATATCTGGTGTAGAAGGAACACTGCATTTCATAAAAAGAACATTATACCAACAGTAAAATATGGTGGTGGTAGTGTGATGGTCTGGGGCTGTTTTGCTGCTTCAGGACCTGGAAGACTTGCTGTGATAAAAGGAACTATGAATTCTGCTGTCTACCAAGAGATCCTGAAGGAGAATGTCCAACCATCTGTTCATGTACTCAAGCTGAAACGAACTTGGGTTCTGCAGCAGGACAATGATCCTAAACACACCAGCAAGTCCACCACCGAATGGCTGAAGAAAAACAAAATGAAGACTTTGGAGTGGCCTAGCCAAAGTCCTGACCTGAATCCTACTGAGATGTTGTGGTATGACCTTAAAAAGGCCGTTCATGCTCGAAAACCCTCTAATGTAACTGAATTAGGACAATTCTGCAAAGATGAGTGGGCCAAAATTCCTCCAGGACGCTGTAGAAGCCGCATTGCACGTTATCGCAAACGCTTGGTTGCAGTTGTTGCTGCTAAGGGTGGCCCAACCAGTTATTAGGTTTAGGGGGCAATCACTTTTTCACACAGGGCCATGATGGTTTGGATTTTTTTTCACCTTTAATAATAAACACCTTCATTTACAAATTGCATTTTGTGTTTACTTGTGTTGTCCTTGACTATTGTTTAAATTGGTTTGATATTCCGAAACACTTAAGTGTGACAAACATGCAAAGGAACAGGAAATGAGGAAGGGGGCAAACACTTTTTCACACCACTGTATGCCTTTCTTTTCTATGTCATATCTTTCCTTTGACATTAAGCTGCTTTACTTGCTCTGGCCCAATAATTTGGAAAGAATTGAGGAGGCCAGCTATGGGAGCTTCCATAAGAAATGACACTTTGCTACAATGTAAAGTAGTGAGTGTACAGCTTCTTTAACAGTGTAAATTTGCTGTCCCTTCAATATACCTCAACACAGCCATTTAATGTTCAAACCACTGGCAACAAAAGTGAGTACACCCCTAAGTGAAAATGTCCAAATCTGGCTCAGTTTCCAGCACTTCTTAACCCTCTTGGGCATGGAGTTCACCAGAGCTTCACAGTTTGCCACTGGAGTCCTCATTCACTCCTCCATGACGACATCACAGAGCTGGTAGATGTTGGAGACCTTGCACTCCTCCACCTTCCCTTTGAGGATGCCCCACAGATGCTCAATAGGGTCGTTATGTTGGAATATTGCCCTGCTGCCCATTCTCCAAAGGGAGAGGATCATGCTCTGTTTCAGTATGTCACAGTACATTTTGGAATTTGTGGTTCCCTAAATGAACTGTAGCTCCCCAGTGCCAGCAGCACTCATGTGGTCCCAGACCATGACACTCCCACCAACATGCTTGTGACTGTAGGCAAGACACTTGTCTTTGTACTCCTCACCTGGTTGCTGCCACACACTCTTGACACCATCTGAACCAAATAAGTTTATCGTGGTCTCATCAGACTACAGGACATGGTTCTAGTAATCCATGTCCTCAGTCTGCTTGTCTTCAGCGATTTTGCGGGCTTTCTTGTGCATCGTCTTACTAGAGGCTTACTTCTGGGATGTCAGCCATGCAGACCAATTTGATGCAGTGTGCAGCATATGGTCTGAGCACTGGCAGGCTGACCCCCACCTCTTCAACCTCTGCAGCAATCATACGTCTATTTACCAAAGACAACCTCTGGATATGACGCTGAGCATGTGCACTCAACTTCTTTGGTCGACCATGGCGAGACATGTTCTGAGTGGAACCTGCCCTGTTTAAACTGCTGTATGGTCTTGGCCACCATGCCGCAGCTCAGTTTCAGGGTCTTGGCAATCTTCTCTTAGCCTAGGCCATCTTTATGTAGAGCAACAATTCTTTTTTTTTCAGATCCTCAGAGTTCTTTGCCATGAGGTGCCATGTTGAACTTCCTGTGACCAGTATGAGAGAGAGACTGATAACACCAAATTTAACACCCCTGCTCCCCATTCACACCTGAGACCTTGTAACACTAACGAGTCACGTGACACCGGGGAGGGAAAATGACTGATTGGGACCAATGTGGACATTTTCACTTAGGGGTGTACTCACTTTTGTTGTCAGCGGTTTAGACATTAATGGCTGTGTGTTGAGTTATTTTGAGAGGACAGAAAATTTACACTGTTATACAAGCTGTACACTCACTACTTTACATTGTAGCAAAGTGTAATTTCTTCAGTGTTGTCACATGAAAAGATATAATAAAATATTTACAAAAATGTGAGGGGTGTACTCACTTTTGTGAGATACTGTGTGTATGTATTTATGTGTGTGTGTTTGTGTGTATATATTATAATATATAGCAAAACATTTTTGGACAGCAGCAACTCTTAGAGCTGCTATATTTACAAAGCAACTGAGAACTTAAATGTTGGATTTTAGATGAGAATTTTGTCCAGATGTCTAGTTGCTTGATAAAAGCACTACAGGCCTAAGACACTCTCATACTATCACTATAGTTTCAGCAGATACTGACCAACTTAAAACTACATAACAAGTGTTGATAAAGCATCTCAGTAAATAGAACAAATGGCTTTAAGTGCAAAAGAGTAAAAAAAAAAAAATCCCTAAATATTTGTATGGGTAGATAGATTGCTAATGATGTTTAATGTTGTTTAATGGATATCCGTGTACGTTTACTACTTCTGCCCTAATTTTACTATGCATGGGTAACGTATCAATGTTTTGAAGTGCTGCAAAGGACTACCTGTTGTGTTGTGTCGTGTCTTGGTGCTTTGAAGATTCACCAGCTTGTTATATGAGCATGGAGCTACTAACCACCCTTTTTTTCCTAGAACATCAACTATCAGTTTCTAAATACCCTTCTCTTGTCTCTACCAATCTACATACAGGCCCTAAACCAGCTGTTTGAGAAGATTATGGCCCTAGATATTGATGAGAGGCACCTCCTGCGTCTGGGCCACGGTGAGGAGGCGCTGGAGACTGAGAAGGATTTTAGCAGGTGAGCTACAAGTTTAACCCTCTAATGCCCAAGATCTGCTAAATTATTATTTTATTAATCCCAGAAAACCCAGAAGTCTCTGAACTGCTTGTGAAATCTTTAAAAAAAAAAAAGAAAAAAGTATCTCCATCAATTGGTAAAATATAATAATATATACAATAATATTGCTTAATAAATAATCTTTCTAAAATGTGTTTACATACAAATATGAATTATAACATTGACAACAGTTGTATACACAGGCGATGTGCGGGGGTAATTTTACAACATGATGTATGTAGCTTATTAGTTGGTTATTGTTTAGCAATGGCAATTCTTTAGATACAGACAAGCTGAATTTTGATTGATGAGAATGCTTGCTGGATATTGCTGCAAAGCCTTGTTGTTCTTTATACTTTAAATTCCTGTATAGTCCAAATGCAGAGACAGTTCTCGATAGCATATGATTTATCATTTGATGCCAAATTTTACTTGACATGAGGACTAGAAAACGCAAATTACTGTTTCAGTAAGTCAAAGCCATGGAGAAAGTTTAAAGCAAAGTTTGTAACCAAATAAAGACAGCAGAGGACAAGGTCAGAGATTCTTCACAGGACATTCCTGGCTGACTTTTTTTGCATTAGGTGCGCCATGCCTTGCCATCACTCTCCTGCCAATCTTGTTCAGTTGTGGTTAAAAAAACAACACTGTGGTGATATTAATCCAATGTCCAAGAGGGCTAATTCAAAGAGAATAACTGAAAGCAAAATTCAGTTTCCTAACTTTATATACAGAAGCATTGTTTGTACCCATATCTTGTCTGCTTTGTGTTGTGTTTTCATATGGAAGAGGGAAGGTAGTCACATCTCATGTCAAGTGGAGTCAGGATAAAAAGCAAGGCAGTAGGAGTTTTTTTTGTCTTGTTGGATGCTGAATGCCTGTGTGTGACGGATCCACAAGTGTTCACTGAATACATACTGTGCCAGTTCTTTTCCATTCCCCTGCCATGGAAGCAACTGAACACGAAACCCAGGAATACAGAAAGTACATGTGTACATTATGAGTGATAGCTTATCACAAACCTTACTATAAATATCCTGTGTGTCAGAAAGGGTTGTCACTGTGCTGGTGTATCTTACATGTTACCAGGCTTATTCATTTGAAAAAAAAATAAAAAATCACCATTACACACTGATCTGACTACAGAATACTTAAGTCTTGCTGACATTGTGTGCATTTTTCACCATGGCGCTGTTTTTCACGCGGCCACATGGATTATGCTGCTTTAAAAGGTTCACTGCAGTTTTATGTAGCAGTTATTGTGAGCAACCATCAGAAATCCAAATTTAAGTGGGCAAAATAAAAATGTAAGCGTGTTCCTAATTGTTTGTCACATCCCAGGCCCCTTTCACATGGGCGGACCAATGAGGTCCACCTGTCAGTTCTTCAGGTGGACCTGATTAGACCCTCCATTCACCTCTGGAGTAACGGAGGTAAGCGGACATGTATCTATTTACACCCTCCAAAATCCAATCTGATCGGCTAAAAACAGATGGATGGGGGTTGTTTCCCATCCATCTAGTGCAGGGATATGCAATTAGTGGACCTTCAGCTGCTGCAGAACTACAAGTCCCATGAGGCATAGCAAGAATCTGACAGCACAAGCATGACACCCAGAGGCATGATGGGACTTGTAGTTTTGCAACAGTTGGAGGTCTGCTAATTGCATATCCTTGATCTAGTGCAAGGGTCTCCAAACTTTATAAACAAAGGGCCATATTATTTTCCTTAAGACTTAAGGGGGGCCAGACTGTGGCCATTGGGAGTTAAAAGGTCCTGACATCAGTGGGAATAAACAATGCCCCATTGTCATTTGTAGGAATTGTGCCCCATCTTTGGTGTCATTGGGAGGAATTCTGCCCCTTCATTGGTGTCAGTGGGGTGGGGGGGGGTGGGGGGTCTGGGGAATTATGTCCCATTGTTGGTATCAGTAGATGAAAATAGTGCTGTAAGGGCCAGATAAATTCAAGCAAAGGGTGATCTGTTGAAGTCTCACAGCCCATAGTGAAGAGTGGGCTGTGGCTGTGTCTGTGTCCGCTCTGCATACGTGGAGCGGACATGGACCAGCTATCTGCTCAGTGGGGATCAGCAGACAGATTCCCCTGCTGAGCAGGCGGACTCCTGGCGGAGTCTGCCTCATGTGGAAGGGACCTTAAACTTTGGGAAAAAAAACATTGTTATTTGAAATCAGCTGGGTAATACGTTCCCTATAACCCTACCCCACGTGTGAGCCCTAAGGTGGTGGACCTCCTTTACCTTGTAGAGGTCACTCTTAGCTTAACTAGTTTATTATTTTATTGTTTAATCTTTGGATTCTTCAGCTCTTCAATCCTCTCCTTCACTGTGATTGGCGCAGCTTTGGTAAAATTTTGGGAACTATACCTGGACCCCACTCCATGGGTACAGCCTGTAAGGTTACTTCGGAACCACCTCCTGCAGGAGCACTCACCTTGGCACTTGTAGGGTGCTACACAGGTCCAGGACTGTGGTCCATTGCTATGGAACTCAAACCCTGAAGACCTTTTGGGGGCTATGCACACTGAGGGGCAAAGCCTAGACTTTTTTTACACAGTCCAGTGTAATGAATAGGTAAGACAGGGTCACTAGAAGGTATAGCTTTCACTACAAATCCGATGCACCAATAAAAGGCTTGCAGCCCTCCTACACACAGGTCACACTGTAATTTTTCCGCCTCACCCCCCTTTGCAAAAAAAAGCGCAAATTGTTAAAAGAAAAAAAAAAAAGGCCAGTGATGTAAGGGAGGGCATACACCTCTTCACACTTAACTATTTGTTACCAAAAAGATTTTAGTCTCCTGTTCTCCTTTAAAGTGTAAATAAGCCAGTTGTGTTTTTTTATTTTTTATTGGGATAGAGTACAGGTTTGCTAAAATGCCTGTTCATTTATTTTTGCTGTTGGTCACGCTGGGGAGATTCGCTTCCTGTCTCAAAGACACAAAAGACAATAAAAACAGGAATTCTAAGCCTCACCTACTCTATTCAAATCTGTAAAAAATGCTTTGTGTATACATACACTAATAATAAAAATACTTGGTGTTGTGTTTGCGTTATAAAATGGTCAGTGCAGTTTAGTCTGTGTGCACAGGCACTCCACTATGTAGCCTACCCGGACATTGTAAAGTTATATTTTCTGCTTATGACATAATGATTTTCCTGTGGTAAGTCATTATAGGTATTATAGATTATAACAATCTATCCATGTTGCCAGGTATGGAAGAGTCAATTATGTGTTATCACGACGCCTGGAGCTGCTAAAGGAAGTGGGGCGTCTGCAGGAGAGTTTAGGAGTCCCTGGAGATGTGTCCTATACCTGTGAGACGGCTGGCCATTTCTTTTTGTATCAGGTAAGTCACCTGACTCATATCAGTCTTCCAGCCAAGCTGGCAGTTTCCATTCTATACTAAAATAAACTGCAGTAATCCAGAAGTGTAGCTCTGGGGCCTGATTTACTACACTGTTGTGTTTGATAATGTACAATAAATGGTATATCAAGTGGAATTCTCAAATCCTTAAATCCCCTTTATTGTTTAAAAAAAAAAAAAAAAAGATCGCAGAACGAGACAAAAAAATTGGTTTAAAAGGTTCTATTGAACTGGCCAATGCTGTCCAAACATTCGGCCCGTGTACTAGGCTTAAAGCAGAGTTCCACCCAAAAGTGGAATTTCTGCTTATCTGTCTCCCCCCCCCCCCCGCCACATTTGGCACCTTTTTGGGGGGGGGGGAGGACAGGTACTGTTCCACTCATCCAGAGCCGGCGCCGCCTCACGCTAGTTCGGCCTCCTTCCTCCGCCGAAAGGCTTCACTGCTGGGTTCAGTCACCAGGTCACCAGTCACCAGGAATATCAGTGGCTGCACCCGACAGCCGATCCGAAGATTGACTGGGCTCCCTTGACAGGTAAGTGTGTGTGTGTGTGTGTGTGTGTGTGTGTATGTATGTATATATATATATATATATATATATAATCTCTATCCATCCATGAAAAGACAGCAGCTACATTATAGTTGCTGACTTTTAATTTTTGTGAAGGGGGGGGTGGCTGGACCTCCTCTTTAAGTAATATAGTAAATAGTCTGCCTAATATGGTAGTACAGTTTGTACCCTCTCCCAATTTCCCTGAATCCAAATAACTGTTCCCATGTTGGTCAATGCTGTGAAGTGAAAGAGGGAAAGCTTGTACTCAATGTTGTAATTCCTAGCTGGCTTTCAGGGACCCCAGACAGGAATTAGGTTAGTTAGTTATTCAAAAAATCATGAATTCAAATAGGCTTTTAAATTAAGCACTATGGCCATTAAGGACTGTGTAGCTCATACTATTTATTTTAATTAATTTTAAGTATTATCTGCATATCCACCTTAACCACTTCAGCCCGGAAGAATTTACCCCCTTCCTGACCAGAGTACTTTTTGCGATTTGGCACTGCGTCACTTTAACCACTTGAGGACCAGGCCTCTTTTTCAGATTTGGTGTTTACATGTTTTGCTAGAAAATTACTTAGAACCCCCAAACATTTTATATTGTTTTTTTTCTAATACCCGAGAGAATAAAATGGCGGTCATTGAAATACTTTTTTTCACACCGTATTTGCGCAGCGGTCTTACAAGCTTTTTTTTTTCTTATTTATTTTAATTGATTTTATTTATTTTTACACTGTTTATAAAAAAAAAAAAAATGGATCACTTTTATTCCTATTACAGGGAATGTAAACATCCCTTGTAATAGAAAAAAGCATGACAGGTCCTCTTAAATATGAGATCTGGGATCAAAAAGTTCTCAGATCTCATATTTGGATTAAAATGCAACAAAAGAAAAGACATTTAAAACATTTAAAAAAAATATACCTTTTAAGAGGTCGCTTCCGCCCTCCTATGGCATAGAGACGAGTGGGGCCATCTTAGCCTCACTCGTCTCCATACCCAGCTAGCGAAAGGACCCGATCGCCTCCGCCGCTACCGACGGCTCCGGTAAGCGGCGGGAGGGGGGTGGCACCTTTCCCGCCGCCGATATCGGTGATCTCGCGGCAAATTCGCTGCGGAGACCACCGTTATCGTACAGACCGGCGCCTGAAGCGATGGATATCTCGGTTGTGGCAGCAGCTGCTGCCGTTACCGAGATATCCCTCTTCAAAAATAGGACGTACATCGTCGTGCGCTGGTCGGTAAGTGGTTAAGTGACGATTGCGCGTTCATGTGACGTGGCTCCCAAACAAAATTGACATGCTTTTTTTCCCACAAATAGAGCTTTCTTTTGGTATTTGATCACCCCTGTGGTTTTTATTTTTTGCGCTATAAACAAAAAGAGCGTCAATTTTGAAAAAAAAAAAACATTATTTTTTACATTTTGCTATAATAAATATCCCCCAAAAATATATAAAAAAAACATTGTTTTTCCTCAGTTTAAACCAATATGTATTCTTCTACATATTTTTGGTAAAAAGTAAAAATCGCAATAAGCGTTTAGTGATTGGTTTGCGCAAAAGTTATAGCGTTTACAAAATAGGGGATAGTTTTATGGCATTTTTATTCATTTTATGAATTACTTTTTTTTTATTTTTTTTTACTAGCAATGGCGGCGATCAGCAATTTTTTTTATTTTTATTATTATTATTTTTTATCGTGACTGCGATATTATGGCGGACACATCAGACATTTTTTGATACATTTTTGGGACCTTTGTCATTAATACAGAAATCCGTGCTATACAAATGCACCGATTCCTGTTTAAATGACATTGGCAGTGAAGGGGTTAACCATTAGGGGGCAGTGTAGGGGTTAAGTGTGTTCTGGGGCGTGTTTCTAATTGTGGCGGGGCGTGGCTACATGTGACATGTCACTGATCTCTGCTCCCGATGACAGGGAGCAGAGATTAGTGTCACTGTCACTAGGCAGAACGGGGAGATGCTTGTTTACATTAGCATCTTCCCGTTCTTTCTCCCACTTGAGGCGATCGCGTGTATCTCCATGGTGATGGAGTCCGCGGGACCCACACGACTTTGCTGCTGGTGCGTTCGTGCCCGCTGGCTGCCTCTTGAAGGGCAACGTAGAGGTACGTGATTCTGCCTGTACGAGCCCTTCTGCCAACGTATATCGGCGTGAGGCGGTCGGCAAGCGGTTAAACTATTGCATTTACATCCAAAATGATTAATGTACTGTGATAGCAGAAGATGATTCTGGATTTACCCCAAGTTTACCTAATTGGGACAGTTAATCAGTTTCAATTTCAGATTTTTCACAATGGCATTATTATTTCTTTGCAGATAATGTCACGATGGGAAGCTTACCAGAGCAAAGTGAAAACCAAATCCACTCAAACTCCAGACACGAGTGATATCTCCAGGCTATTCCCTTTCCATCAGTACTTCTCCAATGCCCCTCAGCCTATCTTCAAAGGCCGAACCTATGAGGAAGACATGGAAATTGCAGAAGGTTGTTTCAGGCACATTAAGAAGATATTTACTCAACTAGAGGTGAGTGCTTTTTATTATTCAGATACAGTTTATTTTCCTCGGCAGCTACAAATTGCTTGTGCAAAAAGGATAACATATTTGAGATTTGCAACTCTGCATTATCAGGTGATCAAAATCTTTTAAAGCGGTTGTATAGTCTTTTTTTCACTTTTACTTACAGATAAACCTATAATAAGGCTTACCTGTAGGTAAAAAAATATCTCCTAAACCTGTATGTTTTAAGGAGATATTCCCCTGGCAATGAGCCGCTGATTGCAGCGGCGCATGCACACAGGGGTTTCTCGGCTGGAAGCCCAGCAGACGCCGGACCCTGCCGGAAAGAAATCTCCCACGCGCATGCGCGGGAGTGACAATATCATCGCTCCGGCCACTCACCGCGCCGGAGCCGTGATATCCGGAAGACACGCCGAGGGACCATGTTAGTTCCCTCGCCGTGTATCGGGCGAGATGTCGGGGCCTCATTCTAAGGTAAGTATTTCATAATGAGCTAGTATGCGGTACATACTAGCTCATTATGCCTTCTCCCTTGAAGGTATGAAAAAAAAAATTCAGTGGATTTACTACCGCTTTAATGGTCATCATTCATTGACAATTATTCCGTGTGTTTGGACCCCAACAATTTTTCTGGGTCAATGGCTGTTTTTTTTGCAAGCATACAGGGCATATGAATGTGTACAATTAGTCCTGAAGATGCACACAGTATACCCTTTTCATTATAAGTAGTGAAGAAAGTCAAGATTGGGTCTATGTGCCGAATTACATGACTGATTTATTGTGTTTATCTTTGCTTAATGCTCATAAAGGGGTTGTGGGTCTCTGGATATTTGATGAAACAATTTGCATCAAATTGTGTGAAAAGAATAGACCAAGGCTGTCATAGGCAACCGGGTTGTTGTTTATTTTGAATATGCTGTGATGCCAATTGTAGAAAAAGCAGAGGTTTCTGCTCATTCCTCACACTTATGCCCTGTACACATGATGAGACATTCCTACAACAAAATCTGTCAGATTTTTTTCAGACCGATTTTGGTCCAAACTTGTCTTGCATACACACGGTTGCACAAAGTTGTCGGAAAATTCGATCGTTAAGAACGAGGTGACTTACGACAAAACTATAAAGAGGCCAGTAGCCAATAGCTTTCGTCTCGTAATTTATTCCGAGCATGAGTGGCACTTTGTGCGTCAGAATTGTCTACGCATGATCGGAATTTAAACGATCGGATTCTGTTGTCGGAAAATTTTATATCCAGATCTCAAACTTTGTGTGTTAGAAATTCAGACGGAAAAAGTCCAATGGAGCCTACACGCGATCCAAATTTCCGACAACACAATCCGATCGCACATTTTCCATCGGAAAATCTGACTGTGTGTACAGGGCATAAGTCTTATAAATTGTGACATTGGCTGCAAGCTTTGACCTCTGGCCTGCCCCCTTATATTTGCCCAGTGAGGCTGCCCTTTAATTTGAGGGACTGATTGTCAGGGCTTGAGTCAAAGCTCCAACTTCAGCAAATGAAGTTGCCTGCAGAAAGTGGAATTGTAGAGTTTGGAGCTCCCCATGCACTTTTGAAGATATTGTGAAGCATGTGCTGACATCTCAAGGCTGCTTAAACTTTAGCACATTTGAAATTAGCACAGTTGTACATGTGGGGGAGCCAATACAGGTCATTATAAAGCTGTACGCTTTTTCTTTTGCAGGAATTTCGGGCTTTTGAATTGTTGCGCAGTGGACTGGATCGCTCAAAATACCTTCTTGTGAAGGAAGCAAAGATCATAGCTATGACTTGCACCCATGCAGCTCTTAAACGCCATGACCTAGTAGACCTGGGATTTAAGGTATTTTAAAGTATTATTGTATTACCCTGAGAAAATGTTTTATGCATGCTGATTTTCAGTTGCTATATTCTGTACTGTGTGAAAAAGTGCCCAGTATAACCAGTACATGTGATAAAAAAGGGTAATAAACCAAATGTGCAAAGTCCAGATATGAAAATGGGTGAAGATAGTCCACATAATGTGATATAAAGGTTATCTGTCCTGGTAAAGCGTTAGATGATAAAGGTGCTATGAAAGAAGATTCCAGAATCCTCCACCCAATAGTATCCTGAAATGCTGCTAAAGATCCTTCCAGCCCAGATCTTCTGAATGCTGGGATAACAGTACTCGCCATGCAAAGTAGCTCTGAGAGTATACCCAGAATGAAGTTAAAAACTCCACATAGTGTGTACTAATAAAAATTTAAATGGGCAAAAGTCAGTCCATGCCTTGGAAGGCGTCAGGTGTGACAAAACGCATAGGGTGGAGGCTACTGTGACGTCATCGTACTACCGGATGTTTACGTGCAGCCATTTTGTTTACCGGCCAGAGTGTGTACTGAGCGTCATTTACCCATTTTAAATGTGAGTGTTGCTCTTTTTTTATTGAAAGTTGAGTGTTTATTGGTACAGTGCCTTGAAAAAGTATTCATACCCCTTGACATTTCCACATTTTGTCATGTTACAACCAAATACGTAAATTTATTTTATTGGGATTTTATGTGATAGACCAACACAAAGTGACACTTAATTGTGAAGTGGAAGGAAAATGATAAATGGTTTTCAAAGTGTTTTACAAATATCTGAAAAGTGTGGTATGCATTTATATTTAAGCCCCCTTTACTCTGATACCCCGTACTAAAAACTAAAGGAACCAATTGCCTTCAGAAGTCACCTAATTGGTAAATAGAGTACACCTGTGTGCAATTTAACCACTTTCCTACTGGGCACTTTCATCCCCTTCCTGCCCAGACCAATTTTCAGCTTTCAGCATTCTGACAATTTGAATGACAATTACTCAGTCATGCAACACTGTACCCATATGAAATTTGCGTCCTTTTTTTCAAACAGAGCTTTCTTTTCTTGGTATTTCATCACTGGTGTTTTATTTTTTGTGCTATAAATAAAAAAAGAACAGAAATTTTGTGAAGAAATGCCTTTCTTTGTTTCTGTCATAAAATTTAGAAAATTTGTAATTTTTTTTTTCTTCATAAATTCTGGCCAAAATGTATACTGCTACATATCTTTGTTAACAAGAACCCAAACCAGTGTATATTATTTGGTCTTTGAAAATGATAGAATCTACAAGTTATGGTGGCAATCATTGAAAATGAATTGCACCTGGTCACACCTGATGTACTGAAGGCCTATCTCATTTCTTAAAACACTAACAAGGCAGGACAGTACAAATATCTCCCTCCCCCCCATATTACCCCTTTTTGGAAAGTAGACATTTCAACGCATTTCGTGAGTAGCATGGTGAGTTTTTTTAAGTTGTAATTTTTTTACCCACAATTCTTTACAAAATTAAGATTTATTATTTTTTTGTTTTATTTTTTACAAAATTTTCATATTAACAGGTTATTTCTGTCTCAGAGCATATGCATACAACAAATTACATCCCACAATACATTCTGCTACTCCTCTTGAGCATGGCGATACTACATGTGTGAGACTTTTACACAGTCTGGCTACATACAGAGGCCCAACATCCAAGTAGCAGCTTCAAGCTTTCTACAAGCATAAATTACACATCTAATTTTTCAGCTACCTATTACACTTTTGAAGGCACTGGAGCACCAGGACAATGGAATTGCCCACAAAATGTCCCCATTTTGGAAAGCAAATACCCCAATGAATAATCTACGAGGCATTATGAGTCTTCTGAACATGTCATTTTATTTCCAGAAGCTTTTGAAAAATGGGGGGGAAAAAATGAAAATGCATTTTTATTTTCTTTACACAAAGTTGTACATTTATAAGATATTTCCAACACATAGCATGTACATAGCAAAAATTACACCCCACAATACATTCAGCTACGCCTAACTATAAGGATGCCACATGTGTGAGACTTTTACGTAGCTTGGCCTCATACAGAGGCCCAACATCCAAGTAGCACCATCAGGCGTTAAATTACACATATAATTTCCTGACAACCTATCACACTTTGGAAGGCCCTGAAGTACAAGGACAATGGAATTGCCCACAAAATGGCCCCATTTTGGAAAGCAAACACCCCCAAGATATAATATATGAGGCATGATGAGTCTTTTGAACATGTCATTTTTCCCCAGAAGTTTTTAGAAAATGAAAACACATTTTTTTTTTTTTACACAAAGTTGTCCATTTACAGGATATTTCCAACACATAGCGTGTACATAGCAAAATGGCACCCCATAATACATTCTGCTACTCCTGAATATGGCGATACCACATGTGTGAGACTTATACAGTGGCCCAACATCCAAGTAGCACCGTCAGGCGTTCTAGGAACATAAATTACACACACAATTTCCTGAGAACCTATCATTTTTGAAGGCACTTCATATTTCTAACACATAGCATGTACAAGAATTACACTCCAAAATAAATTATATTCAGGAAAGGGTTAAAAAAAAGGGAAAAAAAAGTATAACCTGTGGTTTTCTAGTGTCCACAGAGGAAAGAATTGGTCCAGGCAGAGGACAGGGATGTGCTTAGTGACAACAATAGTAATTATCCAGGCAGCAGGCAGGAATATTGTCTATAGTCAGCACAAGGATATTGTCAGAACAGCCACAGCATTTGTCCGTAGGAATTGTCCAGGCGGAGACAGCCAGCACAGCCATAATATTGGTCCTGGTACACTGTTACCTGCAGACACTCATTATTGTACCGCTCTCCAGCCCTTCATAAACATACTGAATCTTGCTCCAGCCAATTATTTCTATTTTATTTTTATTAGTCCAGATAGCAGGCAGAGGTGTGGTCAGTTCATGCGGCAGGCAGAGGCATGATGGCAGTAAGTCAGCAGCAGGCTGAGGGCCTCAATCAGGTAAGACCTGTGCACAGGGGTAGAGGATTCGCCCCACTCAAATCTCTATGAAGCCTCCGGACTCCAAATCCTAATCCAAAAATTACTAAAACCCGGAGAAAACGAAAAAAAATAGTTTTCTCCATCCAGAAAAACAATTCTGGAGCCCCTTGCATATGTGAGACCCTGTGTACTACAGTAGCAGAGCAACAGCATGGGCTATACAAATCATATCATGAAAAGTAATACATAAAAATCTTCACAGAGGTGACATTAAAAAACAAAATTAGTGACCTTAAAACAAATCAAAATGTGATTACACACATAGCCTGCACCCGTGCAAAACTAAGATTAGAGATCAATAAATTTAACTTAAAATGTCCATCATAAATCAAATCTTCCAATTGTGAGCCGTGTTTGATCCACCACCAATGTGTAAATATTTACTTCTTACCAGAAGTCTATGACCCCCGTTACAGAGGGTCACAGAAAGCTTGTAATGAGAATGTATTGCTCCTAGACCATCAGACAATCTTTCTGATCTCTTTAACCACTTGCCGCCCGCCCTATAACAAATAGACGGTGGCAAAGTGGTTGCATAATCCTGACCGGACGTCATATGACGTGATCAGGATTATGAACTGCTGCGCGCCCCCGGGGGCGCGCATCGCGGCGATCGTTGTTGCGGGGTGTCAGTCTGACACCCCGCAACTACGATCTCGGTAAAGAGTCTCCGACGGAGACTCTTTACCACGTGATCAGCCGTGTCCAATCACGGCTGATCACAGTGTAAATAGGAAAGGCCGGTGATCGGCTTTACCTCACTCGCGTCTGTCAGACGCGAGTAGAGGAGAGCCGATCGGCTGCTCCTCTGACAGGGGGGGTCTATGCTGATCGATTATCAGCACAGCCCCCCCCCCCGAGGATGCCCACACTGGACCACCAGGGATGCCCAGGACAAGGTATGCCACCCTAGACCACCAGGGATTCCAGTCAGTGCCACAATGGATGCTAATCAGTGCCCACAATGGGCATCACTGATTGGCATGCATTATTGATTGGCACTGATTGGCATCCATTAGTACAATATATTATAATACTGTGCCGCCTATCAGTGCCCATCTGTGCCGCCTATCAGTGCCCATCCATGCCACCTATCAGTGCCCATCCATGCCCACCTGTGCCGACTAACCCATGCCCACCTGTGCCGACTAACCCATGCCCACCTGTGCCGACTAACCCATGCCAATCCGTGCCAGCCATCAGTGCCCCCCATCAGTGCCCCCCATCAGTGCCGCCCATCAGTGCCGCCTATCAGTGCCACATATCGGTGTCCATCAATGCCACCTCATCAGTGCCACTTCATTGGTGCCACCTCATCGGTGCCCATCAGTGCCACCTTATCATTGCCCATCAGTGTAACCCCATCAGTGAAGGAGAAAACTTACTTATTTGCAAAGTTTTGAAACTGAAACAAAAAAAAAATATTTTTTTCAAAATTTTCGGTATTTTTTTATTTGTTTAGCAAAAAATAAAAACCGTAGAGGTGATCAAATACCACCAAAAGAAAGCTCTATTTGTGGGAAAAAAATGATAAAAATTTCATTTGGGTACAGTGTAGCATGACCGCGCAATAGTCATTCAAAGTGCGACAGCGCTGAAAGCTCAAAATTGGTCTGAGCAGGAAGGTGTTTAAGTGCCTGGTATTGAAGTGGTTAATAGACAGCCTCCAGAGCGTAAGCAAGAGTACCCAGAACTCCTCAATCCACCTCTCATAAGTCAAGACTCATCGATATATACCAATGACATGAAAGAAGAAAGAGGCTCCAATGGTGTAAAACCCACGATTTATTTCAAATAACAAACAGCAATTGCACTTAGAACAAGTGAAGATTTCAAGAGCCTTAAGTCCGGTGCGCCTGGTGGCACAGACGTGGACAAACCCGTCCTTCCCGGATCTCCGACCACAAACACGAGGTGACGTCAGAGCTCTCTCCACTCAAACGGACAGGCATAAGATGATTGGGTGTTGTTGGTAATATGCTGCTGGGCATATAGATTGGTCTGGTCCACGAAAAAATTGCAGCAAAGTGTCGGGCAAAAATAGATAAAAGCAGTAAATTTTGAAGAAATTTGAGGTATTGACCTGCACACCTGACTGTGCGGTGAAAGAGGGAATACTTGCTGATCCTGAGTCGGAAGGCAGCCGAGTTGGGTTGGCAAGACCAGGTGGGAGGTATGCAGCGGCCCTAGCTCTATGAGGACGTGACAATTGCACTGCTGGTAGTTGGGGGATGTGAAGTTCCTGTGCTGGCACTTGGGCACGATGCAGCAGTGCTGGTACTGGGCCCTAGGCATTTGTTCCCGGGGCTTATTGCTGGCAGCAGCACTGGGACTGGGAATTTGATCCTGGTTGTTGGCGGATGCCTGGTTTTCAAAGTGCCATGCCCTTTTCGGAGGGACCCATTCTTTCTCCAAATCATTTGCTGATCCTCTGCTATCAATCGGTTCAAATGCTGAATTTGATTCCGAATTGGCATTGAAATATGATGAGAACTCCCCACTGCTTTGGCCTGGAGAGGATTTGGAATGCCTCCTCACTGCTATGTACTTTTTGGACATACTGCTGATGGCTGTGCAACGGTTGGCAGGTGACGTTCACTAATGGGCTGTGCGATGGATGGCAGGTGACGTTCACTGATAGGTGATGACGGTGTGACTGATGTCAGTCAGTGGCGGGCGATGGTCACTGACGGGTGGCGGGCAATGGTCACTGACGGGTAGCAGGCGCACTGCCGGCAGTCTCGTATGTGACAGGTGCACTTTATGGGGTGGCTGGTGACTGTTGGGTGATGGGTGCGATGGGGGGGGGATGTGACAGGTGTTGTGCTTGGTGCAGTACATAGATCAGTAACTCGCTGCTCCTGGCTCTTCTCATGCTGGAAACTGTGTGTGAAGGAGGGAAGAGCTGGTAACAGCTGGTTACCGTTCTTTGTTTACATTTGTGAATAGATCACAGCTGATCATATGATAAAAAAAAGCCGCTGACCGATGGCTGTTTACCAATGACAGTGAAGAGCAGTGTTCCCGGGAGCACTCCACCACCGACATGCGCGCGCATGCGCCGTTTGCAGTGGGGCAGTACCATCCGTGATCGGCCGTGACTTGATTACGTGGTAAACAGCCATGCCCATTGACTGTTCACCCCTGTTGGTGATGTGCTGTGTCTCGGACATGCAGCCACTGATGGTGCAGGGATGCATGCACCCAATCGCATGCATGCCCTGTTTAAATGGGACTGCGTCATATGACGTTGTTGCAGCACAAGAGCCGCACCACCCTCTGTCATTTGACGGTGGCCGGGCAGCAAGTGGTTAAGCTCAGTATAAATGCAGCTCTTCTGTGAAGCCCTTAGAGGTTTGTTAGAGAATCTTGGTGAACAAACCGCATCATGAAGGCCAAGGAACACACCAGACAGGTCAGGGATAAAGTTGTGGAGAAATTTAAAGCAGGGTTAGGTTATAAATGAGTATCCCAAGCTTTGAACATCCCATGGAGCAGTGCTCAATCCATCATCCAAAAATGGAAAGCGTATGGCACAACTGCAAACTAAGACATGGCCATCCACCTAAACTGACAGGCCAGGCAAGGAGAGCAATAATCAGAGAAGCAGCCAAGAGACCAATGGTAACTGTAGAGATCCATAGTTCAGGTAGAAGAATCTATTAGCGATGCAGTCCTTAAATCTGACCTTTATGAAAGAATGGCAAGAAGAAAGCCATCGTTGCAAGAAAGCCATAAGAAGTTCTGTTTGCAGTTTGCGAGAAGCCATGTGGGGGACACCGCAAACGCGTGGAAGAAGGTGCTCTGGTCAGATGAGACCAAAATTTAAACTTTTTGCCCTAAAAGCAAAACGCTATGTGTGGCAGAATACCAACACTGCACATTACCCTGAACACGTCATTCCCACCATGAAACATAGTGGTGGAAGCATCATGTTGTAGGGATGCTTTTCTTCAGCAGAGAGAGGGAAGCTGGTCAGAGTTGATGGGAAGATGAAAGGAGCCAAATACAGGGCAATCTTAGAAGAAACCTGTTATGCTGCATACACACGACTGTTTTTTCTTATGGAGTTCCGCTGAAGCAGACTTGCCTACACACAATCACACCAAAGTCTGATCGTTTAGAACGTGGTGACATACGACGGGACTAGAAAAAGGAAGTTCAGTAGCCAATAGCTGCCCTTGCGTCGTTTTTGGTCCGTTGGAACAACATACAAACGAAAGGTTTTCCCAATAGGAATTGATTCAGTTGGAAAGATTTAAAACATGTTCTATTTCTAGGTTCGTCAAAAAAGTCTGATGAAGCCCACACACGATCGGAATATCCAATGAAATTATTCCGTCTAACTTTTTCTGCTGGAGAGTCCGACCGTGTGTACACGGCATTAGTCTGCAAAAGATCATACTTCCAGCAGGACAACAACCTTAAACATACAGCGTTATAATGTGATGGTTTAGATCAAAGCATATTCTTGTTTTAGAATGTCCCAGTCAAAGTCCAGACATGAATCCAATTGAGAATCTGTGGTATGACTTGAAAATTGCTGTTCACAGACGCTCTCAATCCAATCTAACAGAGTTTGAGCTATTTTGCAAAGAAGAGTGGGCAAAAATATCACTCTCTCAAATCTGGTAGAGACATCCCCAAAAAAACTTGCAGCTGTAATTGCAGCGAAAGGTGGCTGTAAAACCAAAAATGCACGCCACACTTTTCAAACATTTATTTGTAAAAAAAAATTGAAAAACAATTATAATTTTGCTTCTACTTTGTGCTACTTTGTCTTGGTCTATCCCATAAAATCCCAATAAAATACATTTATATATTTGGTTGTAACGTGACAAAATGTGGAAAATTTCAAGGGCCATGAATACTTTTTCAAGGCACTGTACACACTATGTGGAGTTTTTATCTTCATTCTGGGCATGAATACATATGATTTCATGATTGAGAACTCTGAAAAGTACCTTGCATGACGAGTGGCGTTACCTCAGCATTCAGAGGATCTGGCTGGAAGGATCTTTAGCAGCCCCTTTGGGCAGATGCGCTGTCTAACCTTCCTGTCCTAAGAAGGTCATGGTTATCTTGTAAGCCTTTCTGTATACTAGTGGTTGGGGGATTTTGCAATCTTCTTTCAAAGCACCTTTATCATCCAACTATTTACCAGGGTGGATAACCTTTCTATCACATTATTTGGACTGTCTTCACTTTTTTTCATATCTGGACTTTTAATGCCGTTATTTATCACATGTACTGTTCATGACTATACTGGGTATTTTTTCACATCAGTTTGGCGTTGGGATCAGGCCAGCATGTGTTTGTTATTATTTCTATGACTATTTCCTAGTATGATTGCTTTCCTCTAAACGTGTTTGGTACACTTTAGCGAAGTTTCCATTTTCAGTGACTTTCTGTACCATGTGCTTTAATATTGCCTCTTTCAGACATTTTTGGCACAGCTGATTGTATTAGCCACAAGACAACTTTTTTATTTTGTTGTAGGCCCAGATTTTTTGCAGTTCCAGACGGTTTTGTACATCGTCTGCAGACGGTCACCTTGAAGTTGCCTTGCATACTTGCTGACTCTTGGTTCCTGTCTTTTCTCTGCAGTACGATAACATCCTGATGGAAGAAGCTGCTCAGATTCTTGAAATTGAGACCTTCATCCCCCTCCTCCTGCAGGTACAGTACAGTGCTCTGACCTCTGTTTTCAACTTGTATAAAAAAAAATAGTCCTTTGGAGAATGTCTACACTCATAAATATGCTGCATTGGGTTTCCTGGGGTTAACCTTTTTGTTGCTTATGGTATCGATGACCAGGATTAGGGCAAATTTTGCTGTCAGTTTATATTTGAATTTGTTAATTATTTTACCAATTTATACCAATTTTCCTTTTGATTATTATCAATTAAACACATTCATCCTTGTTTTTACTGTTTAATATTAATAATCATTTGGCCAAACCCTGCATTTTTTTTTTTCCATGCACAGAATCCAGAGGATGGCTTTAGTCGGTTGAAACGTTGGATCATGATTGGAGACCACCACCAGCTACCACCTGTCATCAAAAATATGGCCTTTCAGAAATATTCCAACATGGAGCAGTCACTCTTTACTAGGTTTGTGCGACTAGGGGTGCCAACTGTTGACCTTGATGCCCAAGGAAGAGCCAGAGCCAGGTGAGATGATTTTGATATTGGCACATGGGGGCGTCTGCTTTTAGAACTTGTATGCAGTTGTGTGATCTCTCGTTCTTCTTTTCAGCTTGTGCAATCTGTATAATTGGCGCTATAAGAGTCTGGGGAATCTGCCTCATGTGCAGTTGCTGCCAGAGTTTAGAACTGCCAATGCTGGCTTGCTTTATGACTGCCAGCTTATAAATGTAGATGATTTTAATGGAATCGGAGAGTCTGAACCCAACCCATACTTCTACCAGGTAATGTTACTGCTATATTCTGAAGTTTGTGAATCCAATAAATGTGTCTTTATAATAAAGTTATAGTGATACATTGACTGCAGAAGTTTACACAGCAATAATGTATATAATGCCACAGAATGCATTCCTATCTAAACTATGGAACTATCCTAATTTACATTTTCAAACCACTCTTCTCTAAACTTTAGAATCTGGCTGAAGCAGAGTATGCAGTAGCTTTGTTTATGTATATGCGACTGCTTGGATATCCCGCCAATCGGATCAGTATCCTAACCACATACAATGGACAAAAGCACTTGATCCGTGATATCATCAACCAGCGCTGTGGCAACAACCCTGTTATAGGACAGCCAAGTAAGGTAAGCTTTATATCACTGCTTCTTTTTTTTATTAAAAAAAATAACAGCTTCTGTCTGCATAACTTGCTGAGGCTATAATTCTTTACATCAAATTAGAGCTTTGCCCTCTAAAAACTAGATGTTTATATTTGCGTATTTGCAGGTCACAACCGTGGATCGGTTCCAGGGACAACAGAATGACTATATCATCCTGTCACTTGTCAGAACCAAAGCTGTGGGTCACCTGAGGTAAGAGATCTGCGGCAGCAAATGTAAAATAGATGAGAAAAGAAATCCAATTTCTGCTTCCGTCTTTCCAGCCACACAGCTTATATTGCTGGTATAAAACAGACACTTGCAAAGGTCCCTGAATTAAGCTTATTGCAGTCAGAGTGGCTGCAGCTTGTTACTGTCTGCTTTCTATGCATACTTTTCATTGCAAGTCAGAGTACAGGCATAGTTGGCATTGCACTCTTATAACAGTATACACATTTTTCATATTTTCTTTTGGATTGCATCTTCCAGCATAACCATTATGCTTAGAGTAGTAGTTTTAACAGATGCAATTGTATCGGTTAAACAGATGGCAAGGAAGGCACTGTGTAATAGTTGGATATTGTGTGGACATTTAAGCTGCTTGTGGTGTAAAGTTAGTATAGTACTGAGTGATTTTGAAGTGTTGAAACATATTTGTTTAGCAGAAGCTCTGAACAGAGATCTGTAATTTGCCAGATCCAAGTTACAGCACTGTGTACATTCTTTGTTCCAGCTTGTTTATCTTAAAGTCAGTCTGGTGTGTCACAGGCTGAATTGATTGTCTGGAGCTGTCACAATGAATATTTTGCAGTCTGTGTCATACCAGCAATGATGGGGAAACCAAGATTGTGTAGGATGTACATGGCTAATACTGAACATGCAGAGAGCAATTTAGGAAATGTAACCACATTCAACCAGTTTTCAGTTGCAAGAGGATGGAACAGATCAAGGCAACCTACCGCCATCCCTTACATAAAAAATATACAACCCAAGTCTTACCTTGATCCATTCGATTATAAGCTCGTTAAAAGTGGTTCAGATTGCCATATGTGACCAGTATTGTATTGCATACTACTTACCATTACCAGCACTATAATCGCCAGCAAAAGATCATACATATGTTTTGTCAGGCCACCAATTTTTTGCCACACACTTTACTTTTTTATTTGCAAAGCAGTGTCTCTGCTAGAATTACAACAGGGTTCTTAAAGAGGAAGTAAAGAGAAAAAAAAAACACACCCTGCAAGGCAAAGGCATAATGAGCTAGTATGCATAGCATACTAGCTCATTATGAATAACTTACCTGAGAACGAAGCCCCCGAAGCGGTCCTCCGTCTTCCTCTTCGCCGCTGCCATGGATCCGGAGCGACTTCGGGGTCCGGCGAATCACAGCGCTGGAGCCGCGATGACCTCACTCCCGCGCATGCACACGGGAGCCGACACTCGCGGCATATTGCAGTGATCTGCGGCCTGCCCAGTGCGCCGCTGTCTATGGCGCATGCGCCATAGACAGCGGCGGCTGTCTTCAGGTAAATATCTCCTAAACCGTATATGTTTAGGAGATATTTCTTGGACCTACAGGTAAGCCTTAATCTAGGCTTACCTTAAGGTCAAAGTGGTTTGTAAGGGTTTACAGCCACTTTAAAACTCGGCATGGCACAGTCATGGGACTAAACTAAAATTACAAGCTATAATTAGGTTCTATGGGGACAAGACAAATTCCATGCACAGATTTTCCAATATTAAAGGAAAACTGAAGCACTGGGTCTAACATTATTAGGATTGTATGAGAGATTTTAATGTCCGTTTTATAACGATTAAAGGATAAGGTTGCCTTTGGAAACATGTTGCGTGTTTCACCTGTTTTTAGGGTGAAACATGTAACATGTTCCCACTGTTGCTGCCTCTTCCTGACCCACTGCCTCCCGTGATAGCAAGTCGAGGCTCTTCTCCCCAGACTCGCTGTCACAATTGAAACCACCCACCTACCTGCGTCCTGTGAATGGGTTCTGTGAATGGGAGAACTACAAGTACCGAAAACCTGTATGGATGTTGGCTTGTAGTACTCAATGAACTACCTGTGCGCTGTTCAGCGCTCTAGGTCGTACATTGTTTTCTTTCTGTCAGTGTGTAATTGCCCGAGGTATATGAAAATATTGGTGAATACTATTCCCTAACGTGCCACCTCCCTATATGTATCTGGAAAACAAGGTAACTCCTAGGGGTTGTACTTTGAAGGCACTCAGTAGTAGTACCATAAAATATAGATAAAATTAATTTATTGATAGAAAAAAATAATTAAAATTGCAAACATGAAATAAACATGATGTGAACAACATGAAATACATTATGACAGAGAAACATTGCAAAGCAATGTGATGGCCTTATCCAACGCATTTCAGAGCTGGCTCTCATCTCCTTCATCAGGGGTTAATAACGTATCAGTTGTCTATAAATGTAAATACACAGATACAATTCAATACATTAGTACAATGAATATGGAATTCACAACTCATGTTTATTCCAGTCATGTACATTTATAGATTCCATGTTGTATTAAAATAAAGAACACTGTTGCATAGTGTCTGATAGCTTCACCCACTTTGCAGCCATTATAGATTAAACATTTAACTGTAAAGTCAACATTTAAAGGGGGCCAAAAAACAGTATTGCCCCTGCTAGAGAAGACCGAGAACACTGAGCCCAGATGGACAGAATCTGAAATTGAGACACAGGATATGAGGATACACGGACATAAAATAAGAGTGAGACCCATATTACAGAGTATGCTGCAAATTGAAAACGAAAGGATGTACCCGCATGTAGAGTCACATCAGAACACAGTCCTGAATTCGCTAGCTTCCGAAGGTATGCTGTGAGATCATCCGAGTATATGTAGTCAGCATATTATACTCCCATATGTAGGCCTGCACAAAAATGTATCCTTGAAGTGTAACAAAATATATGACCACAGAGATTACCTAAGGCAACCCAAACACAGCAGGGCTCCTCTACTCCTATCCTAATGGATTCCCATATTAACAGTGCCATTATAATGTGATAACTCAATTGATACAAATAGTATCATATCTCAACAATAAAACATAAGCACATAAGAGCTAAACCCACAGTCCTTGAGGTGGGGAATGGGACTCAAAAAAAAAAAAAGGGGGGGGGGGGGGGGCTGGAGTATATGCAAGTGCATGTCATTAGAAACCTCTAACACACACACACACCACACACCACACACACCACACACACCACACACACCACACACACCACACACACACCACACACCCACACACCACACACACGTCCAAATGTGGAAAGCATTGGATCATATGGGCAAACATGCCAAAAAACAGAAATCATGGCAGGTTAAACCCCATCCCTAGTATCTCCCTATAAGCAATGTTAAAATCAACAATGTTGATAACATGGAAGCATAGATTTTAGAATTCATAGATTTTTGTTCATTAGTGCATTCAATCCTACAGAGTAGTAGCATTCCTGGTTACAAGCTAATGTCCTTTTGTGCAGGTGGCCATCCAGACGCCGCTGTGACCTGAGGAATGAGCAGACAGCTAACACACAGTCTGCAGGAGTTGTGCATTGCGCCATCAATCTCTTGAGCGTGGGTTCAATGTTTTTCAGGCTCCTAGTAAAAGAAATAATGAATGCACTTTTTTTTCTGTTTAATTAGATGTTAATTATAAGCATCCTCAAGAGACTTGGCCATAAACCTAACAACGCTGTACAACATAATGACCATTCAAATTAAATTAGGCAAAACTCTTTTAGCATAAGGGTAAAGAGTTAAAACCCCTGTCAGTTTTCTTTTTTTCTTGCCATCTGTGTCCTATTGGAGAGACTTACCATCACTTCCTGTCCCATAACCAAAACAGAAAGTAAGATGAAAATGCTGCAAATTAAGGGAATTCCTTGGGTGCCCAATGTTACCAGAACTAGTGTCCCATTGGAACATTTTCCCTTTTACTTTCCTGGGGACAACCTAAAAATCGTAGCAGGTGTTTTCGTCTCTTTCAACTCTATCCTAAACTAAAGAGAAAAAAAAAGTTTGCCTTTTAGTTATATAGTATTTGAATAAATATTTTCTTCTCGAATACTACTAAATGGTCAGTAAACTCCATTCTATAGAATGTAAAAGCCAAGTCCCGCTTCCGGTTTGCCACCAGAGGATTCTGCCATGTGGGAGGTGTGCATAACGTGTGGAGGTTCTGGCAAATTTTATTAGGGGCTCACAGCCCCTCACTCCTACTCACACACATCTCTCCCCATCCACACTACATTATCCCTGCAAATACTTAATCTTTCTGGCCACCTAGACTGGAATGTAATCTTCAGCCAGCGGATTCCACTTGTGGCACTTTTTAAACTTTGATTACTGGTAAAAGTTAGTCGTGGGTTACTTACTGGGTCCGCAGGCATAGCATTGCCTTATTGCTTGCCTCTGTTCAGTAGGCTGAGCATCTGGAGCTACCTCACTATTTGCAAAACTGGGCAATCTTTTAAAAAGTAGAGGGATGTTATCAGCTGGGTGAATTGTCAGTACATGCACTCCCCGCTCATACTTACCATTCAGCGTAAAGGGAGCATCATCCCACTGCTACTCCTGTTTTGCAAAATCACCTCATGAAACTCTGACCTTTGGTCTGTTTCTGCTGCCTGCCTACAGTGACCCGGTCGCCATTTTACCCTCATCAACCGCCAGCAGCTTGGGTTTGTGTACCTAATGCTTTGCCTTGCACTTTGGGCCTAGTTGCATCATGCTCTTGGTCACAAAATGTCTTGGTGCCTTTAGCAATGCAGCTCTTTAAGCGGAAGTTCTTTCTTGTATTCTGGAAGAGTCTCATGACAGATGCCATTCTGTGTTGCTGGGAACGAGTTCTGAGAACTCTGTTGGTTTGAAGAATCCCATCTGTCAATAAACATTCTCCAGCTTTGAGCAGTGTTAGGCCAACCTTGGAAGGCCAGCTGACCTGAAATCTTTTTGGAAAAGGCAGTCACATTCCTCTCTCCACTCTGTGTGCATCTAGATCTTTACCAAGTAACTACAGATAATTTAGTTTAACTTCTATAGTCCGGAAGATACTGGCGAGTTGAATACTATAATAATCAATTAGTACACATCAACTCCTTTTCTTTAGGTGTCCATTGAAGGACACCGGTTCCAACACTCTGTATTCATGG
Organism: Lithobates pipiens; assembly: GCF_037356315.1. Classification (NCBI taxonomy): domain Eukaryota; kingdom Metazoa; phylum Chordata; class Amphibia; order Anura; family Ranidae; genus Lithobates; species Lithobates pipiens. The sequence continues at coordinate 113,856,687 of NW_027507791.1, forward strand.
TCATCCTCTCAGTACTGTTTTGCTACAAAATTGAGGCATGCTGGTTGTAGGAGAGGTTATCCTGGGATGTCCTACCGTTATTTTTGTTTGGCTGTATCCAGTCCTCCTGTAGGCAGCAGTATAAATTGAAGAAGATTTAAGATTTCCTGTGTTCCTCAGTGGACTCCAAGAAAGCAATTTTAAGTACAAAAATCCTTTTATTTCTCAGCGAACAGTCAGTAACTTGTGCTGTCTTTCTGTTCTTCTAGGGATGTCAGACGCTTAGTGGTTGCAATGTCCAGAGCTCGTCTTGGTCTGTACATATTCGCTCGAGTGTCTCTCTTTCAGAACTGCTTTGAATTGACCCCTGCATTCAATCAGCTTACTGCTCGTCCACTGCGCCTGCATATTTTACCCAATGAGTCCTTCCCAACACAGAGGATGGTAAGTAATTTCCGTATTTGATATGCTGTAACACTGCATAGAAGAAAGAAATATACTAGGAGACCTTACAAGGTACTCATCCCATATACAAGAACATTAATATATCTTGAGTTTAGGAAAAACCCCAGCTACTTGTGCTTCAACAGCTGGCTACTCTTTTCAGAAGAATTTCCACAGGTAGAGCAAACCAAGCTTGGTTAGGTTCTAAATCACCAGTTAGGATAGTGAGCAAGGACTCTAATTACTGTTTGAATTGTTACATGATGATATTTTTTGGAATTAAGGAAAAGTATAGTCTTTTATAGGGTTTTTACTTCTAGATAAAAAAATATATATTTTAAAAAATTTCTGCTGTAGGCCTTGTCATTACGTTGTCATTTCCTAAAGTACAACTAAAGGCAAAACTTTTTTGGGGTTTTGAATAGAGAGTAGAGGGATTGGAACCCCTGTCAGTTGTTGTTGCAGTCTGTGTCCCCTTTAATGAGATTCCCCTCTCTATTTGTCCTGTTTACCCTTATCAAATTTTGGGGTTGTCCCTAGAAAAGTAATTCTTCCAATGGGGACACTAGTTCTGCTGATCTGGGGGGTCCCCAAGGGATTCACTTAATTTGCAGTATTTCCTCCCACTTCCTGTTTGGCTATGGGACAGTGAGTGATGGGAAATCTCCAAAATACACAGACACGAATAGCAAAAATATTTCTACTTTAGAGTAATACAGATATTGTTTTTGGGGTATGCAAACAAGGCTTTCATTAAGAAATACTATGCGCTACAGTGGCTCTACATCGTCTCTACTGAGCCCAACAGCCATGGCCTGCAGCCTTGTTAAGACCCTAATGGAGAGGCCATTAGGGTCTAACTTCCTGGCTAGTTGCAGATTTGCAAGAGGATGGCTTCTTGATTAGTATTTGTGAGCTGCTTATACAGTGTATGTGTGTATATAGGGTATAGAAAAGAATCCACCCCTCCTTTTAAAAATCACATTTCTTTTCATATATCAGGGGACACGGAGCCATAGTAGTTACTATGTGGGTTATAGGCCACCTTCAGGTGATGGACACTGGCATGCCCTAAATTAAAACGTGCACCAAGGAGGCACGAGAATTTGTGCGGTCCAGAAAGAGGTGAATTTTTTTTCCGTCTTGGGCAGACAGCAATATTCCTTGTCTATCAGCAATTTCATTCCAGGAATGGAGAATTGGCAGGGGCTGACTACTTGAGTCGCCAACTATTGTTTCCGGGAGAATGGTTCCTTCACCCCTCATTCTGTCAATATGCCAAGGATGGGGAGTTCCAGATGTAGGTCTATTGGCGTCCGGGTTCAATAACAAGATCAACAACTTTGTGTCAAAGACAAGGGATTCGATGGCATACCAAAAAGATGCCTTGGTATTTGCATGGGATCAATTTTCACTGATCTATGCTTTTCCTCCTGTTCTGCTTCCGCACCTTCTTTGCAGGATCCAGCAAGAAGGGAAGGAGGTGATTCTTCTGCCTAGCGTGGCCCAGGAGATCTTGGGTGCCGAGATCCTAAAGATAGGGGATCTTTGGTCCCTACTACTGTGGCCAGACCTTCTTTCGCAAGGTCCAGTATTCCATCCTTCCTTACAAACGCTAAATTTAACTGTTTGGCTATTGAGACCCACATTCCAAAATAAGACTGTGGGCTGTCAGCTTCAGTAGTTTCTACTTTGGTTATGCTTGGAAGCCGACCTCCAGTGTCATATACTAATAATTCTGGAAGGCATATGTCTCCTAGTCTGAATCCAGGGGTTGGCACCCCAGGAAATATGACATGCGTAGGATCCTTGATTTCCTACAGATGGGGGGTTCCTATTTTTATTCAGGGGGAAACGTGAATCCTTGGAACTTAAAATTAGTCCTGTCGGCTTTACAAAAACAGCCTTTTTGAGCCAATACAGGGTTTTTTCCCTTGGTCCTCTTGGCGAGGAAAATAATTTTCCTGGTTGCCACATCTTCTGCAAGAAGAGTATCAGGGTTGGCTGCTCTTTCTTGTAAAGAGTCATATTGGATTATTATTAAGGATAAGGTTGTATTGCAGCCTCATCCTAATTTCCTTCCGAAGGTAGTGTCATGTTTATTTATTATTTTTTTTTTTTTCATTTAAACCAGGATATTGTTCAGCCTTCATTTTTTTCAGAACCTCGTTCTCTGAAAGAAAGGTTACTACATTCTCCTGATGTGGTGAAGAGCAGTCAAGGTGTATTTAAAGGTGATCGCTCCGATGCATAAAAACTGATGTTTTTTGTTTGTGTTGCCTGACGGTCCTAAAATAGGACAGGCAGCATCGGAATCTATGATTTCTAGGTGGATTTATCAAGTGATCAAGCTTTTGGCTTAAAAGAAGAGAATTCCTCCTTTTTAATTTTAAAGGCACTCCACTAGGGCCGTTAGTGGTTCTTGGGCAGTGCATCACCAAGCCTCCATGGCTCAGATCTGCAAGGCTGCAACTTGGTCTTCAATCTATATATTTACCAAATTCTATCAAGTAGATGTAAAAGATCATGAGGATGTCGCCTTTGGGCGCAGTGTACTGCAGGCTGCAGTATGAGTCCTCTAGTCTCTTGGTGCCCTACTACTGTTTTGTCTCCCTCCCTTCAGTTGGCATTGCTATGTGACATCCCACATAGTAACTACTATGGCTGTGTTCCCTAATGTATGAAAAGAAAACAGGATTTTTTAAAACAGCCTACCTGTAAAATCCTTTCCTTTGAAGTACATCAGAGGACACAGAGGTCCTTCCTTTCTTTGGTATACACCTATATTGCTTTGCTACAAAACTGAGGTGCTCCCACCAGTGAGAGGGGTTATATAGGGAGTGCACATTTTAATTTAGGGCGTGCCAGTGTCCATCACCAGAAGGTGGCCCATAACCGACATATTAACTACTATGGCTGTGTGTCCCTTGATGTACTTAAAAGAAAATTATTTTACAGGTAGGCTGTTTTTAAATATCCTGTTTTTGTTGCTTTGCAGCCTGAAAGAAGACACAACACCAACATATCAGAATTCTTTTTTAAAATTCAAAACCGAGTCACTGAGAGAATCACCCCATGGTGTCAGTATTTTGTTGGACCACATTTTGCTTTAATTACAGCCTATAGTCTGTTGTGATACGTCTCTACTAACTTTGCACATCTAGACTTTAGACTAGACTCTAGACAATACTTGCCCACTCTTCTTTGCAGGACTGCTCAAGTTCAGTAAATTTGATGGTGACCGTTTGTGAACTGCAGTCTTCAAGTCATTCCACAGATTTTCAATGGGGTTTAAGTCTGGGCTCTGATTAAACAATGCAAGGACATTCACCTTTTTCTCCCCCAACCACTGTGTGCTCAATTTTGCTGTGTGCTTTGGGTTATTGTCATGTTAGAAGGTAAACCTTCTTCCCATTGAGAACCTTCTGGCAGAGGGCACCAGATTTTCCTCTAGAATGTGATTATATTTTGCACCATCCATTTTTCTGCTATTCTGACAAATGCTTCAGAGAAACACCCCCATAGCAGGATATTACCACCTCCATGCTTTACTGTAGGAATTGTGTTATTTGGATGGTGAGCTGTATTTGATTTCCGCCACACATATCCTTTGGTGTTGAGGCCAAATAATTCAATTTTAATCTCATCTGACCATAACACCCTTTTCCATGTGGCCTCAGGATCTTCAAGGTGCGTTTTAAAGTAGTCAGAAGAGGCTAATATTGCAAAGTCTAGATGTGAAAAGTTAATAGACACATATCCTAACAGGTTAAAGGTAATTAAAGCAAAATTTGGTCCAACAAAATACTGGCATAAGGCGATTATATCCTTTTTTTCAACTCAATAATTTAGTGTTTGACTTTTTTTTTTTTTTCTGACATATTATATCTTTCACTTGGATGTTATAAGTTTAAGTTGAGTAAATACAAAAAACATGTTTTCATTTCAGGCCGCAAAGCAACAAAATGTGATTAATTTAAAGGGGGTGATTCTTTTTTTATACCCACTGTGCGTGGGTGCGTGCGTGCGCGTGTGCGTGCGTGTATATATTACATGCCATGGCCCACTTATAGGGAAAATTAAAGAGATATCATAAACCGCATCTCAGAGGTTGGCTGTCATACATAAATGTTTTGCTATTTAAGAAAAACAACTCAAAATATGTGCTTGCTGAAAATACAATAAACTTTCTCTTTATAGGTTAAGTTCACTTTCTTGAAAAGAATAATGCACATCATTTTGCAGGAAATAAAATATACATTTATTATGTTTTTCACAGCAGCATGCAGAGCATTGCACCCGTGATCGGTGGATCATGGGTGCAATGCCAGGCTCCTGCAAACACTGCCTGCATCTCTGTTGCCCGTACCTCAGTATGGGCTTTATGTTGCAGAGCTGCAGGCAGTGTGAATGAACTACAAGCATGCTGATCAGCACGCTCGTGGTCCATTGAGATCTACAAGCTGTCTGCCTGGTGGAAGACAGGACTTTTAGTTTTCTTGTTTACAGATTTCTTTGAATGAATGGCACAGCTGTGTGGGTAGAGCCTTGCACAGCTGTGCCATTTTCAAAATGTGAAGGAGAGGTGACTGGTATTGCGAGGGGCAAGTCTGGAGCATGTTACACCCTAAAATACGGTTGTAACATACTCTAAAAGATGTACCTATCCTTTAAGTACCAGCATGGATGAAGTTTATTAATGATGATGAAACCCAGAGAATACAGCTTGGCAGAAGGATGTGTTTTCTTCTATTGAACATCAAGTCAATCTTCTTACAATTAGTAGAGCTGCACAATTCTGGTCAAAATGAAAATCAAGATTTTTTGCTTAGAATAAAAAGATCACAATTCTCGCAGCGTAAAATCTTCTTTTTTTTATTTTTTATTTTTATTAAAGTGTAATTGTAGGGTCTCTACTAAAAAAAAAAAACTATATATATATATAATGTATGTATGTGTATATATATATGTTTGGGGGTTCTAAGTATTTTTCTAGCCAAAAAAAATGATTTTAACTTGAAACCAACAAATATCAGAAAAAGGTTTAGTGTTTAAGTGGTTAAACTTACCTCATTTTCATTCCTTTGATGTAAAGGACAAATAGTTACAATGTTTCTACGCAAGTTCCACTGCTAAAGAATGTTGTGATTCTTGGCAGACTGCCCTGTTTTTTTGGGGGGGGGGGTTCCTTTCTTTTTGCCGGCTGTCGGCTTTAGCAGAGCAGAGAGAACTTTTTGCATAGAACAAATTGGAAAATATTTTTTTCAAGATCGCGATAACGATTCTGCACGATTAATTGTGCAGCTCTAATTCTTGGCAATCGGAGGCAGACTGACTCCAAACAATTGTGTAAAATGTGGAAGTATTTTCATGTAATTTCCAGACTTCTGCTAAACTGGATTCTCCAGTGATGCTGGGAAAACGGAGGCAAAGAAAATAATTTTCCAGTGACCTACTATTTTTGCATTTCTTGAGGAGTTTTATCCTTCTATGAAAACTATTAGAATAGAAAACACACACATTTCTTTTTATTGATAGATTGATATGTAGTACGATGTCAAGTATCTGACTGTGATATGAAATCCTGGCTAATGCCTTGTTTTCCATTTACAGAATGGTGAGATGCCACCTTACCCAGCCCAGGTTATTAAAAACATGCCAGAGATGGCTATGTTTGTGTATGATATGTATTTGCACATGATGCGCACCAGTCAGCAGTACCAGTACCGCCAGGTAAGTTGGGATGCATCATCCCTATACATACCTCACATACATTATTTAATTAAATTGTAACAAAGTTTTTGTTTTAATTACACCAATTCCTGTCTACCGGGCGACTATAGCTAAAAATATGTAAACTTTATATACAGATGTTAAAGGTATTGTAAAAATCAGACCTCTAGATTTATTTCAGTTTGTTGAATTCTTAGGCCGCGTACACACGCGCGGACTGTTCGCCCAACTTTGTCCGTCCAACAGTTTCGGCAAACAGTCCGCTCAAACTTAGCATGGACGGACATGGCCACACACGACGGACGAACAGTTTGCTGAAACCGTGCGCGATGACGTGAACGGCACGTACGACGGGACGAAAAATACGACGTCCTATACACTGCATTATAGCTTTCGGCGTGAAAATCCTTTCTGAGCATGCGCGCAACTTTGTTTGACGAACAAGCCTACACACGAGCGGACTGTTCGCTGAAACAAGGTTTCAGCGGACAGTTTTACGGAATTTCCAAAAAACCTTGTCCGTCCAACTGTCCGCTGAAACTGTCCGCTGAAAGCCCACACACGAGCGGACTGTCCGCCCAAACACTGTTCAGCGGACAAAGTTGGACGAACAGTCCGCCCGTGTGTACGCGGCCTTATAGATTTCTGGGGGACCCAGGCATTAAGATATGAGCACCTAAGCCTGTCCACCTGCTGTGGTTATTATTAGCTAGTCTTGATCTGTTAGACTTTTTTTTTTTTTTCTTTTATATTGTCTACACTATAGAATAATATCCATGAGAGGGGGCAGAGATGAAAACTTAAAAAGGAAGTAAACCCTGATGGGTTTACTTCCTCTTTGTCTCCCTGCAAAGGTAAAGCATAATGGGCTACTATGCATCGCATAGTAGCCCATTATGTGTCACTTACCTGACACAGGAGCCAGCGATGTCACCGCTGTCTCCTGTAGCACAAAGTGTCCACCTTCTTCTGGGTATCGCTGCTCCGGCCACTCACAGAGCCAGAGCAGCGATGATGTCACTCCCCTGCGCCATAGACAGCGGTGCCTGTCTTTTTGTAAATTTCTCTTTCTATTTGTTGGACCTACAGGTAAGCCTTAATCTAGACTTACCTGTAGGTGAAAGTGGTTTGTAAGGGGTTACAACCACTTTAAACTGATCCTAAACGCATAATGTTTCATTTACATTGACCCTTCTGTTTCTGTATTTGGATGATGGTATTGTAATTATTTTAATAAAAAAACAAAACATACAAGTTCCTTTTTCCAAATCGATATACAGCTGTCACATGACCCAGTATTTCCCCAGCCTGTCTGCATGGAAACATGAGCAGGGGGAGCTTCTAATCCTCTGCTGCTAGTCACATGTTAAAAACAAAAAAAAAAAAGAAACAGCCTTTGGAATACAGAGTAAAAAAAAGAAAAAAAATCAATAAACTGTTTTAATTTGTCATACAAATATATATTTGAAATTAAATCTTTATTATTTTTTTGGCAATAACGTGATGTGGGTGTATTTCTGTCAGTCGCAGGCTGGGTCATGCCCTTCCAGCCTATGTTAGAATAAGAGGGAGGTGAAGCCTCCATAAATTTACATCTAATAGCCCGCCGATGGGAGGGAATGGGCTGTCATTTACCACTGTATATACGCCTACATGTGTGACTATAGTGACATGGGCTACTCGGATGTGATGAGGAGGAAATGCCCAGCATAGAAACTCTCTAAAAACTGAGCATGTGCAGAGTTTCCACCACAGCTGCAAAATCCCCAACTGCATTGGGGACATGAACAAAAGGTGGAGATAGAGAACAGCAGGATCTACCAGGTTATACAGAAAACGAATATCATATTGACTGACTCTAAACATCATGTAATATACCATTTATTTTTTGATAACATAGTTTATCTTTTATGATGTGGGTTTAGTGACACTTTAAATTAGGAAAGCCTACTCTTACAATGATCACTATGAAGGTCAGACCTTCACAGAAGTTTTGGAACATACACAGAAGCAGATGTCCTAAATAGAGGCAGGCTGCATTGTTTTATGTTGCATTATTATGAAATGAGACCTGTTTAGATGTGCCTGTTCTGTACAAGTGGGATCCCAAATACATAGATCGTGTAGGTGATCTCTAAAACCACCAGGTAACGAGCATAAGGGGCGTTGCTGGGTCTGCAGGGGGGGGGGGGGGGGGCATGCTGGTGGTAAGCAACTTTTTGCAGGCAATGGCTGGTGCTGGCACTTCAATTATCATGGCACCATGGTTGATATGGTGTCAGTGTGATTGAAGTGCATTGTTACTATTGTTACATTCTAATATTCAATGAAGTGGTTCAACTCTCCATATGCAGAATCAGTGGGAGCCCTGGGCGTGTCACTTGCCACTGTCGCCTGTCACCAGATGCAGCATCCTAGAAAGATTGAGTTCACTTTTTAACTACTTCAGCCTTGGAAGATTTGGCTGCTCAATGACCAGGCCATTTTTTGCGATACGGCACTGCGTCACTTTAACTGACAATTTTTCCCACAAATAGGACTTTCTTTTGGTGGTAGTTGATCATCTCTGTGGTTTTTATTTTTTAAGCGCTATAAACAAAAAGACAATTTAAAAAAAAAAAAGTTTACACATCCATTAACATTTAAAAAAAAAAAAAAAAAAGTCTTCATCAATTTAGGTCATGTAGTCTACTACTTTTTTTTAAATCCCAATAAGTGATGAGAGAGAGAGATTTTTTTTCCCCCAAGAAGAACATTAACCACTTCAGCCCCTGGCTGCTCAATGACCAGATCACTTTAACTGATAATTGCGCGGTAATGTAATGCTGTACCGAAACGAAATTTGCGTCCCTTTTTTCCCACAAATAGAGCTTTCTTTTGATGGTATTTGATTGCCTCTGCGATTTTTAGTTTTTTGCGATAAACAGAAAAAGACCGAAAATTTGGAAAATATATTTTCTTATTTTTGTTATAAAAAAAAAAAGCCAATAAACTCAATTTTAGTCATACATTTAGGCCGAAATGTATTCAGCCACATGTCTTTGGTAAAAAAAAAAAAAAAAAAGTCAATAAGCGTATATTTATTGGTTTGCGCAAAAAGTTATAGCATCTGCAAACTAGGGTACGTTTTCTGGACTTTGCGCAGCTTTCAGTTTAGGAGTGCCTATCTCATTGCTTGAGATGCTGAAACGGCAGGGCAGTACAACCCCCCCCAAATGACCCCATTTTGGCAGTAGGCACCCCAAGGAAATTGCTGAGGCATGTTGAGCCCATTGAATATTTAATTTTTTGTCACAAGTGATTGAAAAATGACAAAAAAAAAATTAAATTACACAAAGTTGTCACTCAATGATATATTGCTCACACATACCATGGTTATATGTGTAATTACACGCCAAAATACATTCTGCTGCTTCTCCCGAGTACGGAGATACCACATGTGTGAGACTTTTTGGGAGCCTAGCCGTGTACAGGACCCCAAAAACCAATCACCGCCTTCAGGATTTCTAAGGGTGTAAAATGGTGATTTCACTTCCTCACTACCTATCGGTTTCGGAGGCCATGAAATGACAAAATAGCACAACCCCCCCCCCCCCAAATGACAACATTTTGGAAAGAAGACACTTCAAGATATATGCTGAGAGGCATGTTGAGTCCATGGAATATTTTATATTTTGCCAACAGTTTTGAGAAAATTATTTTTATTTTTTTTTTTTTTTTACACAAAGTTGTCACTAAATGATATATTGTTCAAACATGCCATGGGTATATGTAGAATTACACCACAAAATACATTCTACTGCTTCTCCTAAGTATGAGAATACCACATGTGTTGTACTTTTTGGCAGTCTAACCGTGTACAGGGCCCCCAAAACCAATCACTGCCTTCAGGCTTTCTAAGGGCGCTACATTTTTTATTTCACTCCTGACTGCCTATCACAGTTTAGGAGGCCATGAAATGCCAAGATAGCACAACCCCCCCCCCCCCCAAATGACTCCTTTTTGGAAAGTTAGACACCCCAAGCTATTTGCTGAGAGGCATGTTGAGTATTTTGCAGATCTCACTTTTTGTCGGTTTTGAAAATTGAAAATAAATAAATAAAAAATGTATTTTCTTTTCTTCATTTTCAAAAATAAATTAGCTGTAAAATACTCACCATGCTTCTTAGCAAATACCTTGGGGTGTCTACTTTCTAAAATGGGGTCATTTGGGGGGGTTTTGTTCTCTGAACATTTCAGGCCTCCGTAACTGATAGGCAGTGAGGAGTAAAATCACGATTTTACGCCTTTAGAAAGCCTGAAGGCGGTGCTTGGCTTTCGGGGCCCCGTATGCGGCTAGGCTCCCAAAAAGTCTCACAGATGTGGTATCCCCGTACTCAGGAGAAGCAGAAAAATGTATTTTGGGGGGGGGTAATTCCACATATGCCCATGTCATGTTTGAACAATATATCATTTAGGGACAACTTTTTGTCAAAAGATCAAATATTCCATGGACACAACATGCCTATCGGCAAATAGCTTGGGGTGTCTGCTTTCCAAAAAGGCATTTTTATTAGGGCTGAAACAACTAATCGACAACTAATCTATTATGAAATTACCGTATATACTCGAGTATAGGCCGACCCGAATATAAGCCGAGGCCCCCAATTTACCCCCAAAAAACTGGAAAAAATTATTGACTCGTGTATAAGCCGAGGGTGAGACATGCCTGTCCATCCCTGTGTGTCCGTCCATCCCTGTGGGTCCATCCATCCCTGTGTGTGTGTCCATGCATCCGTGTGTGTGTGTGTCCATGCATCCGTGTGTGTGTGTGTGTGTGTGTCCATGCATCCGTGTGTGTGTGTGTGTGTGTCCATGCATCCGTGTGTGTGTGTCCATGCATCCGTGTGTGTGTGTCCATGCATCCGTGTGTGTGTGTGTCCATCCATCCCTGTGTGTGTGTGTGTGTGTGTGCATGCATCCGTGTGTGTGTGTGTCCATCCATCCGTGTGTGTGTGTGTCCGTGCAGCCTGCCTGTGTCCGTCCAGCCTGTGTCCGTCCAGCCTGTGTCCGCCCGGCCCGTCCCGGCCCGGCCCGTCCCGAGCCGAGCCTCCGTCCTTCAGCTCTTCGTCGGCGGCCATTCTAGGATTCAAAAGCCGCGCCTCCGTCGGTGATAGGCGGAACACTCAATTTCCCACTGACTGCTGGGAAATTGAGTGTTCCGCCTATCGGATGTCCGTGATAGGCGGAACACTCAATTTCCCAGCAGTCAGTGGTCCGCCTATCACGGACGTCCGCTCATCCTCATACTACGGACGAGGATGAGAGGATGTCCGTGATAGGCGGAACACAGACTGCTGGGAAATTCAGTGTTCCGCCCATCACCGACGGAGGCGCGGCCTTTGAATCCTAGAATGGCCGCTGTCTGTCTGCTCGACACGCTGATCGGGCAGACAGACAGCGATGACTCGAGTATAAGCCGAGGGGGGCACTTTCAGCCTCAAAAAAGAGGCTGAAAATCTCGGCTTATACTCGAGTATATACGGTAATTACTATTTTCAGAATCGATTAATCGGCTAGTAACATAATGGGGTTAAAAAAAGAAGCTAAAATGCGCCCTTTACACAAAAAGAGCAAATAATCGCTACTGTAACTATGCTTTTTTTTAGCCGCTGCATGTTTGAAAAGGGTCAGGGCCTTATTTTTAACGCAAAATGGTGCTTTTTTTGGTTCAATATTTGGTTTTGGTGCTTTTTTGGTTCAATATACTTCAATGGAGAAGCTGCAGAAAGCATGTAGTGCATTTTTGCAGTAATGTATTTTTTTTAATCTGCTCAACAACAAATTGGCCAAAAAAATGCAAATCGCAGCAAAATCATGTGTGCAAAAATCAGAACGCACTGCGGAAACAGATCAAAAGCAAACTGCATAGGTGTGTAGCGAGCCTTATGCTGGCCACATGGATCAATTTTCAGACAAGACTATACAGACGAAAAATCTTTGTACATTCGCTGAATGAAAAAATGTTTGAAATTTTCACTTGTTTTTAACATTCTGTTTTTAAAATGAATGTAACTTCTTAACGAAAACCACATACACTGTCTGAAAATTCCTTTGACCAAGAAGTTTATATTTATTTTTAAAGCCAATGCCCTACAGATTAAAATGGTGGGTGTTGCGATTTTTTATTTCACGCATTTGCGCAGCGATTTTTCGAACTCATTTTTTTTTGGGGGGGAAACACACTTCTTTAAATTTTAACCACTTGAGACCCGCGCTATAGCCGAATGACGGCTACAGCGCGGATCTCCTTTGCCGGGACTACGTCTATTGACGTAGTCCTGTGCACGAGCGGCCTGAGGGGCGCGCGCGCTCTGTGATCGGCGAGTCTACGAGACTCGCCTGATCACCGATCCGTGCAAGGGGTCGATCCCGACCCCTTATCACATGATCAGCTGTCAGCCAATGACAGCTGATCATGTGATATAACGGAGTCGGTAATCGGCTATTATTCCTCCTCGGGCTGACAGCGCGAGGAGAGAAAAAAAAAGCCGATCACCGGCGGCCGTGATCGGGACATCAGTCCCGATCACGGCCAGCCCTGCCAGTGCCCACCTGCCCCCTGCTTTGCCACATTAATAAAAAATGTGTCCCCCCCTGTCAGTGCCACCCAGCAGTGCCCACAGTGCCACCCAGCAGTGCCCACAATCTGCTTCAACAAAGGTGCTGCACCCCACATATCCGTGCCCAGCAGTGCCGCCCATCAGTGCCCAGCAGTGCCACCTATCAGAGCCACCTATCAGTGCCCATCAGTCCCATCTATCAGTGCCACCCATCCGTGCCATCTTATCTGTGCCCGTCTTTGCCCATCAGTGCCGCCTTATCTGTGCCCATCGGTGCTGCCTTATCTGTGCCTATTAGTGCCGCCTTAACTATGCCCATCAGTGCAGCCCATCAGTGCCGCCTCATCAGCGCACTTCAATGAAGGAGAAAAATGACCTGTTTGCAAAATTTTATAACAAACTATTAAACATGATTTTTTTTTTTTTTTTAGCATTATTTTTTTGTTTAGCAAAAAATAAAACTCCCAGCTGTGATTAAATACCACCAAAAGAAAGCTCTATTTGTGGGGAAAAAAATGATAAAAATTTAATTTGGGTACAGTGTTGTATGCCCGCGCAATTGTCATTCAAAGTGCATCAGCGCTGAAAGCTGAAAATTGGTCTGGGACTGAGGGGGGTTTAAGTGCCCAGTAAAAAAAGTGGTTAATGCACTAAAACACACTATATTGCCCAAATGTTTGATGAAATAAAAAAGATGATCTTATGCTGAGTACATGGATACCAAACACGACATGCTTTAAAATTGCGCACAAATGTGCAGATGCGATAAACTGCATACATATTTTAAAGCCTACAGGTTACCACTTTAGATTTACAGAAGAGGTCTACTGCTAACATGACTGCCCTCGATCTGACCTTCCGTTGATACCTCGCATGCATGTTGTAATTGCTGTTTACATATGACACCAGACCGACGCTTAAGTTCACCTTTGCGCATATTTTTTTTTTTATCATTTTTGTCATCTCAGGGAATGGAAATATCCCCTATGATAGCAATAGGTAGTGACAGGTACAGGTTTTTTTTTTTTTTGGGGAAAAAATTGGATCCGTTAGACCCTAGATCAGGGAAATGCAATTAGCGGACCTCCAGCTGTTGCAAAACTACAAGTCTCATCATGCTTCTGCCTCTGGGTGTCATGCTTGTGGCTGTCGGTCTTGCTATTCCTCATGGGACTTGTAGTTCTGCAACAACTGGAGGTCCACTAATTGCATTAGATCCTCTCCTCTGCTCTCAAAGCATCTGACCACACCAAGATCGGTGTGATAAAATGCTTTCCCAATGGCACTGTTTGTATCTGGCGAACCCTAAGTTCTGAAATGTTCGTAGCTTCCGGTTTCTTAGGCCATAGAGATGATTGGAGCCCAAGAAAACCATGGAAGATGGGGGGGGGGGGGGGGGCGGTGTATGGTACACTCCTTCCCACTGCTTATAAAAGCAGTCTAGAGGCTGATTAGCTGCTAGGATTGCTTTTATATGAAAGCCGACTGCTGGCTGAAAAGAAAGATAGAAAAGATGATACCTAAAGGCTTCATTCTGGCATAACCACTCAAATTCCAGCAACATACCAGTACGTTGCTGGTCCTTGTTGGGCATACATTGTAATGTTTTTTTTTTTTTTTTTCAAGCAAACTGTGGACTTAACAAAAAAATAGATTGATAGGTGGGTATGCCCACCATTAGAATACTGCCCTTCATCCACCCACTTCTAGTGATGGACATACATGCACCATTTTTTTTTTCCAACTTTGATGGTAAAATTGCCTCCTACAGAGCTGGAGTCACTGATTTACGTATCATGAGAGCAAACGCTGTTGCTGTCAAGATAGATAAATCAGTGCTGCAGCTGAATGGCGTACCTGCTAAGCAAATGATGGTTAACAGTAAAACAAAGTAACATTACAGTATAACAGTAAGACCATACCTGCAAAGCAAATACAATAAAACATAGTAAAAATAAAAAAAATTCTCTTATATTCACCGACCGACACAGCTCCTCTCTTAGCCGTTGGGTTGTTACCCCCAACTTTAGGAGAATACTAGGCATTACTTGCTATGTAACGCACAACTTTCCAGTTCCGCCCAGGGGGCGGTCCCTTAGGTAACAACCCTCCAGCCTGCCATGCAGTCATTACTTCATCAGTTTTATTTTGCCTAGTGAAGGGAGGAGAAGGACCTAGGAACCCTGACGGTGACATGCTGGATACCCTTATCCTTGTAGTCTCCCCAGTCCAGCCATCGAGAGTGTGTAGGTCGCAGCTCCGCGCTAGGCCGGCCACGACGAAACCTCAGCTCCAGAGGTGGTCTGTGAGCTTTTATGCTCCGGGGCACACATATGACCGGGCTACTGATGTCACAGTGTGCCAGGCTAGCAGCCACCCTGTACTGATCAGTGAGTGGGTCTGTGATGGAATGTCTCCCAGCTCTTCGGGATTGGAAAGTACAGCCCTCCCTGCCTCGGCGAGGGCTGAACAGCTGGGCATTCCCTGGGAGGTTGATTCGGGGGTCCCTCACCTCCCTCTCTCCTTGTCCCTTTTCCCCCTGTGTGTGTGTCTGTGTCTGTGCAGGGGCTCTCACCTTTGCTGGCTGGCTGTGTCCTGTTTTCCATGCCCCTGGAAGGTGTCTGTGAGGTTGGGCCTGTGTTATGTGCAGCGCTGTGTCCATCGCCATTATTCCTCTCTGTCCCTCATGGTTCTGCATTCGGTGGCCATTTTAGGTGTGGGCAAGGCAAAGCATGCTCGCCTGGGCTTCAGCGGCCATTTTCCCTGTGATTTGTCCTATACAGGATGGCGGCGGCCAATTTCTAGGAGCCTGAACACGTTTTTCAGTGTCCTCTAGCGGCAGCCTGTGCTCTGGTGCCCATTTTCCCTGTGTTTTATGTCCTTATACTGGATGCTGGGCAGCCATTTTCTTTGAGCCTGAGCATACTACAGAGCGGTTTGAGCGCCAGTAGCAGCTGCTTCCACCAACACAGGGCTGTTTCCTCTGCACCTGGGAGCCAACAGAGACTACAGGCACTACCTGCTGGAGAGCGCAGAACACCTCAGGGTGGTGAGTCCTGTGGGAAAGTGCCGCTCAGCCAGCAGCAATAAGGAGGGTGGGACTGTCACAAGTCCCCTTCGGGTGGCAGACGGGGTAGGGTCAGCTTGGCTTCAGAAACAGGTGTTTCATCCCCCGAAATCCAGGCAATTGCAACTGGGTCATCTGCGGACTGCGCAGTGCCCATGGACACCTTGTCGGCGGTCCTCAATTCATTCGTTGCCAAGATGGAGGTGATGCGTGGGTGCAAAGGTGCTAAAAAGCGGCCCCCACCCCCAAACCCCCATCCTCTGGGGAGAGCACTGACGCAGACTCGGGTCCAGCTGACACTGGTGACCCCTGCTCTGTCTTGTCAGATGATGCTGACCAGGACAGTGCGGATGAGTCCCCGTCCGGTTGTGCTTGTTGGAGCACTTATCACAGCTGTGCGTGATACCCTGAAGATTCAGGAGCCAGCAGATTCCTCTGCTGAGGTAGCGGTCCCTTTTGGGTCCCGTAAGCCAGCCCGTTCACCTAAGGTGTTCCGGTATCTGACTTATTTTGACAAGTTAATTTACAAGGAATGGGGTCGACCGCAACGGACCCTTTCCGTTCCCAAATACATGGTGGTGCGTTACCCCTTTGAGGAGAGCCTTCTCAAAAAGTGGTCGGCTCCTCCGGTTGTAGACCCCCCCAGTATCCAGGTTAAACAAAGTCACCACGATCCCGGTAGAGGGAACTCCTGCATTTAAGCATCCCACGGACAGGAAGGCCAAGGCAGTGGCTCATTCCTTGTTTACGGTTGTGGGGTCAGCCGTGCAACCAGTACTGGCATCCGCACTTGTGTCGCAGACACTGAGTGGGCAAAACTGTTGCACCACGAATTGGGTGAACAGGCTTCCCCTGTCTGTGTGGAACTAGCAGACCAAATTGTGCAAGGCCTTAAGTACATTTGTGACACGGCCATGGATACTCTCCCCCTGTTATCCAGGGCTTCAGTGTCAGTGGTGCTGAGGCACCTGATTTGGTTAAAATGCTGGTCTGCTGACGAATCTTCCCTTCCTTGGCTACCGGCTCTTTGGATGACGTTATTAAGAATGCCACAGGTGGTAAGGGTACTCTACTCCCACAGGCCAGGAAGGCTAAGGAGCCACAACTTTTTCGTCCACCCAGAGCTTTTGGCCCCCAGCCCGACAGGACGATCACGGAAGAACAGAAACGTCCCTGGAACAGTAAGCCTAACAAGCCTGCGAACAAAAGTGCTACTGCATGACTCGGGTAGGTTGTCGCCTTCGGGAGTTTGCAGCCCGGTGGTCCTCTCGACTGTCTGACCAATGGGTCTGTGATCTGATTTCCACAGGCTACAAGATAGAGTTTCTTTCTTGGCCGCCAAGCAGATTCTTTCCCTCCAGCATACCCATTTCCCTGGCTCGCCGGGGGGCCCTCTTGGGGGCAGTAAGGCACCTGCTGAGTCACGGGGTGACTGTACCCGTTCCTGAATCGGAGCGTTTCCAGGGGTTCTACTCAAACCTGTTTGTAGTTCCCAAGAAAGAAGGGGTTCGGCCAACTTTGGCTCTAAAAGCCCTCAATCACTTTGTGAAAGTGCAGAGGTTCAGAATGGAATCGGTTCGCTCAATAGTCGCTGCACTCCAAGGGGACTCCCTGGCATCCTTAGACATCCAGGATGCGTACCTGCATATACCCATATGCCTCCGGCATCAAAAGTTTCTGCGGTTTGCAGTCGGGGAAGCCCACTACCAGTTTGTGGCTCTCCCTTTTGGTTTGGCATCAGCCCCCCGAGTCTTTACCAAAGTATTGGCTCCAGTGTTGGTGTTGCTGCGGCAACGTGGGATCGCGATCGTGGGATACCTAGACGATCTCCTCCTGAGAGCACCTTCCGCCTCAGAGAGGAGGATGTGTCGATCACCATGCAGACCCTGCAAGAGTTTGGGTGGCTGTTTAACCTAAAGAAGTCGGTGGTAGTACCGTCCCAGCGTTTGGAGTACATTAGGCTTGCTTCTGGACTCCAGGGAAGCGAGAGTTTTTTTTCCCCTTCAGACAAGCTGCAGACTCTCCGAGCAGCGGTAAAACTGTTGATGAACCGCAAGTGGTCGTCGTTTTGCTTCTGCATGCGAGTCCTGGGTCTCATGGTGGCCTCCTTCGAGGCAGTACCGTATGCCCAGTTCCACACCAGAGTTCTGCAGAAGGAGATTTTGTCTAAATGGGACAAATCTCAGTTGACCCTGGATCAGGTGAGCCAACTAGTCAGGAATTCACTGATCTGGTGGCGGAGGTCCCTGGTGCTTCAGTCCGGGAAGTCGTTCCTTCCTCTAAGATGGACAGTGATCACAACGGATGCCAGCCTATCCGGCTGGGGTGGAGTGATGGGGGTTCAGTCGGCTCAGGGCCTCTGGTCGACGGAGGAATCCAAACTGCCAATCAATCTGCTCGAGCTGAGAGCGACCAGGCTATGCCTCTCCACATGGTCAATGAGAGTACAAGGGCGTCCGATCAGGATTCAGTCAAACAACGCCACTGCGGTGGCGTATTTCAATCACCAATGAAGAACAAGAAGCTCAGTCGCCGTACAGGAGGCCGCTCACATACTTCGGTGGGCAGAGCGACATGTACCGGCCCTGTCGGCCATTTACATCCCAGGAGTGGAGAACTGGCAGGCGGACTGAGTAGCCAGATGCTGGACCCAGGAGAATGGGAGTTGCATTCGGAGGTGTTCAGGCTACTGTGTCTGCGGTTGGGCACACCAGATGTGGATCTTCTGGCCTCCCCTCTCAATGGGAAGGTGCCAAGATTCGTGACCAGGACAAGAGATCCTTGGACGGATGTGTCAGATGTGCTGGTAGCTCCGTGGGGTCAGTATCAGCTGATCTATGCCTTTCCTCAAATGAAGCTACTACCACGTCTGCTCCGCAGAGTGGAAGTCGAAGGGATTCCCGTAATTCTGGTCGCCCCAGATTGGCCTCAACGTCCATGGTACGCAGACCTAGTACGGCTGGTGGCAGACGCTCCCTAGCGACTGCCGTTATGAGAGAAACTTCTGTTTCAAGGTCCGATTTTCTTTCTTGCTTTACCATCGCTGGCTTTAACGGCATGGCTATTGAAAGCCAGGTGTTGAGGAACAGGGAGTCTGTCGGACTCAGTGATCCCCACTATGTTGAGAGCACTGAAATCCTCTTCCAGGAAGATTTATCATCGTACCTGGAAGGCTTACATCTCCATGTGTGAGGAGAAAGGATGGCATCCGCGCTCCTTTGTTATATCCAGGATCCTGCTGTTTCTTCAGCAAGGAGTGGACCAGAAGTTGGCTTTAAGCACCATTAAAGGACAAATATCAGCCTTGGCTGTCTTTTTTCAATGACCCCTGGTGTGTCACTCACTGGTGAGTACCTTTGTTCAAGGGGTGCAACATGTAGTCCCTCCGGTGCATCCACCATTACTCCCATGGGATCTGAACCTGGTGTTATCGGTGCTGCAAAAACCGCCATTTGAAGTTGCAATTTTTTTTCCCCACAAAGCTTTGCAAAATTATATATATATATATATATATATATATATATATATATATATATATATATATATATATATATATATATATATATATATATATATATATATATATACATATATACATATATACATATACACACACACACACACACACACGTGTGTGTGTGTGTATATATTATATATGTATGTGTGTGTGTGTATATGTATATATATATATTATATGTGTATGTATGTGTGTGTGTGTGTATATATATATAATGTATATATAAAAAATTTCTTCACAAAATTGTCATATTTGCAAATTATTTCTCACACTCGGTGCAGGCAGACTTGCAATTGCAACCCAAAATACATTCTGCTACTCGTCATGGGTATGGCGATACCCCATGTGTGAGACTTTTCCACAGCCTGGCCACATACAGACGCCCAACATCCAAGTAGCACCATCAGCTGTTGTAAATCCATACATTACACATTTCATTTCTTGAGTACCCATCACATTTCTGAAGGGCTTGGAGCACCAGGACAAAGGAATTACCCACGAAATGACCTGATTATGCAAAGAAAACGCCCCAGTGTATATTCTATGAGGTGTGAGTCTTTTGAACATATCATTTCTTTCCACAAGTTTTTGGAAAATGTGGAAAGAAAATAATTTTTTTTTTTTTTCACAAAATTGTCGATTTATAAGATCTTTTAACGCATAGCACGTACATTGCAAAAATGGCACCCCAAAATACATTTTCTCCACTCTGAAAATCTTTTCTGGATCCCCTCACATATGTGAGACCCCTGAACTGTACAATTGCAGAGCAAATGATCAGTGCAGGAGGCAGGCAAAAAGCATGGTCATTTCCCAGGCTGAGGTCAATTCACGTGGAAGGCAGAAACATAGTTGGCACAGGCATAGTCGATAAACAGTCCGGGTCATTCACAGAAATAGCAGATAGTGGAAAAATATCATCTTCACTTCACAGTGTAGTTAAGTGTGATTGCTCCGATAGCATTCTCCAATACAGAGGCCTGGCTGGGAGGGACATTGGGGACAGTAGTATTGGGTGTCACGGTGATTTACTCTACTTGAACACACTTGACTTTTTTGGGCGGGGGGTTGCGACCTGTTTGGTTAAGAGGGTGGATTTTGGGACAGTGCCTTTCATGGAGTCTGGCTAATGTATCGAAGAAAATTAGTTGAGGGGCTTGGCCATGGGGATAGAGAAGGGCTGTGATAACGGGAGCCAGAGATCGGTACAACAGGGATTTCTGCAGATCTTGACCTGGAGTGAAGAACGGGTGCACGGCTCCTGGGGTTTGCAGCGTGCCGGCATTTACACAGTTTTAACTTGGCTGGGTTGCAGTGTGACGGGAGAGAGTGGTATGTCTCCTAAGCAACACTCTTTCACCAGAACTAAGCCTTCCCGCTGTACCAATCCGCTCATTAGGCTCTCTCCTTCCAGTTCTTGCAGGTCTTTACACAAATACCTATCGGCTTTGCGTTGCATGTCAGACAGGGACAGTCAAAGGGCCACAAATTGCCCAGGTCTCATATAGAGGCTTTTCAAGCCCAATAAATTATTGCATGTAAATGGATACCATCACCCTCCCTTGGATCAAGAATGGATTGGCATTCTTAATCAAACATTAAGAGATGGAAAACCTCACTCTAGCAACCCAGAGAAACTTTGCACAGATTCAGAGCAATATGGGCCAGCCCCTTAAAAGCTAATTAAAGCAGGGTTGTTCTATCTAGCTAAAATCACATTTTCTCTTTGGAGGATGTGTATACAAAATTTCCTCCTTGGGCAATATTATATGTAAAAATACTTTGCTCCTTTATAGTGGTCCTTCAGAAATGTGCACTAGACATCCAGTGCAACCACAGACTGTGGTCATAGAGAAGCACAAACAGAGCAATAGTAGCTGGATATAATTTCTTTCTTATTCTATGTTCTAGACTGGTTAATATAGAACATACTTCTGTATCAATTATATATGTGCATAATATGGTAACAATACTTTTTGTGTGGTAATGAAACTTATAAGGCTATGGTATGTAATGTACCTGTAGGAGTGGGATCCTATGCCAGGGACTCTTCCGTGGAAAAAATGGGGGGAAAACCTCCCAGTTCTACCAACACACACAAAGCAAATCCACCTTTTGTCTGTGCAGGGCAAGCAACAAACTTGCTTTGATACCCTCAGCCCAGCAGCATATGTATCTTTTTTACATTTCCCTATTGCTTCATTTAGTCCTTGGGAGCAAAGAAATTATTGGGTAGTTAAGGGTGTGTAGGAGAATGTGACTTGCTACATGTAACCGGTTTGGTTTGGTGGTTGGCCCAAATCTGTCATATGGGGGTAGGGAAAATCATTAGCCCCATGTGAGAACTGATTGGAGCAAGTAGCTTACATAGGGCTGTTTTCAGTTCTCCTGCTGGCTGAACAGACCAGTGAGGCTGTAAAGGAATTATAAATACAGGTATATTTATATAGCCATGTCAATTTATAGGAAACCCTGTGCAAGCGCAGGGAGAAAATTCAATGCAGGTAATGTCCTAGTGGGGTTAAGACTGACGACCCCAGTGCTTTTTTTGTAGGAGAAGTTCATCATCAGGAGCATGTTCCATGAAAACAGAAGTAACTTTCTGTTCATATCGGAGATACAGGCAGCCAGCAGGAGCCTAACATTGCACCTGTAATCTGGTGATCAGGGGTGCAATGCTGTACAGGCTCCTAAGAAAATAAAAATACCAAATGCTCTTTTTTTTTTTTTTTTTGCCTGCAAAAAATGTGCATTTATTTTTTTTTTTTTTAAAAGGTGAACTTGTACCTTAATGTGCTTTCCAGGGAGAGTGGGAATCTCCTGTGTTAATAGGCATAACACACTGCTAAATTAATATCCTAAATGCGCTTTTTTTAAAAAGCGCTTTGGACTTGGTTATTAGAACACATATGTATACTAAATATTTAACTGCACCAAAATGACACAAATGTGAATAGGGCCAAACAATAAACAAAGGCCTCATTCAAACAGCCACTTACTTACATGTACCATGCAGATGCAGGGACATGTTTTTCCAGCTCTGAGATGCACAGGCATTGCATGCATCCCCATGCTAACAGTCCTATAAATGTCTATTGGGACATGTGGCTGCATGGACTCAGCTGCTTTGTCCCAGCCTGACATTGGTGTGGATGGACCGCCTAAACGCACCCAGGGTGAGTTTGGGGACACGCACCTGCACGGATGTCACATTGGGACACAGTGGCTGTGTCCATGCAGCTATGTGCCAATAGACATCTGTGGGTTTGCTGGCACGGGGATTCTCGCAACACCTGTGCAAAACACGGCCCGTAATCAGCCATGTAAACAATGCCTCATGCACCTGGCAACCATGCAGGTCCTGCACGAAACCATCTACACCTAACTGCAAACCATGGGAGCAATTAATCTGCCTGAAGCGTGCCATTTGAGGAACGCTTTTGAAGTCTCTTAATTTGTATTTAGCTTTTGTGCATATTATTATTGTGGGAAATTGAAAGAAAACTTTGAATGCCGTTATGCCAGAAAATTAAGTATTCAGTCACTTCTTAGAGGGGTTCCCCCTTATTTCTACACTTCTGGCATCCTTCCTTCAAGACCAGCCATATGTATGCAGTGTGAGCAGCAGTGCTAGGCAGAGTTGCTTTGACTGCAGGAAGTCACTGGTGTCACTTTGTTCCCATTTTGTAGCCGAATTGGAGAAAAGATGACTGAGGTCAGGAGGTGAGAATCTTGTCTCTACAGCATTTAACATGATGCTGCCACCTCATTTTATGGAAGTTCCAGACTTTATATGACTGCACCAGTACGCTGTTTGATGCAGTGAGGTTTATATGTGTGTAAAGGAAGACAGATAGAAAGCAGTAGGAGTTCCCCTCCTGTTCTTGGCCGTCTCCCAACAGTTCAGCACTAAATCTTTCCGCAGAGTCTTGGAAGTCGTTACACAGCAGTCTGAATGTGCTGTGGGTGCACTAATCCTAGCGATTGTGTGCAGCTGAGAATGGAAAATGTTTGTGTCTTCCCAGGGAAATCCAACATTACTGTTTCAAATCAGCTAATGTACTAGAGGATATATTCCAATGCTACTTAACCCTTGCCTAACACTTTTCCTATTAGTTTCCTGTATTGTGTATGTCAGGTGTTAAACACACTTGGTATATCAGCCTGTGCTGTCAGATGAACACTGAGATATATTAAGGTAAAATCATTGTTTCCCACCCAGTTCATTTTCACACACTGATTTCCCCACACTGATATACACCTCCCTTACTGATGTACTAACTACAGCATTTGTAGAAAAGTCCACAAACAGACTCCTATAAGAACAATGATTGATAGACCTGTGCATTGACAGTATCTTTAATAACAAATATTCATTGAAATGGCAGCTGTGTAACAGAAAAAAGTTAGCGATTGTAAAGACAGAAGGTTTTTTTATCTTAATGCATTCTATGCATTGTTTTTATTGAAGTTTTTCACAGTATAAGAAAATACGTTGACATCAGTGTTTAACTTTTAACAGTTTGCATACTTTTTCAAACGCCTAATACAGGAATGAACAGTATATCTTTTGTTCCTTTAAGACTATTTTTCTAAGGTTCTAGTACCTGTATGCCTTATCCACTACATCAGTTGTGGTTTAAAGAATAGACTATAGTGTGGATTGTCTATCTTGAGCAGTATAACATAGTCTGTAGGCTTATGTCATTTTCTTGATGTAGGTCCCAGAGCATGCCCTCCGAGCCAGGATACACCCCCCAGTAATTCTCTGGGTGCGCTCGGTTCCCCAGACCACAGAGGGTCTCCCTCCAGATTCTGCAATGTCAGGGTCTTACGGAGGGTAAAAGGGGGATAGATAATAGAAGGGAGGAAAGAAGAACTCGGAGGGGATGAGAGACAGGATTGGGGGGAGGGGGAAGGACTCCACGTTCCTGGTCTTATTCAAGAAGGGTCCTGGTTAGTAATTGTCCGGGGGTCATTCTATGCATTAAGATGAAAAAAACCTTCAGTATGCAGCAGCCCCCCTAATACTTACCTGAGCCACATTTCGATCCAGTGATGTGCACAAATGCTTTGGCCTTTTGTGACTCTCCCTCCTGATTGGCTAATACACAGCAGTGGCGCCATTGGCTCCCACTGCTATCAAAGTCAGTTAGCCAATGAGATGAGGCCAAACTGTGGCACCATGTCTGAATTGGCACACAGAGCAGCGGCTCGGCTCAGGTGCCCCCATAGCAACCTGCTTGCTGTGGGGGCAGGAGGGAGGGGCCAGGAGCGCTGCAAGGGACCCGAGAAGAGGAGGATCCGGGATGCTCTGTGCAAAACCACTGCACAGAGCAGGTAAGTGTAACATGCTTGTTATGTTTAAAGAAAACAAAATTAGACTTTGGTATCACTTTAACAGAAACATACCTGTGTTGTTACACTATTACCACAAGTATTGGGACGCCTGCCTTTACACGCATATGAACTTTAATGGTGTCTTAGCCTGTAGGGCGTTCATTCATTTCATTGGCCAGATTCGTAATTTATTCTAGCCATTGAAATGAATTTAATATTGAGTTGCCCCACCCTTTGCAGCTATAATAGCTTCAACTCTTCTGGGAAGGCTGTCCACAAGGTTTAGGAATGTGTCTATGGGAATGTTAGACCATTCTTCCAGGAGCACATTTGTGAGGTCAAGCATTGATGTTGGCCGAGAAGGCCTGGCTTGCAGCCTCCACTCTAATTCATCCCAAAGCTGTACTATTGGGTTGAGTTCAGGACTCTGAGCAAGCCAGTCAAGTTCCTCCACCTTTGGAATGAATTAGAGTGAAGACTGCGAGCCAGGCCTTCCCGTCCAACATTAGTGCCTGACCTCATAAATGCGCTTCTGAAAGAATGGTCAAACATTCCCATAGACAAACTCCTAAACCTTGTGGACAGCCTTCTCAGAAGAGTTGAAGCTGTTATGGCTGCAAAGGGTGGGCCAACTCAATATTGAATTAATTTCAATGGCTAGAATTACTAATCTGGCCAATGAAATGAATGAACGCCCATACAATGCGACTGAATGTGTCTAAACACACTTAAACGTGTTTGAAAAGTGTGGCTTTAGGCACGTATGCAACGTTGCTTTTCTCCTATTAGGTGCATGACACCTAAATCCACTCCAGATTGTAATAAGGTTGATCCAAATTTACTTCTCAGCAGGCTTTAGGCTCAGTGCTGAATTTTGTACTTGTGATGGACACAAAACAATATAAACACAAATATTCCATATCAGTAGATTTTTCTTTCTCCATCTTCCTGTTTCCTATCTGTAGATGGATTTTCAGATGCTTTGTAAGGCCCTCTTCACGTGGACACTGCCCGGTGGTCTGTTCAGAGAATTCATGAACAGATCTCCTGGTGAATCTGGGCAGAACAGGACAGATGTCAATTTTCTAATCTGTGCCCATTCAGTTGTTTTCTGAAGTTAGAAACTGGAGCTTACTAGAGCTTTCTTCTAGATTCTGTTGAATCTATGGGCAACCATATGTAAATTGACTTGTGTTAGTTTACATCAGACTACCACAGATCCATCACATTTAGGTATGAAAAAAGGCACAGATCCTTTACATTTTTTTTCTGGACCTGGACAGTCTCTGATGTGAGCATACACAAGTCTATTTACATCCGGTCACCCCTAGACTTAGATGGAGCTTCTGATTTGGTCTGCCTGAAAAACTGACAGGAAAAAGGGGCCTAATTCAGTGTGGATATAGAAGCAAAATTTTCTGTAAATAATCCCTTAAACGTTTGTGTTTTAACAGGGTCTTTTGCCACCACCCACTGCCACAGACAAAACCAACCTTGCAGCATCTTATGAGGAGGAGATGGAAGTGGAAGAGCAAATGTCACAAGAGACTGATGGAGAGAAGATGGTGACACAAGCAAAAGAAACAGAATTGCCCCCAGATACTGTGAGCAGAGCAGAGGCTGGACCAGGCAGACTTCCTGCTGAGGCTGAAGAGGACGGGAGAGAAGCCACTGGCAAGGAATTAGCCGATACTTCCATTAAAGAACCAGAAGTGCAGAGAGTTGATGTCCAGTTGAAACACAACATAGGAGAGAAACAGTCACATTTACAGGACATAATACCTGAGACTGGATCTGAGGTGAGGGAGCCAGTGCCCCAAACAGAGCTGAAGTCAATGGAAACTGAAGAAGCAACTGACCAAGTGGATAGCAATAATGGTCAACCAACAGAGGAGGATGTAGAACATCAGAAGATGCCGGACCATCCTGGGAGAGACAGTGACAGTGAATACAGTGAGAATGAGGGGGTAGAAGACTAGTTTAGTTTAGTATTTTAACCCATCTTCCAGAGCTATAAGATTTCCAATGGGAACGTGTGGTCACAGTCTATGTACATTTTCTTAAGGAAATCTTTACTACAAGGACAGGATAGCTGTAGACACGCTGGCATTTTGGGGTTATACTATATAATCTGCACTATTTATTGTTCTATTCTGTCCCCATTTATAGTCAAGAAAAACTTTTTCACAGCGTATAATTAGCAGTGAAAGACAATGGTAGATTGTCAGACAGCTGCAGATATGGGCTGTGGGATTTCTTGGTATGTGGATTCTACTGTCATCTCCTTAAAGCAATGGGCATACTCCCAGCTTGTGTTCAGGAAGAATGCAGCTTATAACTGAGCAGTACGACACATCGTGTACAAATATTAGGAGAGGATACCGTGCCTTACTGCTAGTCTTTTTATTTTCCCCAAAAAATGAGTGTAGTTGGGCTGTATAATCCCTGAATGTTGCAGGGAATGAGGGAGGTTATTATTGTTTACACTGAATTTCTTAAGATCCACTCAAATGATGAAAACATTTTTGTAAACTTTGTTTTATTAAAAAAAAAAAAAAAAAAAGAGAAAAATACTTCTAATTGTGTTTAAATCAATGTTGACTGCAGCTTTTTTGGTGGGATTACAGCTTCCATCTTGAGAGAAACATGGAGGCCTTTGTTGATGACTGCTCCTTTTGAAAGTGCTGGCTATCCTGTTCTGTAATTTGTTACCGTCCCAGAATAAGTATGGAGATAAGAGCGCCTGGCTTTCCAGATTTGCATGTTTGAGTCACTCACTGAAACAGCACAACAGCCAGGTAAATGTTTAGGGAGAGTTCAACAATGGCAGGCCTCGTAACAGGTTTGCATTGAAAAATCCTGTACTTAAGACATAGGGAGACTATCATTGTTGTCCTGTCCTTGGAATGCAGGTTGCCTAGCTGCCACCATATTGAATCAGGTGTTTCAGGACTAAGTCACTGACCTGGAACACTTATGTTGGTTCAGCATGCTTGTACGAATGTTGAAGTCACCGAGAGAGCCTGAAAAGCAGGGAACTAGCATTTTCCGAAAGGGATTGGTAGTGGCAGCTTTAATATTTCTCTCAATAGTTTAACGCTACTTTTGCACTATTGAGACCAGTATCCGATGTGTAGGCAGCACATTCAATTTAATTGGGCTGCCCTACCCACAGAAATACAGGTAAAGAAGCCTAACTTTTTTTTTTTTTTTTTTTTTAAATCGTATGGCACCATAAAGTTTGGCATGTGTGAAAATTTGCTGAGGGTGCCAATGTGTGGTGCAGCTATTCAGAATTAATGGCACCCCAACGCACCTGCTAAAGCACGCTTTCCCTACCTGCAGAGATGTGAATCTAACCTTGTGTAGCATTGGTTACCATTGTTTAGATGTGATTGTCACTATAAAGCTACAAACTTGTATTGAGAATGCATGGGTTACTACACAGGAGTAATGAAGACAGGTCACCCCTAGGGTGGTCAGCTAAGAGATCCACACACCGGGGTTATACCAGGCTGTAGATAAAATAGTTTTTTATGCTCAAGCCTAATTGCATATTTATGAATTATGCGATTTTCTTCATCCTTTGTGGTCAGGAAGTATGCTGCTCTAAAAATAGGCCTGACCACACCACACTACTGGGTAGTGTTTATTCCTGACGATGTATATAAAGCATTTTGCTATAGTGTTAAAGTAGGTTTTGCTAAGAAAAGAAAATTCTGGTTACCAGATGCACTGCAAGAATTTTATAAAAGATTATTCTAGAATAAATCCTTTTTGTGTTCCCATTCTAAAGATGCCTGCTTTATGGAAGTGTTCTGTCTAGACAAATGACATAATTGTACAATGTGGCTCAATTTGTCAGACCCAGCATCCCTTCTATTCCAGTCTATGCTCAGATAAAAAATTAATTTCCAAATAAATTCTATGGCTGTGGTGCCTATAATTTTATCCTCTTTGAAGCCAGATTCAGTCAGCTTAGACTGAAAATTAATCCTGTACATAAAGTATTAATGACCTGATTGCAAGGAAGAAAAATGTGAACTTAATCATACAGTACAGGACACAGGCTCCTTTAAATCTTGACTGTGGGTCATATGCTGCCATCTTCAAGTCAGGACACTGGTAAACATTGTTGTGTAGTGAGCTGCAGAGTCCTCTGCAAGTCCAGAACAGTGACGATCCAAATGCCAGCAGTTTCAGTTCCTGAAATCCTTCTCCATTGAGAAGAGGATATACCCTCCTGAAGTAGGTGAACAGTTTCCACCTAGTGTGTATGGGTCTTATGGAAGATATACCACTATTAGATTTTCTGTAGATTTATGTCTTCAGATTTACCAAAACCATGTAGTGCAAGGGCCTGCCTCATTGCATACAAACAGGAAACTCTTAAGGGTTGACCTCATATTATATGGTTTTGGTAAATCTGAAGACAAAAATCTGCAGAAAATCTAATAGTTTGTATGGAGGTCTTAGGAAGGTGCCTGTATGAGGTGTGACAATTATATTCCCAGAATGTCCACAGTGTAACACTATGGTGGTGACTCGCACAGCTATTCATGTGTTCTGACATTTAGTCAGCTGGTCTGCAACTCAGGCCAAGAGCAGTCTTTAACCACTTTCAGACCGGACCATTTTGCTGGTAAATGACCAGAGGTCTTTTTACAATTTGGCACTGCGCTGCTTTAACTGGTAATTGCGCGGTCATGCAATGTTGTACCCAAACAAAATTTGCATCCTTTTCTTCCCACAAATAGAGCTTTCTTTTGATGGTATTTGATTGCCTCTGCGATTTTTTATTTTTTGCGATATAAACGTAAAAAGACCGCAAATTTTGAAAAAAAATTATATTTTCTACTTTTTGTTACGAGTATAGGCCGACCCGAGTATAAGCCGAGGCCCCCAATTTACCCCCAAAAAACTGGGAAACCTATTGACTCGTGTATAAGCCGAGGGTGAGATATGCCTGTCCATCCCTGTGTGTGTGTCCATCCATCCATCCATCCCTGTGTGTGTGTGTGTCCATCCATCCATCCATCCCTGTGTGTGTGTGTGTGTCCATCCATCCATCCATCCCTGTGTGTGTGTCCGTCCATCCATCCATCCATCCATCCGTGTGTGTGTGTGTGTGTGTGTGTGTGTGTGTGTGTGTGAGGCCTTGTGTGTCCAGCCTACCTGTGTCCCCAGCCTCCGTCCGGTCCCGAGCCTCCGTCCGGTCCCGTCCCGTCCCGAGCCGAGCCTCCGTCCGGTCCGGTCCCGTCCCGAGACTCCGTCCGGTCCCGTCCCGTCCCGAGCCGAGCCGAGCCGAGCCTCCGTCCGGTCCCGTCCCAGGATCACCGCTCTTCGTCGGCGCCCATTTTCCTGTTCAAATGCCGCGCCTCCCTGTCTGTGATAGGCGGAACACAATTTCCCAGCAGTCTGTGTTCCGCCTATCACGGCCATCCTTTCATCCTCGTCCGTAGTACGAGGATGAGCGGATGTCCGTGATAGGCGGAACACAGGCTGCTGGGAAATTCAGTGTTCCGCCTATCACAGGCGAAGGCGGAGCCGGAGGCGCGGCTTTTGAATTAGAATAGAATGGCCGCTGTCTGTCTGCTCGACACGCTGATCGAGCAGGCAGACAGCGATGACTCGAGTATAAGCCGAGGGGGGCACTTTCAGCCTCAAAAAAGAGGCTGAAAATCTCGGCTTATACTCGAGTATATACGGTATTAGAAAAATCCAATAAACTCAATTTTAGTCATACATTTAGGCCAAAATGTATTCAGCCACATGTCTTTGGTAAAAAAAAAGTCAATAATTGTATATTTATTGGTTTGCGCAAAAGTTGTCACATCTACAAACTAAGGTACGTTTTCTGGAATTTACGCAGCTTTTAGTTTACGACTGCCTAGCTCATTTCTTGAGGTGCTAAAATGGCAGGGCAGTACAAAACCCCCCCAAATGACCCCATTTTGGAAAGTAGACACCCTAAGGAAATTGATAAGTGGCATGTTGAGCCCATTGAATATTTTATTTTTTTGCCTCAAGCGATTGAATAATGACAAAAAATAATTTTTTTTTTTTTTTTTTTACACAAAGTTGTCACTAAATGATATATTGCTCACACATGCTATGGGCATATGTGAAATGACACCCCAAAATAAATTCTGCTGCTTCTCCTGAGTACGGGGATACCACATATGTGGGACTTTTTGGGAGCCTAGCCGCGTACGGGGCCCCGAAAACCAAGCACCGCCTTCAGGCTTTCTAAGGGCGTAAATTTTTGATTTCACTTCTCACTACCCATTACAGTTTTGAAGGCCATAAAATGCCAAGATGGCACAAAACCCCCACAAATGACCCCATTTTAGAAAGTAGACACCCCAAGCTATTTGCTGAGAGGCATTTTGAGTCCATGGAATATTTTATATTTTGCCACAAGTTGCGGGAAAATTACAAACTTTAATTTTTTTTTATTTTTTTTTCACAAAGTTGTCACTAAATGATATATTGCTCACACATGCTATGGGCATATGTGAAATGACACCCCAAAATAAATTCTGCTGCTTCTCCTGAGTACGGGGATACCACATATGTGGGACTTTTTGGGAGCCTAGCCGCGTACGGGGCCCCGAAAACCAAGCACTGCCTTCAGGATTTCTAAGGGCGTTACAGTTTTGAAAGCCATAAAATGCCAAGATGGCACAAACCCCCCCCAAATGACCCCATTTTGGAAAGTAGACACCCCTAAATTTAGGAGTACACTAGTGAGACTAGGTAATAAATGGCGGGTGCCCTGAAACTATAAAAAAAATAACTAACCAACCAGCGTCACCTGTAACAGTTATATGGTGATCACTGGTGAAAGGGTTAACTAGGGGGCAATCAGGGGGCTTTATGCGGTAGTATATGCGGGTCCCTGGCGCTATAAAAAGCTGCGGCGAACCTAAATACCTACCTGCCTAACTAGCGTCACCTATGACACTAATACAGCGATCAGAAAAACGATCGCTTATTAGGCTGGGTTCACACTGGAGCGATGCGGGAACGCCACGAATGCGCGGCGGGTTCCCGCATCACATGCCTCCCGGCGGCAGTTCACACTGCCCTATGCGAACTGCTGGGAGTGTCAGTGAAATGTTAATGACACCCCCAGATCAGTTTGCATATCGCAGTGCGATCTGCAAACTCGGATCGCATGGTGTGAACACCCATGCGATCCGATTCTGCTGCGGGCCAAAAAAAGGGTCCCGTGCGAATTTGCGGCGGGTGCGACACGAATTCAGCCATACTATCTGTATGGCTGAACTCGAATCGCACAGAGATCGGATGTGATTTGCACTGCAGTGCGGTGCGAATCACATTCGTTCTCATAAACCGCTGCAATGTGAACCCAGCCTTAGTGACACTGGCGACGGGGGGTGATTACGGGGTTAAACCTTTATTGGGGGGGTTAGGGGGGCACATTAGAACTAAAGGGGGCTAACCCTAACTGCCCTAACAGTTATTACAGTCACAAATGACACCAATGCAAAAAAAAAAAAAAAAAGCAATTGGTGTCACTGTGACTGGGGGGGGGGCAGGGGTAATTGGGGGGTGATCGGGGGGGTAAAGGGGGGGTGTGAGTGTGCCTGGCATGTTCTACTGTGTAGTGTAGTGCTTGTGCAACTCACCGATGCTCTCTCCTCGGTGCCGGAACGAAAAATACCGACACGGAGGAGAGAATACATCACTTCCTCTCCTGTGTTTACATTACAGCAGAGGAAGTGATGTCACCGGACATTTTCATTCGTCGGGAGCGATCGCGAGGGGGTGGCCATGAATGAATGGCCGTCCCCTCGTCCGGGATCGCTCCCGAACGAATACCGACCGCCGCAGGCACCGGGCGGGGGCCCGATCGGGCCCCCGACCCGCGGGCAGGCAAGGACGTACATGTAAGCCCTTATGCCTGCCCGTGCCATTCTGTCGACGTACATCGTCGTGCGGCGGTCGGCAAGTGGTTAAGGAGTAGTAGAAGAAATGACGTGTGTGCACTGTGCTGTTGGTTGAAAATGAGTAACAGGCATCTGGAGCAGCAAATTAAAGTGGAACTAAACCCATCAATGTAACCGTTTCAAAAAATGCCAACTATCACATTGGTTGTGTTCTCCACCAAACTGTCAAGCCATCAAATGGCTGGTGTCATTACTGATCACATGTGCATCATAGCAGCTGAAGATCAAACAGGAAGATGGCAGCTTCTTTTTTTAATGTTATTTTATTTGTTTTTAAATAAAGAACAAACAATCCACAAACAGGGTACATTATTATTCATGGTACCTCAGACTGAATTATAAAGACACAATCGCAAATGGGAATGGGTGTGTGTGTGTGTGTGTGTGTGTGTGTGTGTATATATATATATATATATATATATATATATATTTACACTTTTGAAAGTAGAGGAAAGCCCCACCCAGTGTGCAATGCAATCTGTTCATCCCACTGACCACAAAATATAAGAAAAAAAAGTCCAGAGGATCGCTGCACTTAACTTTTAAATAAGGAACTTTGAAGCAAAATAAGGGTGAAGGCCCACCTGAAGCCCCACAAGTGCCATCAATGCAGCCTGATCGAAGCCCTTCTGCAGTCTAGAAGGGGACCGGGAGGGCTGCAGGACGAGCGCCGACAGATTACATACAGTGAGAATATCCTATGATAGACAGAACAGTGGTCCAATGGCGGTCCAGGAGATGGGACTTCCTATTACAGAGGCCGCCAAGTAAACAGGAGATTCTCACTGTATGTAATCTGACAGCGCTCGTCTCGCCCCTTCCCTGTCCCCTCCGAGGCAGCTAAAATTAAAGTATTGGCATATAACACGCACATGCTATTTGCACCCGATTTTCATGGTGAAAAAGGGAGTGCCAATAAATACAGTATTTATTGAACCGAAGTTCAAATAAACATTACATGATGTGTAAGTTCATTAAGTTTCGAGCGCACAAGCTTAAGCCTTCTTCAGATTAAATGCACATCTAACGTAAGCTACACACATGGCTTAAATACCATCATTTGGAATAAATTATGATTAGTAATCGATCGAATACAAATTAAATCTTTTTCTTATACATCCTTATATCACAGGTGGGGAAATATTTAGCAAAGTGTAGAACCCTCTCATTATTTCAACAGAAGCCTTCAACTCGTTTAATCTGTCAAAAAGAAACATGTACATGATGTATCACTATCTGGCCATCACATCAAATGAATTATCACCTAAATAAACAAATATAAATCCAGATCTGTATTAAACCCATTAGGGGCAATATTATCAAGAAAATTAATTCAATATATCTCTCGCTTTTTTTAAATGGATTCTTGGTTATCACGCTTATTCTTATTAATCCCCTCCAGCACCATGAATTTTAATTGGGAAATCGAATGTCCATTCTCAAAGTCTCGCTAAAGGCAACTGTACCAATTTGTCTCTGAATATTTGTGCCTTGCTATCCTATCTTTAACTTTCTGAATGGTCTCTCCTATGTATAGTAACCCACATGGACATTTTATTGCATATATTACATATGACAAATGGCAAGTGTAATAACCTTTGATTTTAATATCATACCTCTTATGTGGATGGGATATAGTTGCCTTTTATCATGGAGTTACACTGTATACACAATAAACATGGCTATGACCCTGTATTACAGGATCCTAAAAAAGTTACTAATGGGCTAGGAGAGGTATATTTGTCAGATCTGACCAATTGATCCTTTAGCGTTTGACTTTTTCTATATGAGGATAAGGGGGAGCTTGGAATTCACCAATATTCGGATAATTCTTTCTTAATAAACCCCAATGTTTAATGATGTTATGCATAGGAAGTGACTATGGATGATGACACAAATGGAATTCTCCTATCATTTCTATAGTGATGCCTATTATCTGCTAAATGTTCCCTTTTAACTAATGAAATGAGATAACCTCACTTTACAAACCTCATTTCCATTTAATTTAGTCTTACTTTACATTGTTGTGAATCACTAATGACTCTTTTAACCCTATACAGCTGGCTCCTAGGTATCGAATTAAACAACCCGTGGGGGTGAAAACTCTTATGCCTCGAACACACGATCGGACTTTCCGCCATCAAAGCCGTGGAATTTTTTCCAAAGGGTGTTGGGTCAAACTTGTCTTGCATACACACAGCCACACAATTGTTGGCCAACAATTAGGAGCGTAGTGATGTACTAGACGTACTACGTGCTTTTTCAGCTCTTTAGTCCCACCCTTTGGGCTCCTTCTGCTAATTTCGTGTTAGTAGAAGTTTGAGTGTTGATTCTCGCTTTTCAGTTTGTGTCTGAATGGCCGTTCATCAACCAGCCATGTTGCAGAATAAGAGGAGATAACGTTATTTATTATTGGCCTTAGAGTTATTGCTTTGACATTTTTTTGTTTGAATAATGATTTCATATGGTATATTTTTGGATGCATAGAATGCACTTTTTGGTTAAGTTCTATTGGCAGATAGCATGTCTAATTTTTATTT
Source organism: Lithobates pipiens (assembly GCF_037356315.1). Classification (NCBI taxonomy): domain Eukaryota; kingdom Metazoa; phylum Chordata; class Amphibia; order Anura; family Ranidae; genus Lithobates; species Lithobates pipiens. Next base: position 113,891,885 of record NW_027507791.1, read on the forward strand.
TAATTTTTTTAATGCACAATAAAAAAATTGTGGAGAATAATACTTGGCTATGTGTTTTACTTCAAATGACAGTTTGGGAGTAAGCAGTTACATTTAACCACTTAAGGACCGCCTCACGCCAATACACGTCAGCAGAATGGCACGGCTGGGCATAAGCACGTACAGCTACATTGCCCTTTAAGTGCCCAGCCATGGGTTGCAGGCAGCACACTCGCGACCCGGTCCTGAGCTCCGTGGCCGCAGGACCCACGGACCCGATCGCCGCCAGCGTCCCATGATAGGGTCACAAAGCTGAAGAACGGGGAGAGGTAAGTGTAAACAAACCTCTCCTCTTGCTTCCTAGTGAGCCTGTCACTGATCATCTGTTCCCTGTCATAGGGAAGGACTATCAGGGACGTCACACGCCAAGCCACGCCCCCACCGTTACAAAAAACCACACACTTAACCCCTACACTGCCCCCTAGTGGTTAAAGGGGTTGGTAAGGATTTATTTTTTTAAAATAACAAACATGTTATACTTAACTCCACTGTGCAGCTGGTTTTGCACAGAGTGGCAACTAACCTGGTCTTCTGGGGTCCCTCGGTGGCTGTCTCGGCTCCCCCCTACAAGTACTTCTTATCTTCATGCGAGCTCCTTCGCATGGTGTGAAGTACTTGCGGGCGCGCTCCCGTGATACAGCCGGCGCGTCATTGGATGTGATGGCTGCGCTGCTTTCAATCCATCCACTGTAACCAATCAGCGGCCAGGCTGGTCGGCGAAGAGGATGTCGGGTGCGAGTGCGGGACTTGAGGGGTCAGGTAAGTATAACGGGGGTGCTGGGGGGGCCAGTATTGTCAGATGTTTTTTCACCTTAATGCATTCTATGTAAAAAACTTTTACCTTTACAACCCCTTCACTGTCAGTGACATTTTTACAGTAATCGGTGCATTTTTAATCGCACTGATCGCTGTATTAATGCCAATGGGCCCAAAAGTGTCAAAATTGTCCGTGTCTGCCATAATGTCGCAGTCATAATAAAAAATAAATAAATTGCTGATCGCCGACATTATTGGTAAAAATAAATAAATAAAAATGCCATAAAACTATCCCCTATTTTTTGTAGACGCTATAACTTTTGCGCAAACCAATCAATAAACGCTTATTGCAATTTTTTTTACCAAAAATATGTAGAACAAGAAGTATCTGCCTAAACTGAGGGAAAAAAAAAATTTTTTTATACATTTTTGGGGGATATTTATTATTGCAAAAAGTAAAAAATAGAATTTTTTTTTCAAAATTGTCGTTCTATTTTTGTTTATAGAGCAAAAAATAAAAACCACAGAGGTGATCAAATACCACCAAAAGAAAGCTCTATTTGTGGGGAAAAAAGGACGCCAAATTTGTTTGGGAGCCACATCGCACGACCGCGCAATTGTCATTTAAAGCGATGCAGTGCCGAATCGCAAAAAGGGGCTTGGTCCTTTAGCTGCAAAATGGTCTGGGGCTCAAGGGGTTAAAAAATACAATGTAAAATTAACAAAGGACACCAACATAGTTGTATCTTTGATCTTAAAAACTACAGGATAATGGTGTTGTGGCAACTTGCCCAAATAAAAAGAAAAAAAAAAGCGTAATAATATTATTCTTTATCACTAGAAAAAAAAAAAGCCTTTGAGAATTTGTTTGCCATAACTCCATCAGTATCACCAGAAAAGCAGCTTCATTATTATCCCATTAAAGAAGAAGAGAATGTGCGCTGCATTTTAAGATTTTATAATTTGCCACATCACAAATGTTAATTCTCCATTACGAGCCCTAGTTTACAAGACCGACCGCTTCTGGCTCGTCCTTGCTTCTGAGCATGCCTGTTTGCACTTTGAACTTTTGTTCGACTGACTTGTGTACACACGATTGGAAAATCTGACATCACACATTTGTTGGTGGAAAATTTGAAGACATGATAGCCAACATTTATTGGCTGAAAGTCAGACAACAATTGTCCGATGGAGCATACACTGTCGAATTTTCCGCCAACAGCCTGACATCGAACATTTCCTGTCGGAAAATCTGATTGTGTGTACGGGGCTTTATAGTGTAATAATTCATTGCGATTGGTACTTTTTATAAACTGATCACACTCTGTTCATACCATTTATTTTCAACGATGTGTACAATAAAATAAAAATAAAATAATAAATATATATACCCCCAACTATTAAGCAGAGAGTAACAGAAAATACAACGATAAGCTGGTGATTAACCACTTCAATACCAGACACTTTTCCCCCCTTCCTGCCCAGGACAATTTTAAGCTTTCAGCGCTGTCGCAATTTGAATGACAATTGCGCGGTCATGCAATACTGCACCCAAACAAATTTTCTCTTACATTCGCCGACTGACACAGCTCCTTTCTTATACCATCGGGTTGTTACGCCACCTTCAGGAGAGGACTAGGCAGAACATGTTAATATGTTATAACAAAATACAAAACAAATATGTTATTTCTAGTTACGCCCAAGGGGCGGTCCCTTAGGTAACAACCCCCCAGCCTGCTCCTGCAGCCTCAGTTTTTTTCTGCCTAGTGAAGAAGGACCTAGGAACCCTGCGGGCCCATCGGTCCGTGGATTTTTTTCTGCAGAAGTTTGCCTTTTGCGCAAGATTAAGATCCTGTGATCTGCTATCAACAGCCGGCTGGGTGACAGGCTAGATACCCTTATCCTTGTAGTCTCCCCAGCCTGGCCAGCGAGCGTGTGCAGACCAGAGCTCCGCGCTGGTTTGGCCACGACATGCCTCCAGCTCCAGGGGTGGCCGGTGGGTGCAATGCCTTGGGGCACACATATGACCGGGCTACTGATGTCTGCGTCACAGTGTGCTGGGCCAGCAGCCACCCCGTACTGATTGGAGAGTGGGTCTGTGATTGAATGTCTCCCAGCTCTTCAGGACTGGTAAATGCAGCTCTCCCTGCCTCGGTGTGGCTGGGCATTCCCTGGGAGGTTGATTCAGGGGTCCCCCACCTCCCTCTCTTCTCTCCCTGTCCCTATCTTCCCTCCCTGTGGGGGATGCTGCATGGGCTGCTGAGTGGTGTGTGTGCCATAGACAGGGGCTTTCACCTGGGGTGGGGACTGCGCTGGGTAGCTGTGCCCTGGATGTCTGTAGGTCTCTCCCCTGGGTGTCTGCTGAGCGCTGTAGAGCCGTTTACCTCTGCCCGTTTTTCACTGTCCCTCATGTCACACAATGTTCAGCGGCCATTTTTGGTCTGACAGGGAGCAGCGTGCTCTGTCTCCATTTTGCTGTAGTCCAGAGGCCATTTTCCTTGTGATTATGTCCTTTATGCTGGACGCTCAGTGGCCATTTTGTTGAAGCCTGACCACGTTTTTCTTGTTCAGCGCTGTACAGTAGAGCTCAGCCCAGCCCGGTTTCCTCTCATAAGCATCTGGGAGCTGACACAGGCACACCTAGCTGAACAGCGCAGAACTCAATCATGGTGGCGAGTCCTGCGGTGGGGGCCCCTCAGCCTGCAGCAGTTAGGAGGATGGGACCATCACTGTCCTAAGTCCTCAACAGGTGGCAGACAGGGTAGGATCAGCATGGCTTCAGAAACTGGTGTTTCTTCCCCCGAAATCCAGGCAATTGCAACTGGTTTGCCTGCAGTCAGTGCAGTACCTCTTTGTCGGCGGTCCTTAATACGTTCGTTGCCCAATGGAGGCGGTGCGTGGGTGCAAAGGTGGTAAAAAAATGGCCCCTGCCCCCCCGCGTCCTCTGGGGAGAGCTTTAACGCAGACTCAGGCCCCGCTGAGGCTGGTGACTCTTGCTCTGTAGTTTCAGATGACGCTGACCAGGACCGTTTGGACAGTGAGGATGAATCCCCGTCTGGGTCCGTGCGCGATAAATCGCTTGTTGGAGCACTTATCACAGCTGTGCATGATACCCTGAAAATTCAGGAGCCAGCAGATCCCCCTGCTAATGTAGTGGTCCCTCTTGGGTCTTGTAATCCAGCCCGTACACCTAAGGTGTTTCCGTATCGGACTTATTTCGATAAGTTCATATAGAAGTAATGGTGTCGACAGCAACAAACTTTTTCGGTCCCCAAATACATGACGTGCATTACCCCTTTGAGGAGAGCCTTCTCAAAGAGTGGTCGGCTCCACTGGTCGTGGACCCCCCAGTATCCAGGTTAAACAAAGTAACCACGATCCCGGTAGAGGGGACTCCTGCTTTTAAGGACCCCACGGACAGGAAGGCTGAGGCAGTGACTCGTTCCTTGTTTACGGTTGTGGGGGTCCACAATGCGACCAGTACTGGCATCCGCACTTGTGTCACAGACACTGACTGAGTGGACAAAACTTTTGCACCATGAATTGGGGGGAGCAACAGGCTTCCCCTGTCTGCGTAGAACTAGCAGACCAGTTAGTGCAAGGCCCTCCATCTGTTATCCAGGGTTTCAGTGTCAGCAGTGGTGCTAAGGCACCTGATTTGGCTAAAATGCTGGTCGGCTGACCAGGCATCTAAAAAAGCCCTGACGGATTTCCCCTTCCTGGGCGAGTGGCTCTTGGAGCCTTATTGGATGACATTATTAAAAATGCCACAGGTGGCAAGAGTACTCTACTTCCACAGGCCAGGAAGGCTAAGGAGTCGCACTGTAGGCTTTTTCGTCTGCTCGGGGCTTCGGCTAAACGTCTCCAGCCCGACAGGATGACCTGTGAAGAACAAAAACATCCCTGGAACCGCAAGCCTAACGAGCCTTTGAGCAAAAGTGCTACTGCATGAAGGTTTGCCCCCGCACGCAACTCGGGTGGGGGGGTCGCCTTCGGGAGTTTGCTGCCCAGTGGGCCTCTCGGCTGTCCAACCAATGGGTCTGTGATCTGATTTCCTCCTGATATAAAATAGAGTTCCTCTCTTGTCCACCAAAACAGATTCTTTCCCTCCAGCATACCCATACTCCTGGCTCGCCGGGAGGCCCTAATGGGGGCGGTAAGGGACCTGCTGAGTGGCGGGGTGATAGTACCTGTTCCGGAGACGGAACGTTTCCAGGGGTTCTACTCTAATTTGTTTGGATATACTCCTTCCTTTTTGGGGACTACAATCTTGGACCTAAAAGCCCTCAATTACTTTGTAAAAGTACAGAGGTTCTTGTTCCTCCTTGGTGATTAGTGATTAATTAGTGTAGCGCTAAGTATTAAGTGACAAATACATGTAAGTATGATTAAACTCAAACGATATGGTGCACAAAAACTAATTAGTGCAAAAACCAAACAAAAAATTAAACAAAAAATGATGGAACTCAATTCAATGAGTCCTACAACTGTGAAAGTCCACAACAGTGAGTAATCCAGTGAGATGCCTTTTTTTTTTTTATATCTGTGCAGTGACTCCATGCCTTCCTGTTTCCCAATTGGGACTCGGGGGACCTGGATGTCTATAGTAGCCATGGCAACGCCCCTCCGTGTTGAGCGGGGCAGGCTTGTGTGATGCGCGCCGCTGGACAACACGGGACCCGTTGACGTAATGCGTTCCAGGAAGCGATGCAGCCGTGGCAATGCCTCCCCCTGCGTTGTGCGGGGTAGGCTTGTATGACGTGCGCTATCGGAGGTCACGTGATTCGTTGACCCAGGGTGATCAGCTGACCCTGCGCTTCAGGAAGTGAAAGCTCCATACCGTCTATGGGAATGTCTATGGCAGGGAAGTCTATAGCATATTACCAGCGTTATAACATCCACCTAGCGCTGGACGTCGCATTTTGGCGATGTACGGTTTTTGGTATAAATGTGCAAGAACTGATAACAGAGTAATATGCATATGATATTATCCCTGTCTCTGGATGTCGCATTTTGCCGATGTCCGGTTTTTGGTATAAATGAGCAAGAACTGATATCAGAGTAATATGCGCTTGATATTTTATATATATATATTGCTAGATCATTTCCATCACTATCCCCATCAGGGTACACAGCTTACTAATAACATCCAGTGTGATTGCAGCTGGAATTGAGGCACAACTATTGATAATATTTGTGTCATTGATATATTTTGTGGTTTAGTTGTAGTTAGATTGGATGATTTAATGTCTGTTGGGAGTTATCACATATACCTAACACTTATGTCATGTATGGGCTTATGATTGTATGTTTCACAGTCTTAGTGAAATTAAGGCAGGGTCAATCACATCCCCATTTCCTGTCCCGCCCTCTTTATCCAGGTGGATCTAAGTCTTAGTAGTTTATAAGTTTGAGCAATGTGAGGAGACACAGCAAGCCCCTGTTGAAGACATATAGTTGTCGAAACGTGTTAGTAACCTCCTCTGTACCCCACATTGCTTTTTACCGATTGTTTTGAATAGCCTTTTATTTTTATCTTCATGTAATCACTTTTTATTTTGCATGTCATCTGCAACATATAGGAATACATTTATTGGTCTTTGTTTGACCTGCACCATTTAGAGCCCCCTTTGTGTTCTTTTTTTTTCCCCATATACCACAAAAAAATTTCTTCTCACCATTTTGAGCTTTGGAGAAAAGGAGAGAGCCAGTTCTGGACACATTTGCGATACAAGTGCCAGCTCCCTTGGAGCCCCAAGACGGAGAGGCGAGGACTCTTCCATCAGGATCCTTCAAAAGTCATCATCTACAGCCTCTGACTGTGATCCCAAGCTTTTATGACCCACTGTCGTAAGACACGTGTGTCCAACTTCACTGGTAAGAGTACCCATCTTATCTGTAGATCGGTGTAGATGTGTCTTCAGACAACTGGTCTCAAGCTTCCCATATTCCAATCAGATGGAATCTGTGTTTTGATAACATCTCACTGGATTACTCACTGTTGTGGACTTTCACAGTTGTAGGACTCATTGGATTGAGTTCCATAATTTTTTGTTTTGTTTGGTTTTTGCGCACCATATCGTTTGAGTTTAATCATACTTGCATGTATTTGTCACTTAATATTTAGCGCTACACTAATCACTTATCTGTTGGGCTTTGTATGCTTGAGTGTTAGCTGCTCATATTGTTTGTTATAATTTATCTTCATTAGCGCAGTGTTTTCCCTCACGATTCCTCCTTGGTCATTGACACAGGCCACCACCGTGGTTTTGTCTGACTGGATCCTGATCAAACGCCCTCGAAGTCTTATCGACCATATGGAGAGGTATAGCCTGCTGACTCGCAGCTCGAGCACATTGATCGGCAACTTGGATTCCTCCTCTGACCAGAGGCCCTGGGTCGACTGAACTCCCATTGCTCCACCCCAGCCGGTTAGGCTGTCGTCCGTTGTGATTACTGTCCAATGTAGAGGTAGGAACGACTTCCCAGACTGAAGGGCTGGGGACCTCAGCCATCAGACCAGGGAGTCCCTGACTACTGGCTCACCTGAATCTGCCGATCCAGGGATAACGGAGATTTGTCCCATTTTGTCAAGATCTCCTTCTGTGAGACTGGGCATACGGTACTGCTTCGAAGGACGCCACCATGAGTCCTAGGACTCGCATACAGAAGAGTAGCGATGACCACCTTCGGTTCATCAGCAGTTTTACCGCGGGTCTGAGAGTCTGCAGCTTGACTGAAGGGAGAAAAACTCTCGCTTCCATGGAGTCCAGCAGTAAGCCTAGGTACTCCAAACGGTACAATCACCAACTTTTTTAGGTTCAACAGCCACCCAAATTCCTGCAGGGTATGCATGGTGATCGCCACATCCTCCTCTAATTCTGAGGCGGAAGATGCTCTCAGGAGGAGATCGTCTAGGTAACCTACGATCGCAATCCCGCGTTGTTGCAGCAATGCCAAAACAAGAGCCAATACCTTGGTAAAGACTCGGGGGCTCATGCCAAGCCAAAGGGGAGAGCCGCCATCTGGTAGTAGGCTACCCCAACTGCAAATTGCAGAAGTTTCAGATGCCAAAGGCATATGGGTATGTGCAGGTACGCATCCTGGATGTCCAAAGATGCCAGGGAGTCCCCTTGATGGAGTGCAGCGACTTCTAAGCGAACTGATTCCATTCAATAAATATTTTTGTATTAACTCTTGTGTTATTGTGCTTAAAAAGTCTGAAGTCCCTCCACCCTACTTGTGCAAAGTTTATAGGACGTTGAATATCCACAGTACCACTCTGTGTTATGATACAATCTAATTGTTCATTCAATAATTGTTGCTCCACATAAAGATGGCCTAGGCTCTAAGAAGATTGCCAAGACCCTGAAACTGAGCTGAAGCACGGTGGCCACAACCATAGAGCAGTTTAACAGGACAGGTTCCACTCAGACCAGGCCTCCCATTGGTCGACCAAAGAAGTTGAGTGCACGTGCTCATCATCATATCCAGAGGTTGTCTTTGGGAAATAGACATATGAGTGCTGCCAGTATTGCTGCAGAGGTTGAAGGGGTGATGGGTCAGCCTGTCAGTGCTCAGACCATACGCCACACACTGCATCAAATTGGTCTGCGTGGCTTTCGTCCTAGAAGGAAGCCTCTTCTAAAAGATGATGCACAAGAAAGCCTGCAAACAGTTTGCAGAAGACAAGCAGACGAAGGACATGGATTATGGAACCAGGTCCTGTGGTCTGTTGAGACCAAGGTACACGTATTTGTTTCAGGTGTTGCGCATGTGTGGCGGCAACCAGGTGAGGAGTACAAAGACAAGTGTGTCTTGCCTACGGTCAAATTAGGTGAAATGTGCAGCGCTTATGTGATCATATAAACCATAACAAATAATATGAGTAAAAAAAAAAAAAAAAAAAAGTGATTAATAAATGATGTGCCCAAAAATACTCCAAGCAGTCCTCTATTATGTGATGTCTATAAATAGAGGAAGTTGGACATGTGATGTCCAAAAACAGTCACTGACAAACTTCAAGCAAGTGTGATGATAATTCTCAACCACATATGGATATGATATAGTGAAAGTCTTTAACTTCAAATATGTATGATATAATTACAGTTGATAGTAAATCCACCACCAAAGACACCAGAAGCTGCTTACCAGAGGGATTGAACTGAAATAGGTGTACACCTAGTGAGTCAATCAAGCTTTATGGTATAATATACCAAGGGGATCAGATGCTCTATCCAAATATGACCTCCTGATGGACCTCTGAAGAGGTATAAGGTATGGATGGACCCAGTAGATATAGGCAGTCAGCCCCACCATTAAAAGAAAGATATATAGCGTAACTCCGTATGGAAATTTTAATACATGAAAAGCAAAGGAAATGCACTCACGTGTTTAGCAGTAAAATCAAGCGCTTGTTAAAATGAGGCTTGGAACTCTTTTCTGGACGCCAGTTTGGCAGAACCAGGAAGTAATCCTCTGCATATGAAAACGAGGCTTGGAATGCAAGCCCGGGTGCCATTTTGGAGGAACCAGGAAGTCATCTCCATAATTTGCACTTTCAATCAGACGGAGCTGCCACTTGTTATGGGGGTATCCAGTATCTATACTGGTCATCAGATGATGACTTCTAGGTCGAAACGCGTCGGAGGATATGCTGAGACCACTGTCTTCTTTTTATACAAGTGCTTGATTTTACGGAGTTACGCTATATGCCTTCCTTGCACAGTCAGTCAGTCAGTGGTAATATATAGTTATTAGAACCAAAGATAATAGTAGATCCTCCCAGCTGAAAAACAAAGGACATGTAAAAACCAGGAATAATTACACTATATTTGATATTCTCCTTATGTTCTTCCTTGTAGTAGTCCTCCAATAATCCAAAAAGTGAAAAAAGAGCAGAGAAAAACAGAAAAAAATATAGTTGTACGTATTAATTTCTAGTGATCACATGTGACTGGATAAATGAAATTAGGCACGGAGTGAATTGAATGAATAAATCGGGACCTCTGCTGTTATATTCATCAAGTAGGTAATACTAATAGGGACAATCACACTGCAGCTCATCCTAGTAACCGTATGCCAAGGTTCCTACAACTGCCGGTATATCCTCTAAGCGATACAGGAGAAAATTTCTCTTGGTTACTTACTGGATGCTGATCTCGCAGGTTCTTTTCCAAATTCGGGATAGATTTTTGATTGTCCGTCTGTGTATGACAGCCTTAGGTCTCCCATCACCAATTTGCCGATCCGAGATTGTAGTTGGGGCTTCACAACCTCAGTTCCCTGCGCAGGGAGCCCTTTTGTTCACGGCCAGGGTTCGAAAGAAACGGCACCTGTGGCTGTTCCTTCAGACGGTACACATTTAGAAGATATTTACAATACCTATAGGTAGGCCTCATTATAGGCTTACCATCTATAGGTAAATGTCTGCAGAGTAAGTTTACTTCTTTAAAATATGCCCCCTAATGTGCATGACACACAGGATAACATTGAGCTGCTTTTACAGGCAAAAGTTCCTGTAAAATCAGCATCTTTTTTTTAAGCCCAGTGTGCATGGACCCCGAGTGTCTTTAATATTGATTGGACTCTGGGAAAACATTTTCTTGCCCCCCCAACCCCCCATGCAAATTCTCTCCACTCTAACATTCCAAAAAACAAAAAAAAAACACATGTGCTGGTATCATGATTAAAAACAGGTGGCACTCCAGTGCATCGGTATCCAAATGGTCAATTAGAAAAATAACAATGATTTGGCTAAGTGAAAAGATATATTTCAACGAACAGCACCCTAGGCACAAAGGTGCAGAGGGATAGAGCTAAACCTCGAAGGGTGCGATGAAACGACCCAACAGGAGGGTATATAAATCAATGCAACAAGCAGTGGAAATTGGGTGGGCACAAATGGAATAGGATATCCACAAGGAGCAGCAGGACCCGGACGAAAACCCCTAGTATTAAATGATATATGATAATGTAAATGATCTATATCTGTATATGCATACTATTAGTAAATGCACCAAATGAATGGCAGAAGTATAGCAATAGTGTAAAACAATCATACTCGATAGGCAGTAGCACATATAAAAGGGTTAACTAAATGGCCATACAAGTAGGCGTATAAGTGTATTTACATAGATAAGTTTATAGCAACAAGTGCTAATAATAAAAGGCAACAATGTATCAATTGATCAAAGCCTACTCCAAGAGAAACTCTCAAACAGATACACCTACACATTAATGACCATAAAACTGCAGAGGCCTGGGGAGAAGACCAAAGCAGAACCCTAATTGTATACTACTCAAATAATCCTAGTGTGAAAGACATATAGCCGATCTAGCCGACAAGCAAATAAAAAAAATCTAGTGTGTGGCAACTAGTGTGCATAAATTATTAGCGTACCAGAGGTTAGATGAAGTATAAGAATTGCTGCTCCAATCAATCTTTCATCCATGCTAAAATGGACGCTATAGATAAAAACCAGATGACAAAGTTTGATATCATATGGAAACCCTGGATTAAATATTATACGTCAGATAATATTGACAACCGAGTTTTATTGTTATGGTGATTAAGATTTTTTATAGAATTACAACATTAGATGATATATAAAACCTCCTCCGGAGAATTATTCCCTCCCCTTCCCCTCCTATATACCTTTTATGTTCTTCCCTTACTATATAATACTTACTATAAACATACTTTAGAAGTTATGGTCAAAACTTTAAAATCATATATTTTCTTTTAGGGTCCTTTCACACGGGGCGGATCAGTTCTGATCCGCCCCGTGGATGTCCGTTTGCTCAGCGGGGATCACTCCGCCGATCCCCGCTGAGCAGGGAGATGACAGGTCTGTCTCCGCACACTGTGCAGGGACGGACCTGTCACAGCGCCGCTCTCCCCTATGGGAGATCGGATGACAACGGACCGCAGTGCCCGTCGTCATCCGATCCGATCCGCAGACGGATGGAAAAATAGCTTTTTCCTCCGTCACACTTTTTCGGATCGGAGCGGGTCGGATGTCAGCGGACATGTCACCGCTGACATCCGACGCTCCATAGACCTCTATGGAGCACCCGTTCAGGTCCGCCTGAAAAACTGACAGGCGGGCCTGAACGGGACGTTAGTGTGAAAGGGGCCTTAGACATATTTATATTTTCTTGGGATTAAAATGTTTAAAACTCAGCTATAAGAATGTTTTCAAATTCTAAAATATATAAAGTCCATTTATTGTCATTCCCACGAGAATATCTTGAAATTCTTCTTTGCTTTGTATCATTCGTACTTCAATATGTCTACTTTTTATTTCTGGTATCACATAATTTGTCTTATATTCTGTACATGTAATTTATTTTAACATAAAATAAAAAATTTTGAACGAGTAAAAAAAAAAAAAAATTGCTGCTCCACTATGTGGAGACTTCGAGTGCAGCAAACAAATGATGCTGCTGGATGATTTACATAATTACAGGTGTAGCAAGACACCGCCCAACAGGAGGGTAGGTGTCCAGCGATACACACCAGAAGGGTGGGGTTGTCTGAGTGGGTGCGCCGCTATATACTCCAGCCGACAAGACTGTCAGCAAGAGATAAGCAGCAGACAGCTAACTGCTCCCCCGGCGGTGTCGCGATGATGTCAGGGCGCGCTAAAAAGTCCCCATAGATGGATCCGTCAGAGTGCGCATGCGCGAACTGCGGCCATCCAAGGAGAAGGAGCCGAAAATTGCCCCACCACACCGGAAGTGTCGCGATGCCCCCCCATGCTGGGGGACACCGAAAATCCAAGTAGCAAGCCACCCAAACCATACAATAACAATGCATAAAAGATTGTATAAACACAGCTTGGTCATTGAATGTGGTACAATATAGTAAATGGATACCGAGGAACAGGGCTCACCTGTAAAAAAAAAATATATATATATATTGCATTGAAACATACAACAATCATTTAAGTCTATACCAAAATGTAATGTTAATCAGGCACAAACGTGCATTAAGGAAAGAAAAAAGCAAAAAAAACTAATAAATGGAGACAGGACTGGCAAGTCAGGAAGGAGAATGAAAGACCATAGACGGAAACATATAATCCTAGGGCCCAAATTGCATATGTTATAAATTACCTTCATCGCCACCAGATGGGAACCCTTGAAGAAAGGGTTTAAAACTCAAGATTTAGTTTAATCCTGGGGGTGCAGTCGCATTAAAGTTTGAAATCCACCTCATTTTGCGCTGCAGGAGAATCTTATTCAGATCTCGTCCTCTGGGTGTTTGATGAAGCCTATCCAAAATTAGCACTGAAATTTTGGGAAAGCGGCTATTGTGAACCACTGCTACATGGCGACCTAAAAGAAAATCAGGATTGGCACTTTTCACAGCTTCTAAATGTCGGTACAGCCTCTTCCATAATTTTTTAATAGTTTTGCTTATATAGTAGCAGCCACACTCAAATTGTAGAAGATAAACTAAAAATGTGATTTGGCAATTTGCATAGTGTTTCGAAGTAAAGATACTGCCATTGGGGAGGCGTGGGTTTCTGTCCGTATTCATATACCTACAGTAACCACACGCCCCACAGGGAAAAGTGCCAAAAGTATTGCAGGGGTCGCCTCGAGTGAGGCCTCTAAACTCACTCTTCACCAGAAGGTCATCCACTGAGGTGTTACATCTAAAAGAGACAAGGGGAACTGGAAAAACGAAAGGACCTATAATTGGATCATTGGTCAAGACATGCCAGTATTTACTAAGAATTTCCTTAACTTGTAAATGTTCATTTGACAAAGTAGTAACTATTCTAGCATAGGCATTACTGTCAAGTCCAGGTTTTTTTGTGTGAATACAGTAAACTATGTGTGGTAGTGCCACGCAGTATATAGGGGGAAAAAAGAAAGAAAAGAGAAGTGATGAGATTAGAGAGTAGATGAGGGAAATGCAGTGAAGGGTGATCAGTCAGTGGGATGGAAACAGGGAGAATGGGATAAGGATATAGAGATGGACATATATTATAAATACACTGTATCAATGACCACCTCTTAGGTCCAACATTCATGTTAGATTTCACTATAAATTATGCGTGCTTCAAGAGAGATATGTGCAAAAAACAGTAATCCAAACCTAGTGAGGTCTAGGTGCTTACAGTAAAACCTTCTCTCCTCGTGTGTACAACTCCAGTATTACAAAGAAAGTGCCGAGTGCCAAAACTTGTTTGTGCAAAAATTGCAAAAAAAAAGCATCTATATAAAATAGCGAGTAACAAAAAAGTGGCACGTGCCAAACCTTCAGTGTGCCAGTATTATAAAAAAAAACACACAAAGATATATAGCAACAAATAAACATAAATTAATTATCTTTGCAATCTATATAATTCATTGTGCAAACACTGCCAAGCAGCAAGAAATCAAAAAATAAAGTGCTAGTGCTCTAGGTAATCAAAAGATCATAAAAATAAACAGTCCATAAAGATGAGTGTGCAAGTTCTGCCAGTGCAACCTTCAACAATAAATCAGTCCAAGATTGAGTGTTGGTGCTTTATGAATCATGCAAACATAGAGGTGTAGCAATCCTTTCTTTCCCTCTGGTGGGCGAGTGGGTGTCCCCTTACCTTACAGCTGTAAGGTTACAGCGTAATCACAAGAGTAAGGGTCTCCTTGCGTCCCCAAACGTGATGTCCCAGGGCGGGTATACCTCACAGAGCATAGAAACGATACTTCATAGTGTAGTAATTTTATATTTGAATTTATTTAATAATAGCAGCAGGGTACTCACATTTAGGAGCAAGAGTGAACAGCAGTAAATACATAGAACGAGCAGTGAGCTCACATGTCACTTCCGATGTCTCTCTCTCTTTCCGACGCGTGTTCGTCACCGTCACGTGACTTCATCAGGGAATGAACATGAAGGGAACAGCAGATCTTGTCTTTTTAGTGTTTGCTTTATTAAATGCCCTCTTGAGGCACCTATGGCTATATCCTCTCTCCAAGAGGCGATTTTTCAGAGCCCTAGCTTCCCGAACAAAGTCCTCATTCGAACAGTTACGCTTAATTCTTAAAAATTGGCTGTAAGGAATTGCGTTCACCAGAGGTTTTGGGTGAAAACTGTTAGAGTGTAAAATAGTGTTCCCCGCTGTTGGTTTTCTATAGTAAATTTCAAATTGAATTCATTGGGATTCAAGGCAATTTGAAAATCGTGCAATAGATCGACTGGGCCATTCCAAAGGATGAGGATGTCCTCTATGTACCTGCGCCACATAATGACATGGCACAGGTACATAGAGGGGGCCCCATCTCTGTAGAGAGTGTTTTCCCATTCCCCCAGGTACAGATTGGCGTAGCCAGGGGCACAACAGGTGCCCATGGCTACGCCCGGGACCTGGAGGAAATGTTGGCCAATGAACCTGAAGACATTATGCTCCAGTATAAATCCAAGGGCCAATAAGATAAACTCATTGAATGGTTGATCAAGATGCGTAGCTTGTGATAGAATTCTTCTGATACAATTTAATCCTTTATTGTGCGGTACTGAACTGTATAACGTCTCCACATCAATGGATACTAATACAGTTTCTTCTGTAACATGCATACCGTCAATAATTTGCAGAAGATGGATCGTGTCTTTTACATATGATGGTAGTGAAGACACGAGAGGTCTAAAGTATTCATCTATCACTTTTGAGAGATTTTCAGCAATGGACCCAATCCCCGAAACGATCGGTCTCCCTGGAGGATTCCGCATTGTTCTTGTGGATTTTCGGAAGGGAATAAAAAGTGGGTATTATTGGAAAAGGAGTACGGATAAATTTCCACAACTGGTTCAAAATTATGTTACTATTGAGTGCCCGGTCAACAAAAACATAAAATTCCTCATTGAATTTGTTAATTCATATTTGATGGGTCTATAGCACTCAGTGTTGGTGAAAATTTTCATATACATCAGCACGTAGTTGGCATTGTCCATCAGGACAATATTCTTGCCCTTATCTGAACGCTTAACAGTGAGGTTAGGATTACTAGATAGTTCTCTCAGAGATTTTTCTTCACTCTGAGACAAATTACCAGACAAATTTGCTGTTATTTTTAAGTTTTTAATATCTTGTGTAGTCAGCCTCAGAAAGGTTGCTATACCGTAATTATAGCTCAAAGATGGATGAAGGTCTGATTTTTTTCTTCAAAGATGAAGAAGTTTGTTTAGGAGTGGTTGAATAGGTAGGTTGTTCTAACAACGATTCCAGATCAATAATATCAATTAAATCTCTAGTGTCGCTTTCCTCCAAAAGTGAATTTAGATTGGCGAGCTCTTGGTGTTCGCTTAAAGATTGACAACCAGTAGAATTTGGATCAGCTTTATCAAACATGCTCTGTAATTGAAGCTTATGTGTAAATAAATGAAGGTCTTTTATTGTTTCAATTTTATCAACCTTACTGTTAGGGCAGAAGGTCAATCCTTTAGACAATACTAAATGTGAAGAAAGGTTGATAACATGAAACCTTGGTATAGAACTATGATGATCCAACCCAGTACATCCTACATCAGTGGAGCTGTAAGGGATTGGGGCCCCAGGTTTTTTGGAGGAAAAAATATACTCAGGAATTTTAGCACTCATCAATGAGGTGGCTTCTTTTTCATTAGGTCTACTGTTGCTATGGACAACTGGCTCACCCTGTGATTGTGCAATTAGGGCTGTAGTTTTAGTAGGGGTCTTACATGTGCAATTACCCTGATTCCGTTCGGATTTAACATCAGGGATATCTCCATCTCTGTATCTTTTAGGTTGTCTAATGCGTTTAAACTGTTTAGATGAAGACTGTGAGATAGTGGAAGAGCTTGATGAAGTATCAGATATGTCTGGTGGCCACTTTGTGTTGCACTACATTGGTTGGATCTAGTATTGGCATATTGCTGCCATCTATAGGCTCTCTCCTCCTGAAATACCTGTTTGTCTCGTAAGAACTTGTCTTCCTTTTTTGCTAAAATGGTTTTGTTGAAGGTGTTAATGTGTACCTTCAGCTTTTCATTACGTTCAAAGAAGGCTGGATGAGTGTTAAGTAAACTGATCTGTGAATATAGTCTATCTACATTTATGTCAATATCAATAAGTCTTTTTTATAACTCATCATGTGGCTGGAGCACAATTTAAGATTTTCTTCCCAGGTTTTCCCAGAGGATCAAAACCCTCCCTGAGATACTCCCCAAACATCTTAATGTGCCAATACAGTGATGATTTTTTCCTCCAACCACCTGGTGAACCCAAGGAACCGGAATGATAACTCAGATTCCTTGAATTCATTGAGTCCGTATTCCTTCTGAAGATTGGATGCAAAACATCCCAAGCTTGACCTATAAACTCCGCCATGCCTACATCAAAGTCACAAAGAAAAAAGTGCAAAAACTTGGTGGTAGATTAACAGGGGGACTAGTGAGTATTCACTACCCTAAATAACATAAGAGAGAAATGGGGAAAACGTACTAGCAATACAGCAACCCACACCTCATCCCAAATACGTACAGGGAAAAGAGATAAGGCCCCAGGGAATGTATGGGTGGGGGTTGGATAAATGTTTACCAGATAGAAACAGTAGAAAAAGTAGAAAAAATATAAAATTGTATTCAATAAGCATGAAATACATTCGATAAAAACATAGCGTACAGTAAATCTCCTGAAATATAATAAAGAGGAACTTTAAAGAGTGGGGGCACTGTACAACACATTCAGGATACACAACATGTTTCGGAAATAATGTTTATACAATTCCTTCTTCAGGGGATATGAGGAAATACTGTACTGTCTATAATGAAAATAAATGAATACAAATTAGTAGATATAGTTTGATTCTCAAAAGGGTACTTTAACATAGCGTGACACTATGAAAGTACCAGTAGTAGGGTGCCATCGTCCTGAAATTGATTTAATGGAAAAAATGACATAAAAAAGATGGACTTTATAAGAACCCAAAAGGGAAGACCTAAAAATATGTTTTTCTTATTTTATTAAAAATAGGTATAAAAAAAGAAAAGTTGAAATATAGTTATTATAATAACATATAAGATAGTTAGTTTAATAGTATACCCTGTACATATAGACGACATTGACATCACATAGTAACCATATTCATAATCATAAGTCAGGAGCGGTCCCTAGAGCACTGCCTGATATGGTTATCAGATGAGTTGTATGTCCGAGTCTACATCTGGGTGTATCAGAAATTTCAATCCAGAGGCTCGACATGTTGCGCGTGAATCACGCTTCCTCAGGAGCAGCAATTTTCTAATGAACAGATAAAAAATACTAAGTAGTATACATATACAGTGATAGATAAATTAACAATCAAAAAAAGGAAACTTATAAAGACATAATTATATATATATATATATATATATATATATATATATATATATATATATATATATATATATATATATATATAAAAATCGCCTAGTTCAATCAGAAGCACACACTTAACACCCAGGTTGGCTGAATTCATAGAGGCAGCAGCAAAGCTACCAAGTGGAGACATATTGAAAACTAGTACTGTATTCAAGTACTTAACAGATCTAATAGGATCTCCCGGGAAGAAAAAAAAAAAAGCCATTGATCAATTAGTAAATACCAGTGTTAAACGAACGACTACAAAGACCAAAAAGCATGCTTACCATGATAGTAGGAGGCTAATAATGCACAATAAGGGCCACACAGCCTGGGAAGTTGCACAGGACTCTCAGCATAGAAGTATATAATAATGTAGCCTCAAAAAACAAGGGTTGAGCTTCAAAAAAGTTTCATAATAATAGAAATGTCCATAAAGGTAGGCAGGTGATCCCATCAGTTTCTTATAGGCAAAGGTAGGGGTAATAAAGGATCCATCCAAAATTATAATGCCTATAATAAACAAAAAAAAAAAAACACAAAGATAGCGGTAAGCTTAGTAGTTAGTTTGCACCAAGCTGACCAATATGTATTATTACAGTCATAAACCTGAGAGAGACAATCCAGAGTACCTGGTCATTAAAACTAACGTGTCACCGCACAGCATCAAGTCATCACTGTTCGGATGAAAACCACAATTGCGATGTATAGGACGCCGAAGCTGAATAAATATGTCCCACACGCCACGCATCTCCGGTCCCACCGAAGGCCATTGCGCAATGGCCAACCGTCGCCGTGGCAACGGCTAAGCAGGAGGCAAATGCACATCGCAGGGACGGGAGCCTAGGGAGGGGCAACAACACCTCACCCACCCAAACTCTGTCCGTCAATCCCCACACATCCGATTAAACTGAACGAACGGATGTGTGGGGCTGTACAGCGGCACCATGGCAACCAAATGCCTGCAATTCTCAACGTAGACAGCCAAAAGGCCAGCTGAGGACACAAGGCAGTATTACAATTGAATACACCAAGCGTATGATATACAAAAACAAAAAAGCATTAAAAATATCAAAACAAGTTTATGTAAATAAGAAAATAAATATAGACGTGTACAAATAACAAAAAAAAAGAAATAAACACATTAAAAATAGGATTTTTGTACTCACCGTAAAATCCTTTTCTCTGTAATTCACCGATCGACACAGCTCCTCTCTGTAACTAAATGGGTTGTTAGCCCTATCACTGGAGATACTAGATAAGTTGTAATACAACAACACTTCAGAACTTTTAGTTCTAGGGCACAACCCCACAGACTGCTCAGGCAGAACTCAGTACGTCAACAAGCAGTAAAACGTAAAGAGAAAAAGGAGGGGTGGGTGCTGTGTCGGTCTGTGAATTACAGAGAAAAGTATTTTACGGTGAGTACAAAAATCATATTTTCTCTTATATTCACTGACCGACACAGCTCCTCTCTAACTAAATGGGACGTCCCCAAGCAGTGCCAAACAAGGGGTGGGAAAACAGCATTAAAACTTCATCCACCATGGCAAGTGGGAACTAGTGAAACTAAACCCACAAAAAAAAAAAAAAAAACAGAAGTGTATGGAAAAAACACCACCTCCTCTCTGTAATTAAATGGGTTGTTAGCCCTATCACTGGAGATACTAGGAAAGTTGTAATACAACACTTCAGAACTTTTAGTTCCACCCATGGGGCGGTCCCTAGGGCACAACCCCACAGCCTGCTCAGGCAGAACTCAATTTTTTCTTGCCTAGTGAATGAGATAGACCTAGGAACCCTGGGGGCCCATAGGTCCGTATTTTTTTGATGCAGAAGCTTGGCTTTTTGCGCAAGATGAATGATCCTGTAATTTTTCTATCAACAGCCGGCTGGGTGACAGGCTGGTTCACTTATCCTTGTAGTCTCCCCAGTCCGGGCATCGTGCGTGTGCAGGTCGCAGCTAAGGCTCGGCAGGCCATGACATACCTCAGCTCCAGAGGTGGTCGGTGAGCTTTATGCTCTGGGGCGTACATATGACCGGCTACTGATGTCTGCGTCACAGTATGCCAAGGCCAGTGGTCTTCCCTGTACTGATCAGGAGTTGACTACCGTGGAATGTCTCCCAGCTTCAGGACTGGTAAGTACAGCTCTCCCTGCCTGGCAGGGTGAAGCAGCTGGGCATTCCCTGGGAGGCCAATTCGGGGATCCCCCTCTTCTCTCCCCTTTCCCTAACTCCCTCCTTTCCCCCCCCCTCACGAGGGGGGGGGGCTGTACATGTGCTGAGCGGTGTGTGTGTGTCTGGGCTCTCACCTGGGGGTTTTAGCTGTGCTGGGTGCCTGGGGTTCTGAAGCTTAGTCCCGTTGGATGCCTGTGTAGTCATGCCCCTGTGTTGGTGCAGCGCTGTGCCTGCCATATGTTCTCTCTAGTCCCTCTTTCTGCAGTACTCTGGACAACTGGGTGGGTGAGGTGTTGTTGCCCCTCCCTAGGCTCCCGTCCTTGCGATGTGCGTTTGCCTCCTGCTTAGCCATTACCACGGCGACGGTTGGCCCTAGGGCCCGCCCCATGGGCGGAACTAAAAGTTCTGAAGTGTTGTATTACAACTTTCCTAGTATCTCCAGTGATAGGGCTAACAACCCATTTAGTTACAGAGAGGAGCTGTGTAGGTCGGTGAATATAAGAGAAAACCAAATATTATTATAATATAAAATATATTCAGTACCTCCTTGTTAGAGTTCTGGAGTAGGAAAAAATAAATAAAAACGACACATTTAACTTAAGAATATCATAGGAAGGGCTTATATGATTTGGTTTCATTTAGTCCTGGTGTACGGGTAGCATTTAGGCACTCTATCCATACAGTCTCCTTTTGCAGGATTAGTTTGTCCCAATCGCCACCCCTGGGGTTGAGGGGGGGTGACAGCCAGAACAGCAAAGGTTACAACTGAAGTATCAAAACGATGATAAAAATCCAGATGCCTACTGATGAGGGTAATCATTTTACAGTTTCCTGAATAGTAGACATGATCATCGATACCTTGTCTGAGCTGTCTGGCTGTCTTCCCCACATTGGCATGTCATAAGGTACACCACACCTTTAGTTTGGCATGTGGCCGAAAATTTGGGACAATATAGCTCTCCGTTTGGAAGCAATATCCTAGAACTTGATTAAACCCATGGACAAAAACTACATTTCCCACATGGGGTTGTCCCTATAACTGAACTTGGTTGCTGATTTTTGTGTGTTGTGTAGTGACTCTTGACGAGTTTATCTCAAAGGGAATTTGCTCGCCTAAAGGTAATTTCCGGGCATCCATTAATGTATTTTCTAAGGATAGGATCTTCCTTAAGAAGATGCCAGTGGGTGTTTAGAATTGCTCTAATATCATCATGATGTGACAAAAATTTAGTGATGATTCTCACCGATGGTATCCTAATAGGTCTAGTATTTTTGAAGAGAAGGTCATTGCGGGTCTGACGTAGGGCCTTATTAAAGGCCCTACGTAATATTGACTTGCTACAGCCTCTTGCAAGTAAACGTGTTTTGAGTAAGTTCGCTTGTTCCTGGAATTCACCAATGTGTGTACAATTTTGACGGAGTCTAATACACTGGGCATAGGGTATGCAGTTAACTAGTGCAGGAGGGTGTGCACTAGTCACATGCAAAATTGAATTGCCAGCCGTTGTTTTTCGAAAAAGGATTGTTGCTAGAATGTTATCGTGGTGATCTTTGTAAATGACAAGATCCAGAATATTTGTTTCTTTAGTGTGGCAGGTAAAAGTCAAACTTAAGTTGTGTTGATTAACATTAAGTACCTGTATGAATTCTTCCAGTAGTGTACGGGTACCTGGACAAACGAACACGTCATCGATGTAACGTCTCCAAACTTTTTTTTTTTCCTTCTTCCCGGGAAATCCTATTAGATCTGTGAAGTACTCAAATACAGTACTAGTTTTCAATATGTCCCCACTTGGTAGCTTTGCTGCTGCCTCTATGAATTCAGCCATCCTGGGTGTTGTGACCTTCTGATTGAACTATGCGGTATATATATGTCTTTATATGTTTCCTTTTTTTGATTGTTAATTTATCTATCACTGTATATGTATACTACTTAGTATTATCTCTTCATTTGAAAATTGCTGCTCCTGAGGAAGCGTGATTCACGCGCAACATGTCGAGCCTCTGAATTGAAATTTCCGATACATCCGGATGTAGACTCGGACACACAACTCATCTGATAACCATATCAGGCAGTGCTCTAGGGACCGTTCCTGACTTATGATTATGAATATGGTTACTATGTGATGTCAATGTCTATATGTACAGGGTATACTATTAAACTAACGGTATGTTATTATAATAACTATATTTTCTTTTTTATACCCGTTTTTAATAAAATAAGAAAAACATCTTTTTAAGTCTTCTTATTTGGGTGCCTACAAAGTCCATCTCTTTTATGTCATTTTTCAATTGAATACAAATTTAGTAATATAATATATAAAAATATACATGCACATAAATAAAATACAGAGATATAAAGACCATGGTGAATGATTAAAGACAAGACTCAAAAAACACTTACAGAGAAATGTTTAAATGAGGCAAAGATCGGCATGAATGCGTGCTGGTATCTTGATTAAAAAAAGGTGGTACCAATGATTTGGCCAAGTGAAAATATATATTTCAACGAACAGCACCCTAGGCACAAAGGTGCGGAGGGAGAGAGCTAAACCTCAAAGGGTGTGATGAAACGACCCAACAGGAGGTATATAAATCAAAACTACAAGCCGTGGAAATTGGGTGGGCACAAATGGAATATAGATATATATATATATATACATATATACACACACACACACATTATTAGTAAATGCACCAAATGAATGGCAGAAGTAAAGCAATAGTGTAAAACAATCATACTGGATAGGCAGTAGCACATATAAAAGGGTTAACTAAATGGCCATACAAGTAGGCATATAAGTGTATTTACATAGATAAGTTCATAGCAACAAGTGCTAATAATAAAAGGCAACAATGTATCAATCTATCAAAGCCTACTCCAAGAGAAACTCTCAAACAGATACACCTACACATTAATAACCATAAAACTGCAGAGGCCTGGAGAGAAGACCAAAGCAGCACCCTAATTGTATACTACTCAAACAATCCCAGTGTGAAGGACATATAGCCCATCTAGCCGACAAGCAAATAAAAAAATTATTAGTTTACCAGAGGTTAGATGAAGTATAAGAATTGCTGCTCCACTATGTGGACACTTGGAGTGCAGCAAGCAAATAATGCTGCTGGACGATTTAAATAATTACAGGTGTAGCAAGACACCGCCCAACAGGAGGGGAGGTGTCCAGCGATACACACCAGAGGGGTGTGGGTGCACCACTATATACTCCAGCCGACAAGACTGTCAGCAAGAGATAAGCAGCACACAGCTAACTGCTCCCCCAGCAGTGACACAATGACATCAGAACATGGGGAGAACAGCTAAAAAGTCCCCATAGATGGATCCGTCAGAGCATGCATGCGTGAACTGCGGCCATCCAAGGAGAAGGATCCGAAAATCGCTCCGCGACACCGAAAGTGTCGCAAGGCCCCCCCCGTGCCGGGGGACACCGAAAATCCAAGTAGCGAGCCACCCAAACCATACAATAACAATGCATAAAAGATTGTATAGACACAGCTTGGTCATTGAATGTGGTACAATATAGTAAATGGATACCGAGGAACAGGACTCGCCTGTAAAAAAAACAAAAAAAAAAACAACCAAATATATTACATTGAAACATACAACAATCATTTAAGTCTATACCAAAATGTAATGTAAATCAGGCACAAACGTGCATTAAGGAAAGACTTATATATATATATATATATATATATATATATATATATATATTAATGCTACAAGCTGTGGAAATTGGGTGGGCACAAATGGACTAGGCTATCCACAAGGCGCAGCAGGACCCGGACAAAAACCCTAGGATTAAATGATCTATGAAAGGTGAGATAGAGAAAATAGATATGGCGCTATACCTTTTTAAACTCACTAAATATAAGTATCATAGAAATGTACAGATTTTCCAGCTTTCTGGCTAATAATTTTAAACTCTTAAAATCCTGAATGAACCAAGATATACTAAAATAATAAACCCAATAAATAATATAAATAGTATAGTGCTAAGAATTAGTCAATATTAAATTGTGAATACAAAAGTGAATATAAATTTTCCAGTGTGCTGGATAATAAATTATTATAAAATTAATATAAAAAATATAAGGTGAGAATAAGAGTAGGAATAAAAAATATATAAATATAAATGTGAATTACACAATATAATAAATGAATTAGATAGCTGAAATAAATGGATGAATGATTGATGCTATGTATACTAAACTCAATCTATAATCAACAGTGAAATTCTAAAAAATACTCAAAGTGCCTGTGACTGTGGTGATGGCGTAACCAAGTGCTTTGGTTTACAAATTCAAAAAAAATAATGTGACCATAAAACAAAAAACAAAAATCAAATTTGTACAATTGTGAACACAAGTGAAAAATGAAAAGTGCAACAAATATATACACACTGTGTTAGGTTTCAAAAAATTCCCAAGTAGAGATCAGAAAATTGGGAAAAAATACAAGTAAAAATAGAGATTTAGTCCATAATGTGAAAAAAATAATGTGAAAAAAATCTTGCAGCGACAAATCAGATATGAAAGTCTAATAGGGTAAAAATTGAAAAATAAAAATGAAAATTAGATAGTGAAAAAAGGTTTTCTATGTATAGAAGAGGAGTGGAGGGAGTAACTTCGCTTATCCGTTCGTATTTATGAATTTTGCTCTCACCAGAAATACGACCCCGTCTGGGGTGGATCAGCCTCCACAGTATAAGCCACTGTGTCGCTTCTTGGGCTGTCTTTGCTGAAATGCTGGGGAGATCCCTCGTTCCTCCGTGGGGATGTTGTACCTCGTATTACATATGGTAAAGAAGAGGACTTTCCATGGTATAGTATGTTTGCAACTCAGTTTATTTGTAACAACTTAAAAGTACTCACATTTAGTACGATAAAACACGTATTTTAAAAAGCGTTCGGAACTTCCGCTCGGCTAGCACGCCGTTTGCACTGGAGGTGTACGTATCTGGCCACGCCCTACGCGTTTCGTCATTCAGACGTCATCTGGAGTGGCCATCTTCATACACCTTTCCACTTATATAGGGTATAGTTACCAATCGCGCATGCGCGGAACCTAACCGCCATGTTTGCTAAGGGAATCGCCATTATTAAGCCTATTTTTATGCCGGCTATGTAGAGAATTTATCATTGTACCTGCTATTAGTCTGATGTAAATAGACGCAGATTGGGCACTCCTCCTATATAAGTGGAATACAGGGGCGGGCTGGGCCGGGGGGCAGGGTGGAAATTTCCCCCCAGGCCGTCACCTACATTATGTTTAAAACGGCCGCTGGCCGTTTGTTCATTTCTTTTTTTTTTTCGCTGTTTCCCTGTCTGCACTAAGGGCTGCTTGCCTGGCTCTGGCTGTCAGTGATACAAAGAGCAGAGGCGGCGCTGGCAGCATCCAATGCCTTCTCTGATCCGGCGCCGCCCACTGACCTGCAGGTTGAACCTGCGGAGTGATGTGCCTGATGGGAGGAGCAGGAGAACGTCAGAACGTCGTGGACTCGTGGTGCTGCTTAATTCCTCCTTCCATCTGGCCTGTGCGGCGCCAGCACCGCCCACTGTTCTCAGTCTTCATGCAGCCAGTCGTAAGGGCATAGGAGAAGTGAACGGCAGCCGTGGAGCAAAGGATTAAGGTGCTGCCTGCAAGCTGTATAACCTCTCTCTCTCCAGTGCAGCCACCCCCCCTCTCTCTCTCCCCCTCTCCAGTGCAGCCCCCCCTCTCCCTCTCCAGTGCAGCTCCCCCCTCTCTCTCTCTCCAGTGCAGCCCCCCTTCTCTCTCTCTCTCTCTCTCTCTCTCCAGTGCAGCCCCCTCTCTCTCCAGTGCAGCCCCCCCTCTCTCTCTCCAGTGCAGCCCCCTCTCTCTCTCCAGTGCAGCCCCCCCCCTCTCTCTCTCCAGTGCAACCCCCCTCTCTCTCTCCAGTGCAACCCCCCTCTCTCTCTCTCTTCAGTGCAGCCCCTCTCTCTCGCTCTCCAGTGCAGCCCCTCTCTCTCGCTCTCCGGTGCAGCCCTTCTCTCTCGCTCTCTCTCTCCAGTGCAGCCCCTCTCTCTCGCTCTCCAGTGCAGCCCTTCTCTCTCGCTCTCTCTCTCTCTCTCCAGTGCAACCCCCCTCTCTCTCTCCAGTGCAACCCCCCTCTCTCTCTCTCTCCAGTGCAGCCCCTCTCTCTCGCTCTCCAGTGCAGCCCCTCTCTCTCGCTCTCCAGTGCAGCCCCTCTCTCTCGCTCTCCAGTGCAGCCCCTCTCTCTCGCTCTCCAGTGCAGCCCTTCTCTCTCTCTCTCTCACTCCAGTGCAGCCCCTCTCTCTCTCTCTCTCACTCCAGTGCAGCCCCTCTCTCTCTCCAGTGCAGCCCCCCTCTCTCTCTCTCTCTCTCCAGTGCAGCCCCCCTTCTCTCTCTCTCTCTCTCTCTCTCTCTCCAGTGCAGCCCCCCTCTCTCTCCAGTGCAGCCCCCCCTCTCTCTCCAGTGCAGCCCCCCCTCTCTCTCCAGTGCAGCCCCCCTCTCTCTCTCCAGTGCAACCCCCCTCTCTCTCTCCAGTGCAGCCCCCCTCTCTCTCCAGTGCAGCCCCCCCCTCTCTCTCCAGTGCAGCCCCCCTCTCTCTCTCCAGTGCAGCCCCCCTCTCTCTCTCTCCAGTGCAGCCTCGCTCGCTCTCCAGGGCAGCCCCTCTCTCTTGCTCTCCAGGGCAGCCCCCCTCTCTCTCCAGTGCAACCCCCCTCTCGCTCGCTCTCCAGGGCAGCCCCTCTCTCTCGCTCTCCAGGGCAGCCCCTCTCTCTCGCTCTCCAGTGCAGCCCCTCTCTCTCGCTCTCCAGTGCAGCCCTTCTCTCTCTCTCTCTCTCTCGCTCTCCAGTGCAGCCCCCCTCTCTCTCTCTCTCACTCCAGTGCAGCCCCTCTCTCTCTCTCCAGTGCAGCCTCTCTCTCTCTCTCTCCAGTGCATCCCCTCTCTCTCTCTCTCTCCAGTGCAGCCCCCCTCTCTCTCTCGCTCTCCAGTGCAGCCCCCCTCTCTCTCTCGCTCTCCAGTGCAGCCCCCCTCTCTCTCTCTCCAGTGCAGCCTCTCTCTCTCTCCAGTGCATCCCCTCTCTCTCTCTCTCTCTCTCTCTCTCCAGTGCAGCCCCTCTCTCTCTCTCTCTCTCCAGTGCAGCCCATCTCTCTCTCTCTCTCTCTCTCTCTCTCTCCAGTGTGGCCCCTCTCTCTCTCTCTCCAGTGCAGCCCCTCTCTCTCTCTCTCTCTCTCTCTCTCTCTCCAGTGCAGCCCCTCTCTCTCTCTCTCTCTCTCTCTCTCTCCAATTATGGGCACAGTCAGGCTGCAATTATGGGCACAGTGAGGCTGCATTTGATGCGCACTGGTGAGACTGCATTGATCTCTTGTATCATGTCTGCAGTCTCTGACCATCTCTTGTATCATATCACTGTCCTCTGGAGTTTGGAGAGGAGTCAAGAGTGGAAATGTCGCTAAAATGGGGGTCATGGGAGAAGTCAGACGTGTGTGGACTGTGGAGAGGCCTTTCATGAACAAAAAAATAATGACGTTATGCTGTTGGGCTGGTATAATAATGCTATGGGGCTGGTATAACATTTTTTCCAGGGCTGTTTTTTATTCCCAGTCCGGCCCTGGACGTGAGTCATGCGACCACAGAGAAGGGGATTATTGCTCCGGGTCCCGGATCACTGAGCCGACAGATGTCACTCCACTCGGGTGCTGCTCGCACCTCCCCCCTGCAATGCCACTGCCTTGGGCTCGAGGTATTATGGGTCCTTAGGGGGGTTCTTTACTGTGGGGGGTCCTGCACTGTAGAGGGGGTCTGCACTGTAGAGGGGGTCTGCACTGTAGGGGGGTCCTGCACTGTAGAAGGGGTCCTGCACTGTAGGGGGGTCCTGCACTGTAGAGGGGGTCCTGCACTGTAGGGGGGGTCCTGCACTGTAGGGGGGGTCCTGCACTGTAGGGGGGGGTCCTGCACTGTAGAAGGGGTCCTGCACTGTAGAGGGGTCTGCACTGTAGAAGGGGTCCTGCACTGTAGGAGGGGTCCTGCACTGTATTGGGGTTTGCACTGTAGGGGGAGGGGTCTGTACTGTAGGGGAAGATTCGGTACTGTAGGGGGGTCTGTACTGTAGGGGAGTCTGTACTGTAGGGGGGTCTGCACTGTAGGGTGGAGGGGTCTGTACTGTAGGAGGGTCTGCACTGTAGATGGGGGTCTGCATGGTAGGGAGGGGGGTCTGCGCTGTAGGGGGTCTGTGTAACATGCAGGGGGTCCAGAGCTGTGAGGGGCTGTGTAATGTAAAGGGGTGCGGAGTGCTGTGTAATGTAAAGGGGTCCAGAGGTACAAGGGCTGTTTAATGTAAAGGGGTCCAGAGGTTCAGGGTGCTGTGTAATGTAAAAGGGTCCAGAGGTACAAGGGCTGTGTAATGTAAAGGGGTCAGGAGGTAAGGGGTCCAGAGGTACAAGAGCTGTGTAATGTAAAGGGGTCCAGAGGTGCAGGCTGCTGTGTAATGTAAAGGGGTCCTTAGGTGCAAGGTCCTGTGTAATGTAAAGGGGTCCTTAGGTGCAAGGTTCTGTGTAATGTAAAGGGGTCCAGAGGTGCAGGGTGCAGTGTAATTTAAAGGGGTCCAGAGGTACAGTTGTGGAGAGGGGGGGTACACAGTAGTGACAAAAAGATATTGAAGGATGCAGAGGTATGCAGGGGACACAGTGGGTGTTTTTACATTTTATGGTGTGGGGGGGGGTGCCAGATATAGGATCCGCCCCGGGTGCCAAATGCTCTAGGTACGCCCCTGGTGTGAGCACAGCAGACTACAACTCTTACCTCCCAGGAGTCTCAGAGGCAGGCCAGGTGTGTGGCACGTCAGGGGAGGGGACGCCCGGCGTCAAGAACGTCACGTCGCACGTGACCTGCTGGGCTTATGGGGAGCAGTGGCTAGCTGCAGTCTGCAGAGAAGATGAGACCTGTTTCAGGATCATCACCCCCCCCCCCCCCCTGAAGAGTGGCAAGGACCTGGCTCAGTGTCTCCAGTCCTCACTCAATCAATGCTCCCCAGCCTGAAGTAAGGCATCTGTGATAACCTTCACAAAATGGAATAAAATGAGAAAATCCGCTTCAGTTGTAAATTTAATTAATAATGCATAGTCATCAAGACAATTTAAAATTTTGGCAGTGGCAGCGTGTGTGTGTTTTTTTTTTTTTTTTTTTTTCTAGCACCTCCCCCCCACCAGCGGACTTAACACCCTCCCCCCCACCAGAGGACTTAACACCCTCCCCCCCAGCAGCGGACTTGACACCCTCCCCCCCACCAGCGGACTTAACACCCTCCCCCCCAACCAGCGGACTTGACTCCCTCCCCCCCACCAGCGGCCTTGACACCCTCCCCCCCACCAGAGGACTTGACACCCTCCCCCCCACCAGCGGACTTAACACCCTCCCCCCCACCAGCAGACTTATCTAACACCCTCCCCCCCAACCAGCGGACTTATCTAACACCCTCCCCCCCCAACCAGCGGACTTATCTAACACCCTCCCCCCCCAACCAGCGGACTTATCTAACACCCTCCCCCCCCAACCAGCGGACTTATCTAACACCCTCCCCCCCCCAATCAGCGGACTTATCTAACACCCTCCCCCCACCAGCGGACTTATCTAACACCCCCCCACCAGCAGACTTATCTAACACCCCCCCCCCCCACCAGCGGACTTATCTAACACCCTCCCCCCACCAGCGGACTTATCTAACACCCTCCCCCCACCAGCGGACTTATCTAGCACCCTCCCCCCACCAGCGGACTTATCTAACACCCTCCCCCCACCAGCGGACTTATCTAAAATGCTCCCCCCACCAGCGGACTTACCTAACACCCTCCGCCCACCAGCGGACTTACCTAACACCCTCTCCCCCCACCAGCGGACTTACCTAACACCCTCCCCCCACCAGCGGACTTATCTAACACCCTCCCCCCCACCAGTGGACTCACCTAGCTGATTAAGTGGTTCAATGGGCCACTTGACTGGACTTGCCCCCCAGGCCTAAGGCTGCCAGCCCTCCCCTGGTGGAATATATACTATGACATCCTTATTACTTTATACATACCCCTAAATCGATATCAACATAGAAATTCCAATCAATACACAGTATCTGTAAAACAGTATCTATGAAAATCTATAAAAGGGAGAGGGAAATACTGAAATACTAAGTGTATATATGCTTTATCATAAAGTATAGAGGTGGAAAAAATTTAAATAAAAATTACAATTAAAATTTAATTTAAATTTACAACGTCTCAGATGTGCAAGTAGCTACCTAAATTCCTAAGACATTGGCTATTTGGAATTTATTTCCAATGTGTGCTATGTTACCCAAGGGGTAGGATAGGGAAAGGAAATAAATAACATTCGATCTCAGTTGGAATAGAGAGAAAATATGTAAAAAAGAGAAAAATGTGTAAAAAATTTAAGAAATGTACCCAGATTGTACATGTATATATATATATATATATATATATATATATATATGAAAATTCATATATATACACATAAAAAATGAACTATATATATATATATATAAAGAAGCTCATATATGAAAAACATATATACCTGAAATGGAAGACATAAACATGTATAAAAATGTATAAAAATGTATACGAAGAGAAGGCACTAAAATGGTAGAATGGGATAGGATTATTAGTGTTTATTTTTTATTATTATTATCACGTTGGGTAGGAGAAATAGAATTAAAGTGTTGGGACATTAGGATATTAGAATATAAGTTTCTAGGTGCAACCTTATTGTTTATTCCCCTGCTATATATTGATGTTCCAGGCTTTGTTGATTGTATTACATTCGACCCTGGAAAAATGTGTTAAGATTAAAAAATAAATAAATTGAAATTAAAAATTGGTTAAAAAGCAGTTAAGATCCAGATCTATATTCATTCCAGCAGGTTGCATAGTCTCCATGTTGAAAATCCATCTGGTTTCATTTTGAGAAATTTTCTTGGTCATATCTTCTCCTCTCCAATGTCCTTTGATTTTGTCAATTGCATAAAAAATCATTTGTTTGGGATCTTGGTTATGAAAGTCTCTGAAATGACGTGAGACACTATGTTTATCGTATCCTTTTTTAATGTTCTTAATATGTTCTTTAATTCTTACGTGTAATTCTCTTGTGGTTCTACCCACGTATTGTTTATGACAAGGACATTCTATAATGTACGTAACATGCGTACTCTTGCATGAAATAAGTTCCTTGATGTTGAATTCTCTCCCATTAGTAGTCGAGGTAAATTTAGTTATTTTTCTACTGGTCTTTTTACTTTTACGGCAAGGAAGGCAATGGCCACATTTGAAAAAACCTTTGAGGTGTTCGGCAATTTTAATTTGTCGTGGGGGATCAATTGTGTTTTTCACCAATCTGTTTCTTAAGTTGGGAGCTTTTTTGTATATGAAAGAGGGATTGTTGGGCAGGATTTGTTTTAATACATCATCTGTTTTCAGAATAGGCCACCGTTTTTTGATAATCATTTCTATTTCTTTGTGTTGCCTGTTAAAACCTGTCAGGAAGGCGGTTTCCATATTTCTGGTCTTCTTAGTGTTTATTTTGCTATCCAACAGTTGCTTCCTATCCATTTTTATTACATTTTCTTTGAGAGCCCTCAGCTGGGCTTCTTTATATCCTTTGTTTATGAACCTATTGATGATGACTTCAGCCTGTTTATCAAAGTCTTCTTTTTTTGTACAGTTCCTATACAATCTTACGAGTTGTCCTCTGGGTATATTGCCAATCCACCTTGGATGGTGGCAGCTTGAGGTAGGGATGTATCCATTCCTGTCCGTGGTTTTAAAAAAGGTTCTGGTACCCAAGGATCCCTCCATTTTAAAAATCTGTAAATCCAGATAGTCTATACTCTGGTTGTCCCAACTTCCTGTAAACGTGATGTTGTAAATATTCTGATTTATCTCATCTAAAAATTGCTGTAATTCCAGGTGAGTGCCACCCCAGATAATTAAAATGTCATCTATGTACCTTTTGTACATCTTGATATTTTTTCTAGTGACTCCATATATTTGTTCTTCCTCCCAATGGTCCAGGAAGAGGTTAGCTACACTGGGTGCGTATTTGGCCCCCATGGCTACTCCTTTGGTTTGAACATAATGCTTGCCTTTATACCAAAAATGATTGTGGGACATAGCCAGTTCTAATCCCTCAAGTATATACTCTATTTGTTCTTGTTTCAGTTTGGATCTATTGTGAAGGGCCCACTTTACTCCGTTTAATCCATCTTTCTGCTTGATGTTTGTATAAAGAGAGTTTACGTCGATTGTTACTAATATATCATTATCTTCTATGTTAATATCCTGGAGTTCCTTTAAAAGCTGCCTACTGTCCTTCAAATATGACTTGCCTTCCGCTACCAGTGGTTGTAGAAATCCATCTATATAGGCACCCAGTCTTGAAAATAAGGAGTCTATCCGGCTCACTATGGGTCTTCCTGGGGGCTGTGTTTGATTTTTATGGATTTTTGGTACATAATATATTACTGGAATTTTCGGTGCCCTGGGTATTAAATATCTCGCTTCTTTCTTATGAAGTATCCCTTTATTTAGACCCTTGTTGACATAATCTGTTCGTTTTTTGTTATTTTCTTCTTTTGGGTTTTTCTTCAATTGTTTGTAAGTGTCTGGGATACTAAGGAGCTTAGTCATTTCTTCCTCATAGGCGATTTTGTCCAATATTACCAATCCTCCTCCCTTGTCTGCTGGTCTGATGACTATGTCTTTTTTCTTTTCTAGTTGTTTAATAGTCTTCCAAATCCCCTTTCTCTTTGAAGGTTTAATTATTAGTTCTCTAATATCCTTTTCTACCATTTTTTTAAAAACTTTGATGCCTTCATTCTGTTGTTGGGTAGGGTTAAAAACCGAATTATTTCTTAGTTGGGAATGTTTATATTGTGTTTCTTCCTTATCGGTACTTATAAAATTCTTATTAGCATAAAATTTCTTAATATTTAATTTTCTTATGAACTTTTGTAGGTCTATGAAGGTCTCGAACTTATCCAGGTTCTTATCTGGGGCAAATTTTAGGCCTAAATCTAATGTTTTTAATTCATCCTTATTGAAGGTGGCCTGGCTAAGATTATAGATGCCTTTCCCTAGTGTTCTCTCCTTTTTCTTGTGACCTCCTCTCTTTCCCCTCTTTCGTTTTCTTCCACCCATCTCGGTGGTCTGTATTCTCTCCTCTGGTTCTCTGGGAATTCCATATTTTCTCTTCTTATGTGTCCTGGGCCACTCCATCTGGGATTCCAACCACCATTTCTTCTGGGTGGTCCCTGATATTGATTTCTTGTTGGATACCGGAATGGTCTCCATCCTCCTTTTTGTCCATATGGGGGGTTCCCTGGTGGTCTGTGGCCTCGATCCCTGTGAAAATCCCTTTGGTATCTGTTGTAAAATGTTGTTGTTTGAGGATATTCCCTAAGAGGAGAGTATCTGTTTTGATGTATCGGTATGTTATAAGTCCCTGGGTCCTGGTATTGGTTACCCCTAGGGGTATTCCATTCTCTTCTGTTAGGATTGCCATTATTGCTTGTTTCCGTCCTCCGGTAGTTCGGTGTGTGAGGTGCTATGATTCTACCCATCCTATTAGGGGTCGGTGTGGGTTGTTGCCATGTTTCTACTGGTCTATTTTCTTGTTCTTCTACTGAGTCTTCTCCCATGGATATGTCATTTTCTTCTTCCGTATAGGTAGTATCCATCTGCCACTTGTATACTTGTTGGTTTTTATAATCCAACACATCTCTACAAAACTTTTTCTGCTTTTTCTGTTGGATATCCTTATCATATTTTTTAATGGTTTCCTGTAAACCTTTTTCTTTCTCCTTGTATTCATTGGTGTCACTATATGCCAACATATGGTCTCTAATTTGTGAAATCTCTGTTTCAATGTTTTTAAGTTTGACTTGCCTTCTTACTACTATTTTCTGTAGTAGTAACGTTTCGCTCTCGTTGAAAAATTTATACCACTCTTCCATTAGATGTTTGTCACTTAAAGCGTCATTGGGTGAGACATCCCATCTTAATCTTCTAGGTGTTATTTTTTCTGAGATGTACATCTCCAAAATGGCTACGTCCCACCATACTCTTAATTGCTTCTCTAAGCTATGTTTCAACTGTTTAAACAGGCTATCTAGGTCTTGCTTATTTACTACTTGTTCTTGGTTGAACACTTCAACCAAGTTGATGGCTCTACTGTTAACATATTTAAAAAGGTCCATTGCTGCACCCTAATGATTTTAAAGTCGTAGGACTTCAAATAAATGAAAATAAAAATAAAAGGATAGGGCGCGCTATGGGATTTGTTAAACAGAGAGTATATATAATATAATGTAATGTAGGTAAGAGCAGCCTCTATTTTGTTTCCGTCCTAATGGATGGAACAGTGAGAAAGGTGAGATAGAGAAAATAGATATGGCGCTATACCTTTTTAAACTCACTAAATATAAGTATCATAGAAATGTACAGATTTTCCAGCTTGCTGGCTAATAATTTTAAACTCTTAAAATCCTGAATGAACCAAGATATACTAAAATAATAAACCCAATAAATAATATAAATAGTATAGTGCTAAGAATTAGTCAATATTAAATTGTGAATACAAAAGTGAATATAAATTTTCCAGCGTGCTGGTTAATAAATTATTATAAAATTAATATAAAAAATATAAGGTGAGAATAAGAGTAGGAATAAAAAATATATAAATATAAATGTGAATTACACAATATAATAAATGAATTAGATAGCTGAAATAAATGGATGAATGATTGATGCTATGTATACTAAACTCAATCTATAATCAACAGTGAAATTCTAAAAAATACTCAAAGTGCCTGTGACTGTGGTTAAATGATCTATGATACAGTGTAAATTATCTCTCTCTCTCTCTCTCATTATATTATACACACATACATACATACTATTAGTAAAAGCACCAAATGAATGCCAGAAGTATAGTAATAGTCTAAAACAATCATACTGGATAGGGAGTAGCACATATAATCAAAGGGTTAACTAAATGGCCATACAAGTAGGCATATAAGTGTATTTACATAGATAAGTTTATAGCCACAAGTGGTAATAATAAAAGGCAACAATGTATCAATCTATCAAAGCCTACTCCAAGAGAAACTCTCAAACAGATACACCTACACATTAATGACCATAAAACTGCAGAGGCCTGGGGAGAAGACCAAAGCAGAACCCTAATTGTATACTACTCAAATAATCCTAGTGTGAAGCACATATAGCCCATCTAGCCGACAAGCAAATAAAAAATCTATTGGCAACTAGTGTGGATGAATTATTAGTTTACCAGAGGTTAGATGAAGTAGAAGAATCGCTGCTCCACTATGTGGAGACTTGGAGTGCAGCAAACAAATGATGCTGCTGGACGATTTAAATAATTACAGGTGTAGCAAGACACCACCCAACAGGAGGGGAGGTGTCCAGTGACACACACCAGAGGGGTGTGGTTGTCCGAGTGGGTGCGCCGACAAGACTGTCAACAAGAGATAAGCGGCGGACAGCTAACTGCTCGTCCGGTGCCACCACATTATAGAGGTAAAGACAACAGACGTCGGCGCGCCGCCGTCACAGGGAGAGGTATGGACTCCAGAGAGAGAGATATAATTTTGCCCCTGTTCAAATCATTAGTAAGACTTCACCTGGAATACACAGTTCAGTTTTGGGCATCAGTTCTCAAAAAGGATATCGGGGAACTGGAGAAAGTGCAGAGAAGGGCAACCAAACTGATAAAAGGCATGGAGGAGCTTATTATCAGACACAAATGTGCACCTCTGTATCCCCCCCATCCATAGCTCACCTCTCTACCCCTCTATCTACAGCTCACTTCTCCATCCCTTCTGTCTACCCCTGTACCCCCCATCCATGTTTACTCTGTATCTCCGTCCACCTCTTTACCCCCCTCCCATCCATGTTCCCCTCTGTATCCGTCCATCCACCTCTGTAACCCCCCTCCCTTCCACCTCTGTACTCCCATGTCCACCGCTGTACCCCCCCCCCTGTCCACCACACCTCTGTATCCCCAATTCTCTGCACATGTGAATCCCCTTCTCTCCACGGTGATCTTTCTCACCTGATGACACAGCGGTGCAACAGTCTCCACCTATCGGACCCGTAGCACACAGCCAAAACACTACACTCAGCTGTGTGCTACACAGGTCTGTCTGGTGTGGGTAGGGCCAGAGGAACACAGAGCACCACTCTGCCATTCCCCTTCACTCTGGTCTGCAGCTCCTGACAGGGTTAAGCGAGACAAGCGGGCTCAGGCACATGAAGCCCGCAGCTGTACCGCTCTCTTGTCATATTGTGGCCGCCGCTTGGGACAGCGGGGGGGGGGGGGGGGGTTGGAATTGGCAGCACCCACTACTGAGGGCAGCGCAAGGCTTGAGTGGCAGATGTTTTGGTCCCCACAGCGATGACAGGGCCCAGAGCAGCTGCCCATTTTGCCCTGTGTTAAGATGGCCCTGTTGCAAATGATGGTATAAGAATTGAACGTGAACAGGGAAACCTTGTGGCAGATTCTAATGGAGGATTTTGGAATATGAAAGATTTCTTCAAAGATGGTGCCTTGAATCCTGTCAGAAGATCAGAAATAACGAGGTCTTTGGATTTCATCCGATCTTTTAAAGAATGTAAAGGTGTTTGATAGGGTTATCACCAGTGATGAAACATGTTGTTTCTAGTATGATCTGAAACCCCAGAGCATGCAGTATAAAACACTGTGCTGGTGTGTTTTTTTTGTTTCGTTTTTTTAACACAAGGGCGTAGTTCACAGAAGACGCAAACAGCAACACCACCTCAGTTAGGCCTGATTCACACCTATGCATTTTTAGTGATTTTTGCATTTTGCAGATTTGCACTACAGAACATGTTCCATAGGAAACCATGTTCAATTGATGTAGTGCAAATCTGCAAAATGCAAAAAGCACAAAAAATGCATAGGTGTGAATAAGGCCTTAGGGGCGCTCAGCCCCATATGCGATCCGCAGACAGAAGTGCCTGCCCGGCTCACCTCTGAGATCCAGACAATAGAAATTAAATGGCTGCACACTCCCTTTGAGCCACGAGTATTCTTTATTGATATGCCAAATACAGATTAACTACTTAAGGACCAGGCCTATTTTTCAAACTTGTTTACAAGTTAAAATCATTTTTTTTTTTTTTTGCTAGAAATATACTTAGAATATATATATATATATATATATATATATATATATACACACACACACACACACACACACACACACACACACACACACATTTTATATATATATATATATATACACATACATATATATAAATTTTTATTTATTTTTCAGACACTCTAGAGAATAAAATGGTGGTCGTTTGCAATACTTTGTCACACCGTATTTGAGAAGCGGTCTTACAAAACACAATGTTTTTTTTTAAAAATGCTTCTTTTTGAATAAAAAAAAAAACAAGAAAACCATAAAGTTAGCCTTGTATTTTTTTCTATATTGTGAAAGATAATGATACACTGAGTAAATTGATACTCAATGCATTAAAATTGCACCTGCTCGTGGACCGGCGACAAATTTTGACACTTAAAAATCTCTAGTGGCATGGGTTCAGGTAAATGGACATATCTGCCCCCTTTGCATTATGAGGAACAAGAAAGGGATGCCCATTATCACCCCTCCTTTTTGATCTGGCTCTTGAACCTTTGGCTGCTGCTATCCGTCAGCCATCAAAAATTATAGGGTTCTGCAGATTTTTTAGAGAGGATAAGATTGTCCTGTATGCTGATGATGCGCTTTTTTTGGGGCAGATACCTCACAATCCCTAGTAGCAGTGATGTCCCTAATTACTACATATGGCTCTTTTTCAGGATTAACAAAACATTTGGATAAGTTATTTTACCGATGGACCCTATGGTGAATAATATGCCAAGTTCCACATCCAAAAATAACTGTAGTGTCTACATTCTAATATCTAGGTGTTCAAGTTACACCATAAATGACTGAGTATATAGAGAAAAACTTAGATCCATTGCTTAAGTGCTTTAAAAAGATGAGGAAAATATAGAGCAAGCTGCCTTTATTGGTAGTTTGGTAAAGTCAATTGGTAAAAATAGTTTGGATGCCACAATTGTTGTACCTTGTACACAATTGTCCTGTATGGCTGCCCCAGAGATTTTTTCAACAGGTGGATACTATTTTTAGAGACTTTCTATGAAGATATAAACACCCTCAGATTAAACTAAGTATTTTGCAGTTGCAATGATGGAGGTGGTCTAGTTGTCCCTAATGCCAGATTGTATTACTTGGCATCACAACTTCAACATTTATATGGTTGGAATACTATAGATAGGGATGACCCTATACAGCAAAATTATACTTTCTCAACTTCCAATGGAGCAACCAGTGCAGATAATAGCAGTTTATTTCTATAATAAACACTACATTCCTACATTTTTACTTAATCCATAAAGTTTGGACTACTGTCCAACAATTTACTTCTCATGAGGCATATACCCAATATATGCCTATATGGAATAACTCACGACTACCGTAGGTAGTAATACATAAAAATTTTGACTCATGGAAAAGGGCTGGTATAGTTTTATCAGCTCTTTATTAAATGGTTGTAAAACCTCATTATCAGACTGGCAGAGATATACCATCTATCTAATAAACTATTTTTTTCAGTACCTACAGTTTTGGCATGCTCTGCAGAGTCAGGCAGCGATTTTCCTTTTAAAATATAAACCCTCCCCAAGTTTTTTTATTTTTCTGAAAATTATTTTTATTGCAGGTTTCAAAGTTAACAGTACATAAAAGTCTATTTGGCATATCCAGGCTCAATTGCATAGCAAAAAACAAACAAGCAAAAGCAAAATAAAAACAACCTAGCTAAAATCAAGGCACCCTAAACTATCGAAAAGTTGGTACGCTCTAACTGCCCACGCAGGCTGAAATATTAGGATTCTTATTGGCCACTTTCCCTCTCAAACATCCTATAGAGCTAACTCAGGAATTTATGAAAATATGCACTCTCCCATATCTTATGTGTCAGGAAAGACTCCCTCTAATAAAGCATATATAGAGTTGTACAACAATATATACTGTTAACCGCTTCAGCCCCAGAAGATTTTACCCCCTTCCTGACCAGAGCACTTTTTGCAATTCGGCAATGTGTCGCTTTAACTGACAATTGCGACGTTGTACCCAAACAAAATTGACGTCCTTTTTTTCCCCACAAATAGAGCTTGCTTTTGGTTGTTTTTGATCATCTCTGCGTTTTTTATTTTTTGCGCTATAAATAAAAAAAGAGCGACTATTTTGAAAAAAACACAATATTTTGTACTTTTTGCTATAATAAATATCCCCAATTTTTTTTTGTAAAAAAAGCTAATTTTTCCTGAGTTTAGGCCAATATGTATTCTTCTACATATTTTTGTTAAAAAAAAAATAAAAAAATAAAATAAATCACAATAAGCGTATATTGATTGGTTTGCGCAAAAAAAGTTATAGCGTCTACAAAATAGGGAATATTTTTGTAGAATTTTTATTATTATTATTTTTTTCTTACTAGTAATGGCAGCAAGCTGCAATTTTTATTGTGACTGTGAAATTATGGCGGACACATGGGACAATTTTGACACCTTTTTGGGACCATTGGCATTAATACAGCGATCAGTGCTATAAAAATGCATTGATTACTGTAAAAATGTTACTGGCAAGTGAAGGTATTAACACTAGGGGTCGATCAAGGGGTTGTGTTCCCTAATGTGTGTTCTAACTGAAGGGGGGAGGGGACTGACTAGGGGAGATGACAGACCACTGTTCATACTTTGTATGAACAGACGATCTGTCACTTCTCCCCTCAGAGAACCGGCATCTCTGTGTTTACACAGAGATCCCAGTTCTCATTGTGTTACAAGTGATCGCGGGAGCCCGGCGGTCTGACCGCCGGGTATTCGCATCGGTTCAGGCAGCGCGTGCCCATAGTGGCCGCCTTAGGAACTGACGTAACATAACAGATTTGCCTGCCTGTGCCATTCTGCCGCAGTACAACTGTGGCAGCTGGTCAGCAAGGGGTTAATTACCCCAAGTGCTATCCAAGTGTTAACTAGGCATCCGAACAATCAGTATTAGTATAAGCAGATTCCACCCAAATATTCTACACTTTGACATTTGACAACCTCTAGCCAGGTAGTTTTGTATAATGGCAGGGCTGAGTTGAACAGACGTTTACATAATTTAATTGATGGTATGGAGGAGGATTTCCATTGCATGAGGATGGCCTTGCATGCATAATAAAGTAGTATGCCCAAAAGAGTTCTAACTGCTCAGCTAGGAGCCAGTTTATCTACAAGCCCCCAGCAAACATATTTCAACCCTCAATGGAATCTGAACCGTAGTGACTGTCTGAATAAATGTGGTAACTGCATTCCAAAAGGTCTCGACCAGGGAACAGCTCCAAAAAAATATGTATAAAGTCCACCGCAGGTGTGGCACACCTCCAGCAGGAATATGAAATAGATGGGTATATTTTGTGTAGGCGCATGGGTGTAAAATACACTCTATGCATAATTTTCAACTGGACCAGTCTGACCTTGATCAAGACCAGTTTCTAGAAGGAGCACTCCCATAGGTTTTCCCCACTCTTCCGTGTCCATTTCAGTGAAGTTCCCCATCCATTTAGCTTTTAGAGCTTCTAGTACCATGTGCACGTTGGGCAGTAACATTTTATAAATACTGT
The DNA here is from genome assembly GCF_037356315.1 of Lithobates pipiens. Classification (NCBI taxonomy): domain Eukaryota; kingdom Metazoa; phylum Chordata; class Amphibia; order Anura; family Ranidae; genus Lithobates; species Lithobates pipiens. The sequence continues at coordinate 113,933,007 of NW_027507791.1, forward strand.
CCCTTAGCAAATCTTCCAGAGTGTGGAATGTGAGTGGGGTGTCCCGGGAAGGGACACTGGCAGCATTTGATGGGCAGACTGGAAGCATTTGATGGGCACAGTGGCAGCGTTTGATGGGCACAGTGGCAGCATTTGATGATTTTTTTATTTGCACCCCCAGGGTCATTTACAAATAGAATAAGATAGTCTGCATACATGATACCATTCATGAAAAATTGGCCAACTTGGATGCCCCTAACCAGGGTAGCTTGTCTGAGGGCTGAGGCAAGCGGCTCCATCACCAGTGCAAAAAGGGCCAGTGATAAAGGGCAGCCTTACCTCATACCTTTTCCGACTGTAGAGGAGGGTGAAAGAACACTTAATCTATGCCGTCAGATATTTATATAAAATTTCCATCCACCCGTGGAACCCAACACCAAAACCCATGGCTTCTAAAACAGGGGACATGTAAGGCCAGGCCACCCAGCCAAACGCCTTCTCTATGTCCAACGCCACCAGGATCCTAGTGGAGGAATTGGACTGACACAGCTGTAAATGTGTAAATGTGTTGATTTCCCTGGTGTAAAACCAGTTTGATCAATATTAACCAGAGACGGGAGGATTGTTTGCAACCTAGTTGCTAAGAGTTTGCTAAATTATGATCTCAAAATTTGGACCAAAGAAATCGGCCTATAAGAGGCAATTAGATTTATCTTTGCCAGGTTTAAGAATAAGGACAGTATGCGCCTGGTACATAGAGGGGGGCAAGGACATTTGCTCTTTGCATTCAGCATAGAGCTTTCAAAGTTTAGGTGCAACTAGGTTTGCATATACGTGGTACCAGTCACCAGGTAGGCCGTCCAAAGCAGGTGTTTTGCCACTGTAAAAAGAGTGAATTGCCACTTCTATTTCTTCAGCAGTAAAATCTCTATCCAAGTAATCAAGATCTTCCTGCGAGAGAGTGGGTAAGCGTAAGGATTTCAGGTATGCTTTAAGCTGCTCACTAGGACAAATCGGGATCGCTTTATAAAGGTTTTCATAAAAGGACCTAAACTCATGTAACATTTGCTCCGGTTCAGACAACCCTGCCATCCGAGCAACAAATTTATGACACCACCGTTTGCATCTTAGAGTCAGCCGCTAGATTTGCTAGGAGTTTTCTATTTTTGCCTCCAAACTCGAAGGTCCTTCCAGCCAAGGAACCAAGTTCCAAATGCGTAACCGAGGCAAGATGTAGAGACAAAGCTCTTCTCGCATCAGCCAGCTGACTGAAAAGCTCGGGAGTCGGAGAGTCAGAAAAAGTTTCTGCTGCCTTGGATTTTCCATCTTTTTTGTTGGACTTCAGAGGACATCACAGAGCAGACCACTTTAAAAAGAGATGTACTCAGCTCCAGCTTTGGCTTTAAAGGCTTCCCATACTACAGGAGGTGAGGTGGAGCCTTCATTTAATTCCCAGTATTGTTTCAAATTGAGAGAGACCATCTCCTTAATCTTAGGGTCCTGTAACCACTTAGTTGCCAAAATGCACCCTCCCCAAGTCTAACTATTCCAATGCCTACAAGGTGCTCCAAACAGGGACTTATTGGTGATATGTATACCTCTCTACAAACTACTATTACTAGTATACAGAATGGTAGTTTTGAGCGGTGGCATAGGGATCTGAAGACTATTAGTGATGAGGAATGGGAGCAAGCTCTGGTGAGTTTGACCAGGGTCTCCTTATCCTCCTCACAATGTCTGGCCCAGTTATTTATTATTCACAGGTCTCATTATACTCCTCAAAAATTACATACTTGGGGTAAAGTAGCTTCATCAAATTGTCCAAGATGTACTAATGAAACAAGCACACTTATACACATTATGTGGCGCTGTCCTAAACTGCATGGATATAGGGAATATATATTTGATACGTTAAATACTCTATGCTCCACACGTTTATTTAGATCTAAAAATAGCTTTGCTAGGGATTATATCGGAAGATATTCTTCCATCTGAAAGGCATATGATATGGTTGCAGACTATGTATATAGCCCATAAACACATTGTAGAAATGGATATCAAACTCCCCATCAACAATTTCTCAATGGTCTGATGAGATTAGTTTTCATTTGCATAGGGGGGAATTGATATATGAATGAATGAATGAATGAAATACTTGTTTAGCGCACAATGTGAACTGAATCGCCTCTAGGCGCTGTGGCAAGCTTTGATCATCTGCTATAAGAGGAAGGTCTTGAGTTTTTTCCTAAAAGCCAGGTGATTTTCTTCCAGGCGGATGTTGATCGGTAGAGCATTCCATAGCCGAGGCCCTTGGACAGCGAATCTCCGATCCCCCCTGGATTTATACCGGGCTTTGGGCACGAGGAGGAGGTTTTTGTTGGCTGATCAAAGACTCCGGTTTGGTGTGTAATGATTTATTTTCTCCATTAGGTATTGCGGAGCTTCTCTATGCACGCATTTGTGGGTGAGGCAAAGGGTCTTGAACGTGATCCGATTTTTTATGGTTAGCCAATGTAAGCTCCTCAGCGAAGGACAGATGGATTCCCAGGGTTTTTTTCCTGTTATCAGCCTTGCCGCCGTGTTTTGGATCAGTTGTAATCGCGCAAGTTGATATTGTGGTAATCCTATGTAAAGCGAATTTGCGTAGTCCAGTCGTGAATTAATGATTGTTCCAACTACCACTGTTTTGTCATTCTTTGGGATAAAAGGGATGAGTCTGCGAAGCATGCGCAGCAGATGGTGAGATCCACTAACTACTGCTCCTATTTGCGCATCCATTGATATTTGTGCGTCTAAAAAAAAAACCCGAGACTCTTGGCTTTGGTCTTTGGGGAGATAGTCTGCCCAAAGACGGTTGGTGGAGACCAGGAGGTTTTGGTTACGGTATTACGATTTGGGTGTAAGATAAGAAGCTCTGTCTTTGATTCGTTCAGCTGGAGGGAGTTAGTGGTCATCCAGTCCTCTATTGATTTGAGGCAGTTTTCATGTTGTTGTTGGTGATCTTTTTTCCATTGATCCGGAAATAAAGTTGCGTGTCATCAGCGTAAGAGTGGAAGCAGAGATCTGAGCATCTGATGATTTGAAGGAGTGGGCGAATGTAAATGTTGAACGGGTGACAAAGGAGAGCCTTGAGGGACTCCGCAGGTGACTGCCCAAGTTTCGGAGAGGAATTTTCCTAGTTTCACGGTCTGTGACCTATTTCCTAGGAAGGACGCGAACCATTGGAGATCTATGTCTTGGACTCCGGCTACTTCTGTGAGGCGGGCGAGTAGAGTATTGTGATCTACTGTATCAAACGCTGCACTTAGGTCTAGCAGTACGAGGAGACATGGCTCTCCATCATCTGCTGCATCGAGGGCGTCGTCCCAAATCTTGAGGAGAGCCGTTTCTGTTCCATCACCCGGGCGGAAGCCTGATTGCAGCGGGTCCAGGAGTTTGTGAGTATCCAGGTGGAGTTGTAGCTGATGTACTACAGCTTTCTCCATGATCTTAGAAATGGTGTTGAGGCTTGTAATTGGCCTACGGTTGTTTGAATCCTGAGGGTCCAGGTTTGGTTTCTTGAGTAGAGGTTTGACGATGTCTTGTTTGAGGATGCTGGGAACAATCCCTTTTCGTGGAATGATCGGTTTATGAGGTGGGTTATGGTTGGAGCCATGATGTCTGAGCATTCTTTCAGTAGTTTTGTGGGGATGATGTCAATAGGTGAGGTACTGTCACGCAGTTTATTAATGATGTTTTTTGCGGCGTCTATGGTAATTGGGGATAGTGAAAATTTTGGCGGTTGCGGTATGTTGGTGCAGACATCCTCTTTATGTATTTGCTGGTTGAGTTCGGATGTTTTCTTCTGACAGATTGTTTCCCTGATGGTTTTGACTTTATCGATGAAAAAATCCGACAGTTTGTCACAGTAATCCTCGGATTCACTATCTGGGGGTTCTAGGCACACCGGATTCATTGATTGATTAACCAGTTTAAACAGTTCCCGTGGTTGGTTTGTGGCCGTTGAGATTGTATATGAGAAATGGTCCTTTTTGGCTTTGAAGATTGCTTTCCGATAATTCTCTGTGAGACCTTTGTAGTTAAAGTGGTTTTCCTCTGTGGGATTTCTTCTCCATGTTCTGGGGTGTTGGTTGAAGATGTAGCGTCAGGGTTTCCATAAAAGGCACTGGGTTCTGAGATGATAGTTTAGTGAGATCCAGGTGACCTTTAAAGATCATTGCTAGGCCTCCTCCTTTTTTCCCTATCCGGTGTTCGGTTAGGATCCTGTAGTTTTCCGGCACCAATTCGGTGAGGATGGTGTTGCAGTCAGAGGTTAACCAGCTTTCGGTGATGAAGAGGCAGTCTACATTGTTCTCGAAGATGAAGTTGTGTACTTCCAATCTATGTTTGATTGCAGACCTGGTGTTAATCAAGGCGCAATCTAATTGTAGTGGTCGAGTAGATGTCTTCCTGTGGTTGGGAGTTGCTTGTCGTCCGGTTTTTAATAGTTGTTCTCTTTGAAGTATTTTTTGTATGGAACATGGCAATGTGGTGTTGATGTTCCTTAGTCTGTGCAGAACTTCAGCTGAGTATTTGAAGTGGCACATGGTTTGTGGATGCTGTTGATGGTACTATGGGCCTAAGATGATGATCCCGATCAGGGTATTGATCCTGAGGAGGGGCTAGGTATCAGACTTGCCGCCGTGCTTGAGGCTATTAGTGCGCAAGTTGATCAGGGGATGCCTATATGGATGCGGAAGAAGTTGTATTCAGTTGCTGGCTGTTCCGGCTACCTTTACTTGAGGTGAAGGTCCTCTCTCAGAAAAAAAGTCTGGCTGTGATCTGGAGTAGTCATCCTAGGATAGCGTGAAAAATGGAAGGGAGGCCGGAGGTAGGGGTATGCTAACCTACGGTTGTTCCCGATTGTTCCAGAGGAAGGCGAAAAAAAACCCTGGCAGTAGCAGCCAAACACACCAGTGGGGCAAAAATTCCTTCCTGACCCCCGTAGGCGATTGGACGGAGTCCCTGGAACGATCACTGGGGGGGGGGGGGAGTGGGGGTGCGAGCTTACCTGGCTGCGGTGGTCCCCGTTAAACACTCTGGTTCCGGTGAATCTGGCTTGCTGTAAGCCTGACGTTTCTGGAGAGCGGTCTGGTTGCCCCTTGCAGTGGGATCTTTAAAATGGAGGGGAGGATTAGACATGTGCAGAGTAAAATATTTTGTTTCGGAATTTCAGAGAGAGAATTTCAGAGCTATGAGTAAGCGCTGTTTGTAGTGTGAAACGCGTTAGTAATTTTATTCAAAAATCCTTTTTTGTTCCCTTTTTGCTGTGACGTTTTGTTCAATGGAGTTTTGCACTTGCATTTTGAAGAAATAAAGGCATCTAATTTTTACACAATCCGGAGTGCGGCTATCCAGAGTTTCGTTCTGTTTCTACACATATAGCATACTTCGTGTGAACTTTAGAACCCTATTAAAGTCTATGGGACGCCAACGTTCAAAATCTAAAGTACTAATTTTAAAGGCCAATATGCAAGTTACTGTCCTAAAAAGTGTTTGGGGACCCGGGTCCTGCCCCAGGGGACATGTATCAATGCAAAAAAAAGTTTTAAAAACTGCCGTTTTTTTGGGAGCAGTGATTTTAATAATGATTAAAGTGAAACAATAAAAGTCGTAGGGCGGGGGGGGGGGGTGTCTATAGTATGCCTGTGAAGGGGCGCATGTTTCTGGTGCTTAGAACTGTCCCTGCACAAAGTGTCATTTATGCAGGAAAAAAAGTCCTTTAAAATCACTCGCAGCTATTTTGAATTGTCGGCTCCGTAATACAGAGAACACTCATTGAAAGTCATTGGTAAAAATAAATAAATAAGCGTGGGGGTCCCCCAAATTCAATTACCAGGCCCTTCAGGTCTGGTATGGATATTAAGGGGAACCCCGTGTCAAAAAAAAAAAAAAAAAAATTGACGTGGAGGTCCCCCTAAAAATCCATACCAGACCCTTTATCCGAGCATGCAACCTGGCAGGCCGCAGGAAAAGAGGGGGGGGACGAGAGAGCGCCCCCCCTCCCTCCTGAACCATACCAGGCCACATGCCCTCAACATTGGGAGGATGCTTTGGGGGTCTGTGACCCCTCAAAGCACCTTGTCCCTATGTTGATGAGGACAAGGGCCTCATCCCCACAACCGTGGCCGGTGGTTGTGGGGGTCTGCGGGCGGGGGGCTTATCAGAATCTGGAAGCCCCCTTTAACAAGGGGACCCCCAGATCCCAGCCCCCCCTGTTTGAAATGGTAAAGGGGTACAAAAGTACCCCTACCATTTCACAAAGAAAGTGTAAAAAATAGTTAAATAAGACAAACACACTTTTGAAAAATTCCTTTATTAGAAATAAAAAAAAAAAAACGAAATTTAAAGGAATATTACACTTTTATTGTTTCACTTTAATCATTATTAAAATCACTTCTCCCGAAAAAACAGCAGTTTTTAAAACTTTTTTTTGCATTGATACATGTCCCCTGGGGCAGGACCCGGGTCCCCAAACACTTTTTAGGACAGTAACTTGCAGAATCTTCTCTCTGTCAAATCTTTTTTTCTCTGTCGAATATTTTCTCTATATAATCTTGGACTAATAGAGGTAAGGTTAGGCACATTCGACCACAGGTTCTATAGACACAGATTGTTATTGTCAGAGTCACGTCGAATCTCCTATTCTATATCGAACTGTTGTAACAACTAAAACGAAAATAAAGCATTTATTTATGTCGGATCTTTTGTTTTTCGGATTATGTTCTTTCGTTATCGTTTGTCAAAACGAAAACGAAAATAGCTGAAATTCGGACGAAAATGCATTCGAACGAAAACGAATGCACATGTCTAGGGAGGATGGAGGTAGGATAGAGGTTAGAGACTCCTGTTTTCAACTCCTGGTTATTAACTCTCCACTTTAGTTCAAAAATCCACTTGTGTTCACAAAATCCACATGCAAGCCACCATCAGGGAGCAAGTATAATCATATAATCATAGTAAATGCTCAAAAAAGAAGATCTGGTCTCGATGGTTGGACGCCGGTCCCTTTGTGTAAAGGGATTGAGCTGGCAGATGGAATTGTTTCAGTATGGGTAGTGTAATAGATGCCTGGTATGAGATAATTGTATAGATTAGCTATAAAGGTGCAATTGTTAAATTGAATATACTGGTTTATGTATTTATTCATTTTATGGTAAAGGATCTCAAGTAACAGATTGTATAATCTGTAAGGTGCATAGCTTATTTGAAACTTGCACCCTTTGCTGCTGAGAGGGAAGGGTAAAGCCTTCTGTGGCATGCACTGTAGTTTTCTGAACCCAGGAAGTGTCCAGAGATCACTGTGCTGTAATGTGGAAGAGCAGGTACTAACCGAGAATGTTTGCCAGAGGAAGCAAAATAGTGCGCGGATGTACAATAAAGCCATTGAAATTGAGGTGCAGTAGCGGCTACAGAAAAAACTTGCGACAGGCTGAAACAAATGGCGCCAATTTTATACAGTCAGAGCTCCATGACTTTAAAATGTTGTATAGTGATATCGCCTTGGAACACCAGCACCCTGGGTCAGAAAAGGATGCAAACTCTATAACCTTTCAAAGAGGATGTCCTCCTAGTCTAGGCATGAGACCATATATAGTGATTGGCCCCATCCTGGCTTTAACCACTTGCTTACTGGGCACTTAAACCCCCCTCATGCCCAGACCAATTTTCAACTTTCAGTGCTGATGCACTTTGAATGACAATTGCGCGGGCATACAACACTGTACCCAAATGAAATTTTTATCATTTTTTCCCCACAAATAGAGCTTTCTTTTGGTGGTATTTAATTACAGCTGGGAGTTTTATTTTTTGCTAAACAAACAAAAAAAGATGCAAAAAAAATAAAAAATAAAAAATCATGTTTAATAGTTTGTTATAAAATTTTGCAAACAGGTCATTTTTCTCCTTCATTGAAGTGCGCTGATGAGGTGGCACTGATAGGCTGCACTGGTGGCCACTGATAGGCTGCACTGGTGGCCACTGATAGGCTGCATTGGTGGGCACTGATAGGCTGCATTGGTGGGCACTGATAGGCATAGTTAAGGCGGCACTAATAGGCACAGATAAGGCGGCACCGATGGGCACAGATAAGGCAGCACTGATGGGCAAAGATGGGCACAGATAAGATGGCACGGATGGGTGGCACAGAGGGGTGGCACTAAGGGGCACTGATAGGTACCACTGATAGATGGGACTGATGGGCACTGATGGGCGGCAATGATGGGCACTGGTAGATGACACTGATGGGCACAGATATGTGGCACTGGGGTGCAGCACCTTAGTTGAGGCAGATTGTGGGCACTGCTGGGTGGCACTGTGGGCACTGCTGGGTGGCACTGACAGGGGGGGACACATTTTTTATTGATGTGGCAAAGTAGGGGGCAGGTGGGCACTGGCAGGGGGCAGGTGGGCACTGGCAGGGCTGGCCGTGATCGGGACTGATGTCCCGATCACGGCCGCCGGTGATCGGCTCTTTTTTTCTCCTTGCGCTGTCAGCGCGAGGAGGAATAATAGCCGATTACCGGCTCCGTTGTATCACATGATCAGCTGTCATTGGCTGAACAGCTGATCATGTGATAAGGGGTCGGGATCGACCCCTTGCTCGGATCGGTGATCAGGCGAGTCTCATAGACTCGCCGATCACAGAGCGCGGCGTGCGCGTCCCTCAGGGGGCGCGCAGGCCGCTCGTGCATGGGACGATGTCAATAGACGTAGTCCCGGCAAAGGAGATCCGCGCTGTAGCCGTCATTAGACTATAGCGCGGGTCTCAAGTGGTTAACCTTCGTGATTGGCATATCCCCCTGAAGGAGTCTTAGGTGACAAGGCTTTGCCACTGGCAGACCAATGCCCTGGACCTGTATAGTACCCTGCAGCTGACTCCACACGATGCACCATCTGCCAAGGTGACTACCCATGCAGAATCTCCTGCTTGAAGCAACATTATAGGACAGCCCACATCTTCTCCAGGCAGGGGTTCTGTTACGGTTCCCCAAGGCTCAGATGAGGAGTCAACAGATTCAGAAGCTGTGGAGACTAGGTTTAGCTAGGAAGCTTGACATTGCACATGGCAGATTATAAGCATAGTAGCAAGGGGTCAGATGGCATCGATAGCTACCTTTGTTTAGACAGCTACCCCCCCCCCCCCATCTGTTTCTCTGCCTTCTGTGGCACAACTCCCCATTACATAAGTTGCATGAGGCTTTAACATTTGATGAGCTTTAGAAAATATTTCATATAAAACATTTCTATTACAGGGAATGCCTGAAATACAAGTTGTTTTTGGGAACCTTTAGCTCTGCTTCACACCTAAGCAGTACTATGCACTACCCTGCATTGTGGGTCACTGCATCAGCAAAAATTCAGTAGATCTGATTTTAGGTTTAAATGAACGGATTACCCCAACTCATGGAAGTATGACCACACTAATATTTTACTATAGGATGAATCCTATATCACAGGTGTTAGGAAAACACAATTTTTAGACAGCCAGGCATTGCTCATGTTCCTTGCCTTTCTTGCTGTGTTGATACAAGTCATTGCCTCCTGTGGACCTCCCTGTCTTTTTTTTTTTTTTTTTTTTTTTACACACGATAGGATAACGCATTTGTTTTACAAAAACAGTTTCACATGCTGGTCCACACATTTTTCCATCCTCATCTGGTAGTCTTACATATTTTATTGTGTGTAGATAGGAAAGGTGAAGGCAAGTGCAGGGCAAATGGAGCTTTACATATGAATGTATAAAGTTGCATTTATGTAAAAATGAAAAGCTGGCAACAGCTTCCAAATGGTTTATTCTGTCTTGTTCTCTGCTGCTACCCCCATTATGCTATTAATTCCCTCCACCTTTCCCTGATGAAGGCTTAGGTTGATGCTGCATGCTCTCTCCAAGCTAAAGCATGATATTGGGTTGTTATTCTACAATATAAGTTGAAATGATATCTCATCAGCCCCTCGTGTTATATAAATATGGAAGATACTGTCCAGTTCACAATGTACAAACTTCATTACAAGGAATGGAGATTTTAATAACGGCTTTAATGTAACCAAATTGAATTTGTTTACATTAAAACCGTTTTCACCAAGGGTACATGAGTATATATGCAAATATATTCATGATTACAATGCAGAGATCTCTCAAGGGAACTTTTCATCCTAAGGACAGTGCAGCTAACTGAATGTCATTAGCAGAAACACAATTTCACCTTTCATAGACAGAAATAGATTTCTCTGTGCTCTGAACCTCAAGTCTTTAACCTCTGACTTCTGGCCAAAGTAGTTGATAAGTAAAATAGAAAACTGGTTTAGGAGTATTCTAGTCTACTTGTTTATTTATCAAATAGTTTTTTTTTGTTTTTTTTTAAATAAAAGATAAATTCTGTATTCTAATCGATGCCGTTCACTGCAGCCGGTTCTGGTCCTATTCAAAAAACACTACCTTCTCCCCGGGAGTCGCAGATTAGCTCAACCAGATTTGTTCTCTAATATTAATGAAGAGTTTAATGTTGCTACTCATACAATCCAGCATTAGTAGAGCACGCTGGATGCTCGATCTGCAGTCGCACAGCTAAAGATAATTGTCCATAAACGTAATCCACACAACCAATGCTGCTTCAAAATTATTTCAATTATATAATTAACGCATCTCAGCCTACACAGCTTTAATCATAAAGTTATGATTAAAGCCGTGTAGGGTGAAACACATCAATGTACTATATCTGTGACCTGTATACTGTGGTTTTCCTGATAAAAGCAAGATTTTAGAGCAGCATCAGTTGTGCAGATTACTTTTGTGGACAGATTTCTTCTCTACCTTTTATTATTGGGGCTTATCAAAAGAAAAACATACATAGTATGTCTATCTGGTTGTATTGGTGGATGAATTTCATTGCTTTAGAATTGATAATTCTAATAGACAAAAGCAGAAAATAATCCAAAAGCGCCCATTGTGTTTAAATTGAAGACAATGTCTTACCTGCTAGTTCCAGGCACTCCTTCCAGACATTGAAGTTAGGTGCTGGACCTCTCTGCAACTTGCACTGTATCAGTCAAGCAATACAGCCTGGTCCAGGACCCCAGTTTGTGACAGGCCAATGAAAGAGCATCAGCACATTGATTAAGTCATCCTTCACTTGTCTTGTCCTGGAAACATAGTAATGCAAACAAAAAAAACCTTAACCTTCTAGATTTAGTGCTTCTATTCAAGGGATATCATAGTGCTTCACTGTTCAACCCATTATAACTATAAGGCCCCATGTATCCTAGGTGTTTAACCAGGTAGCCACAAGTGTCCCATCCAGCTCCACTCCCTGCAGTCTGTCAAACTATATGAAAGTCTGACAGCGGCTGTGGTTGGGGAGTGCACCTAGCAGTGCCGATGTCTAAAGCCTAATGTCTCATCCAGCCAAAGCAGCTGTGTTCTCAGAGTCTGAAAGGCTGCCAGCAGCAGGACTGGTTTTGACACCTGTGCCCTCTTCTCGTGACTAAATGACAAAACCCCATACACTGGGGCAAAACACAAAGTGTGTATGGGACCTAATGTAGGCACCTTGAACTGATAATTCTGGAGTGCCCTGAGAGATAGTTGTCCTTGAGGGACATTAGTAGCATGGAAGGAAGGCGGTCAGGACTAAAGTTTCTCATGTGAACATGATGCTTTCATAAAATACTCAAGGATTTGGGAATACTGGGAACTTAAGAAGATATCTAGAGATATCTTCTTAGTTCTACACTTCTAATAACAATTCAAGCAGTGTAACATAATAACAGCTGTACTAATCCCTACTTCCAGTACCTTGCAAAAGGAACACAGAATACAATGAAAACCTAGCATAGACTTAAGTTTTTCCAACCCTATCCAACTTTGGAGGGATCAGAACTTCTGACAGATTATATATTGCCATACTAACTAGCAAAAACAAAGAACTTCAGGTGTCCTCAAAGCAATAAATAAGAAAAAAAAATCAAAATTAATTGTAGGGCATCAAAAATATATTTATTTTGATGATTGTATTCCAGTAATGAATAATATGCCACAACTGCTTTGAAGAACTAATGATTGGATGCATAAACTCAATAACACATCATTCAACAGAATAGGCTAAACAAAAAAAACAATCCACACACAAAAATTGACGTTTTGTCTTCCCAACATAAAAACACCACAATCACAGAGGAAGATAGATGTAAGCCTCTCCATGTTGCAGTTATCAAAATGTTTGTAAAACAGAATCCTTCCATTCAGTAATTCAAATTGTTTCTCAAAACATATTTGCAGGTGCCAGCCATAGATGGAGCAAATATAGCTTTTTTGCATTTTCAATACAGCAAGCAGAGGGAGGTAGGTGCGGTTCACCTTTTGGGAGCCTGTTTTGAGCTGCTCTCTTATCCCTCTTTATAAATTGATAAATATTTAATATATTTTTGCAGGTATTTCTGTGTATCTTTGAAATCAGTCTTATTATATCCCTCTCTACGGGTGATCTGGCCCTCTATGGACTGGGGTTGGCTGTGGGGTTGTCAAAGTATCCAGGAGGATTTCCCAGTGGACTATAAACCCCCCCATGCAAGATTGTACTTTGTGAAGTTGCAGTTATCTTTGTATATTAATATTACTTTTTTATGTTTTTTCATATACAGCTACAGCTGAGTGAAATGTGTCCCTCTGTATTTGCTGAATAAATATTTACATCCATTCTCCTGAAGAAGCCACACCGGCGAAACATGTAAAAAAAAAAATTGGGACATGAAATATGTATCTGATTACAGTGCTTCTTTGTCTGTGCTAGGCTGTGTGTGTATATACCTATGACAACGAATAACACTGTGGGCGTATTTATCATTTTCTTCAATAAATGATTTATGTCTTTTATATAGTGGATTTGAGTAGTTTTTTGAACAATTTGTACCATTACAGTCCCATATCTCCAATTTTCCTATTCTATAATTCAGGGATGTTGGTACCATATCATTATTGACTAGTTTGGAGCTGATCCTTGCCCATATTTGTGACCAAATTAAATTTTCTGCAACCACATGATACCCCCATTAACACAGACAGTGTTGACAAGGGAATCCCTTCTGCTATTCTTTCCATGGCTACACTGCTTGTAACACGATCTGTAAATAGGGAGAGTCTCAAATCATGGGATATTCTCCCCCAGTCACAGATCATGGTATAGGCAATATAATCAATAAAAGAACATTTCTCAATGGATAAGGTGGGGGCCGGTCCCCGTTGGACCATCTGTGCTGCTGTTCTACCTGAAACCATTTACCTATGGAGCGCCAGAAGTTCCAAGCGAGGAAGAGGACAGGCATTCCTCTAGTAAAAGTTTATCTAGGATCCTTAATTCATTACAGGAAAATTACGTGACTAAAGCTGTAGAGATTTTCTTCATAGCTAAAGCTCAGTTTTAACTATTCCATATTTTATCCAAACTAATCAAGGCTTTGGCTTTCCATACATTAGGTATTTTCAGGTTTTAATGGCAAATCATTTTTGTATTTGTAGTTTATCCGAACGTGTGTGTGTATATATATATATATATACACACACACATACATACATACATACATACACATATACACACACATACATATATACATACACATACATACACACATACATATATACACACACACACACACACATATATACACACATACATATATATATATATATATATATATATATAGGGAATAGAAAAATGTATTTCTCAATATAAAATGCAATAAAAATATTGGCTACGCCTTTCCTCGCTGAAAAAACTCACCGTGTATATATACAATTTCAATCCTTCAACATAAAATAATAACATAGTCCAGTCTTTCATGTGTTAAACAAATTGCGCAATTAATTTTTGAATATTCACTTCATATGTGATATACACTATATTTCCAAGAGTATTGGGATGCCTTCCTTTACACGCACACAAAATTAGTGGCATCCCAGTCTTAGCCCACAGGGTACAGTATTGAGTTGGCTCACTCTTTGCAGCTATAACAGCTTCAACTCTTCTGGGAAGGTTGCCCACAAGGTTTAGGAGTGTGTCTATGGGAATGTTTGACCATTCTTCCAGAAGCGCATTTGTGAGGTCAGGCACTGATGTGGAAGAGAAGACCCGGCTTGCAGTTTTCACTCTAATTCAACTCAAAGGTGTTCTATCAGGTTGAGGTCAGAACTCTGTGTAGGCCAGTCAAGTTCCTCCACCCCAAACTCGTTCATCCATGTCTTTATGGACCTTGCCTTGTACACTGGTCCCAATCATTGGGTGGAAGAGGACTATGGTGTGGGGTTATTTTTCAGGGGTTGGGGTTGGCCTCTTAGTTCCAATGAACACTTAAGGTATCAGCATACCAAGACATTTTGGACTTCATGCTCCCAACTTTGTGGGAAAAGTTTGGGGATGGCCTCTCCCTTTCAACATGACTGCGCACCAGTGCACAAAGCAATGGCCATAAAGACATGGATGAGCAAGTTGGGGGGGGGGGGACTTGACTGGCCATTGAGCGATTACCAATGTCAAGCTACAAATCAAAAGAGAAAGTATTGATTACATATGAATATATGTAACACATATGTGTAATAGTATTCCCAACAGGCCTATATTTGAGGTGAGTGCAATGGTGAAAGGTGGTGGGAATCACAATAGTTTGATAATTGTATTCACAAGGGTGAAAAATAAAGGAAGAGTGAATATAAGGTGCACACCTGGAAGAAACGTTTTGTTTAAGTGGAAGATATATCACATATGAACTGAATATTCACAAATTCATTGTACAATTTGTTTTCAAGGGGTGGTGAACCCGCAAGGTTTTTCACCTTAATGCTTTTTATGCTTTAAGGTGAAAAACCTTCTGTAGTGCAGCAGCCCCCCTATTACTTACCTGAACCCAATCGTTCCAATGACGGGGACGAGTACAGCAGCTCCAGCCAATGCTTTGGGTCCTCATTGAATGAGCTGATAGCAGCAGGAGCCATTGGCTCCCACTGCTGTCAATCAAATCCAGTGAGGCGGGGCAGAGTCCTGCTGTCTGTCAATGGACGCAGCAGCAGGACTCGGGAGCGCGCCTGCACACGTGCCCCCATGGAATGCGGCTCTCTGTAGGGGCACTTAAGAAGAGGAGGAGCCAGGAGCCCTGCTGGGGGACCCCAGAAGAGGAGGATCAGGGCCGCTCTGTGAAAAACCCTTACGCAATGGAGGCAAGTATAACTTTTTTTTTTTATTAAATAACAAACATAACACCTTTACAACCCCTTTAAGTTTAACACATGAAAGAATGGGCTATGTTATTAATTTATGTTGATGGATTTAAATTGTATTTATACACATGGTGCGTTTTGCTCTGTTTGTCAGCTAGGAAAGGTGTAGCCAATATTTGTATTAAACTTTGTTTAGCAGTTGTTGGAACACAATCATTTGGGTTTCTGCCATCTGATAGCACTTATCACTTTATTAACACACGGATATAGGGAGTGCGGGATAATACACACTGATTCATTGTTTCATTTCTCAATATAATATGGCCAATTTTATTTTTATTTTTTCATCAAAATGTTTTGTTCACGAGAGAAGACAATGAATATATAGGGGTCTGTCGCAGCCCTTTTTTTTTTTTATCTATTCAAAAAGAAATCAATATATAGTCAGCAGGAAGCAGTAGATGACTATTGCAATGATCCGTGACTGCAGAAAGGGGCCGGGCAAGTTTCCCATACTTTAACATGGTGGCTGTAACTCCCATTGACATCAGAAACCATTACAGGACTTTTCCTCTGACTACAGCATTGTGGATATATTAATACAGAGGGATTTGTAGTAATGTCAGAAGATCAAGAGCTGATTAGTTAACTTCCTGGGCACCAGACTAATCCAGCCCACTTGTGCCAACCATTATGAGGGGATATTGCATTCCTTTCAGTATTTTTATTTAACGTAAGAAGAATGCAGAAGACTATATAGCTTTCCAAAAGAGAAAAACGGTACAAACTGAAATGCTTTGCGCAGACTGACCTCTGTGGCCCATAAATTTTGTTTTAGCCTTAAGCCCTTTTCTATTTTAATCTGGCCATACACTGGTAGATTTTCTTTTGTTCAGCGGAATGGGAAAAAAAAAAATCTAACAGAGTCTTTTATTCATGGTATAAAGCACAGATTTACCAATCTGCAGTGTCAGCTATTGTACTCTGATAGCTGCTGGCAGGATAACTAAACAGTAGCTGTATCCAATGCAGCCAGGGTTGACCCATCTCATTACCCAGAAGTTGGGTGGGAGGGTGCACGCAAGGCCATCCACAAAGCAAATTTTGACCAGTTCATCAGGAACTGGCTAAAATTTGCTCAATGTATGTCCAGTTTTAGAAACAGCTCAAATTCAGGCCTTATCCATAGCAGCAGATTCTGTATTCACATACACTGACTCCGCACAAAAAAAGAAGCTCAAAGCTTTGCTGCAACAATTTTCCACATTATCAAAGCTGCCAGCAAAATTCTAACCATCAGGAACTGCTGCCAGCCAAGAGGTAAGACAAGGTGAACATCCCCTCAAAAGTATCATGCAGCATTAATAGTACTGCAGAGTCCTGGATCTCTGGAGCCATATGAAACGTCAGACTATAGCTTGTTTTCCACAGCCTGCTGGCACTGAACAGAATTTCTATAGTTACATAAAATGACAACGAGCTACTCAGTAACTGGAAATGTATAGCTGCGCTCCAGTGTGTTCGGGCTACATAAGGGTCAGGATGCACTGACTATTTTTTACTTGTACCTCCTATTTCCCAATCATTTGTGTATATCTCATTCACACACACTTTTCAGTAATTAGCTATATTCATTCAACACGTTCAATCCAACACTCAGTGTCCTGCTTTTGTTTCGTTTTTTTGGTGACCCATCACACTTTTCTTTTTTCTTTTTCGCAGATTTGGGTAACACACATATACATTCAGTACCTAGTGGACCTGTGTTGAGGATGTCTGTTTGGGTTCCCCCTGGCCTGCCCCCTGACACTGTTGGGGGATGGTCTGAACCCTGCCTCAACCCCGGATGAGACGGTTATATCTCAGCTCTAACAGTTCCCATTGCTGGAAGTTCTGCCCAATTCTTGGGCTATTTTTAAAAACATGCATCCCACCCCTGATGACTGGCAAGAAGCCAAGAAACGCGTCGGGTTCTCAAACTAAGGATGCCTACTTAAGCTTATTTTAATCCTTGATAATATCAACTTTTGTCCTATAGAGTCTGTACTCATTCATGTGATTTTATGATTTTTGATTAGTAATTTATGTATTTCTGTTATGAACTGCATCCATGCATGTCCATTGATTTGTCTATACTCCAGATTCTCTGATTACTATTATGAAAATATATTGAGTGTATATCTATATTTATATTACTGTACTATCATTGTATGCATTCAGATCATGGACCACCCCTAGGGGTCATTGATTATAAATTAAATCTAAATTATTTTATTAACATGTATTCATACATTGTTATTTTCAATTGACATGCTTCATTTAAAGTCCCACTTGTTCCCCTTTTTTTTTATACAATTTACCCGGGATGGAAGCATGCCATTGCTACTTGGTACTGCGGCAGGTCACTTCTCTTAAATCTTTTACTTGTACCTGTTTATCACAGAAATTATCTGTCACCGAGTACTAAAGCTTGCTCACATCATAGACATGCAGTAAAGTCAACTTATAACATGCCTTAGTTCCTATGTGTTAAATGATAACTGAACATATATAGAAAGTACTAACCATTGAGTCCCCCTGCTGTGTAATGCAGCTCCACCAAGATCTCAGCTGCGCATGCGGTATCACACAGTCTCTCTTTGCAAATACAATTCTGGATGCATCACTAGAGGGATCACCGGCAGGGGAAAAGTAGGTTCCGATTCGACTACATATACTGTATATCTTTAGACTTCATTTAGAATAATGTATCCAGTTCTGGAGACTCCACTTACAAATGTAGCACTGAACCCCGAAGGAGTGGCTGGTTTAATTGGGCTTACCGTTACCATCTTGACCTCGTGTACGTCTAGGGGTTTCCCGAGGTAGATGGCCCAAAGAACTGCAGAAACTGACACTGGATCCACTTTTGGGATATTTACTTGACAACAAGTAGACAAAACAGTCACTCAATGAAGGATAGTGGGTTAGGTAGGAAGTTCAGGTACTCTTGGAACTGCAAAAGATAGGAAGTCTCTCACTATCGAAATCCAGAAAACTCCCGCTCACAACTGGATTCTCACAGCTACCAGATAAACCGGCTCTCACTAGGCTTCAGGGCCGGTGCTAGACTATTTTGCACCCTAGGCAAGACCAGCTACTTGCGCCCCCCCCCCCCCCCCCCCCCAAAAAAAAAAAAAAAAAAAAAAAACATACCCTGCATGGCTTTGTGAAGTGTCATTAAATAATAGCACAACACACTCTTTGATCACAGATCCCAGTGTGTATTGTGTGACAATCTGTCAGTTTTAATTATTTCACTGTGAACACCAGGGCCAATTGCAAGTGCAACTGCTCAGCCTGGATTACGAGCATCATGGGCCTGGTGCTGAAGATTTTGGTGGGCTCTGGATTATGAAGCCCCTTGCCCTGAATTATACATTACATTTTTCTTTACAGGCCCGCCTTAACCATCACTTGTGCCTAGGCATGCCTTTCATCCCCACCCACTGCATCTGGGACCCCTTTCTTCATCATCTACTGTGCCTGCAGCCTCCCTTGCTTTACCACCCACTGCGCCCACAGCCCTCTTCCCTCACCACCCAACATACCTATAGCCCCCCTTGATTGCAGAAATACTACAGGAGAGGGTCAGAGACTGCCGACAGGGTACAGGAGAGGGTCAAAGACTGCAAAACGTGCTACAGGAGAGGGTCAGAGACTGCCGACAGAGTACAGGAGAGGGTCAGAGACTGCGGACAGGGTACAGGAGAGGGTCAGAGACTGCGGACAGGGTACAGGAGAGGGTCAGAGACTGCGGACAGGGTACAGGAGAGGGTCAGAGACTGCGGACAGGGTACAGAAGAGGGTCAGAGACTGCGGACAGGGTACAGAAGAGGGTCAGAGACTGCGGACAGGGTACAGAAGAGGGTCAGAGACTGCCGACAGGGTACAGGAGAGGGTCAGAGACTGCCGACACGGTACAGGAGAGGGTCAGAGACTGCCGACACGGTACAGGAGAGGGTCAGAGACTGCCGACACGGTACAGGAGAGGGTCAGAGACTGCCGACACGGTACAGGAGAGGGTCAGAGACTGCCGACACGGTACAGGAGAGGGTCAGAGACTGCCGACAGGGTACAGAAGAGGGTCAGAGACTGCCGACAGGGTACAGGAGAGGGTCAGGGACTGCGGACAGGGTACAGGAGAGGGTCAGGGACTGCGGACAGGGTACAGAAGAGGGTCAGAGACTGCCGACAGGGTACAGGAGAGGGTCAGGGACTGCGGACAGGGTACAGGAGAGGGTCAGGGACTGCGGACAGGGTACAGGAGAGGGTCAGAGACTGACGACAGGGTACAGAAGAGGGTCAGAGACTGGGGACATAGTACAAGCGTTTCCTAGGCTAGCAGTGACCAGTGTGGAAAAACATTGATCACTGCAATATGTGTAAACAGGAGTTTACAAGATATAACAATGTGCCAAAAAAACAAAAAAAACTAACAGTAATTTCTCAAGCACAGGAGGACAGTAAATGGTTAACAGGTCTGAGACGCTCCCAGCCTGACCAACCTAATTCCTTCAAAGATAAATAAAAGGTCAAACAAATCATGGATGGACACATATAGCTATAGAAACAGCAGTCATTGCAGGTCTTGCAGAAGTCTAATCAGCATTCTCCTGTCCTGTGTTCAGTGTAAATAAATAAAACCACAGATAAGCAGCTTGAGAAGACAAGGGGAAGTCATCCCGATCAGTGTGATCTCTGCATATCCTAAACACAGCAGAGGAGAAGGAGAACACTGATACGTTTCTGCAGCCAGCATTGGGACAAGTTTTATCTCATACCTTCCCCATGCTCAGGTATGTCGGGTCCTCTCCATCCCTCCCTGCTCTGACCAACATCTTCTGGTCAAATGTGGCGGGCTGGACAATACGATTGGCTAAGGAGTTAGTGGGAGGCGGAGCAACTCAGCAGTCACGCCCTCCCACTCAGAAGAGGAGCGCTATTGGCTCCCTGCCTTGCTACACAGACGTCCCTCTCCCTCCAGCATTGTGAAATCCTGGGAGGGAGAGGGGAGAAGCTGCACACCACAGCGCTCGGCTACCACCCTCCCGCCGCACTGAACTCCTTGCTCTCCGGGTCCCCTGTCAGTGGCTCTGC
This sequence comes from Lithobates pipiens, assembly GCF_037356315.1. Lineage (NCBI taxonomy): Eukaryota > Metazoa > Chordata > Amphibia > Anura > Ranidae > Lithobates > Lithobates pipiens. Next base: position 113,953,369 of record NW_027507791.1, read on the forward strand.
CGGGAGCTTGGGGGTGGGAGAAGAGGAAGAAAGGGGAGGCAAGGGTCGGCTGCGCCCCTAGGCGGCAGTGCGCCCTAGGCGGCTGCCTAATCCGCCTAGTGGGTGCAACGGCCCTGCTAGGCTTAGCAGCCGTTTGAATAAAGCGAAGCCTCTGCCACAGACTTGGATGTAGAACACTTGTGAATAAAGTCTCTGCCACAGACTTGGATGTAGAACACTTGTGAATAAAGTCTCTGCCACAGACTTGGATGTAGAACACTTGTTGTGAATAAAGTCTCTGCCACAGACTTGGATGTAGAACACTTGAACAAAGTATCTGCCACATACTTGGATGTAACTGAGGGACATAGGTAAATTTAGAAAGCTATCATACGGTACCAGTATCTTGCAGCCGGTCCGGTGATACCAAATGGGTATAGATTCACTTGGTGTCTTTCAACTGAGCCTCCAGGCTCCTTCTGAGAAGCTAGCTTTATGCGTGGCCTTCTCCCGAAGAGTCCTCCCCTGGTTGCTTATCCAGTTGCTGGGCCTCTCCACAGATGAGACAGCACCGGACCACCTTTGAATCCTCCTCCCAGTTACTTTGCCTTGGGCTAGCCAGCCCCGAGACTTGGAATTGGATGGATCCACACCCCAGGCCATGAGGGCCATGGGGGCTAGTCAGGAGGACCAGGACCAAGCAGACAGAAAGATCTTCTGGACCAGAACTCAGAAACACGTGATCTCAGTACCTTAAGTACCCTCTCCCAGAATGCACAGCATGACAACACTCCAACTGGGCTGGTTCCGAGAAAGAATGGCACTCAATACGCCCAGCTAAACTGTTCTCACACTTGCCAGTGGTGACAGTGACACCTGTGGCCAAGCAGAACCCAGTGAAATCCAGATAGACTGGTACTGAAACCGTAATTTGGTATAATTGACCCTAAAACCCAACTGTGGCTTTAGGAAATTTAAATAAAAAAAAAAACACATGGCACGTGCTCTTCAGGAGCCGGAGCTACACAAATAAGATATAAGTACAGAGATGGGCAACAAAAGCAATGCAAGGTCTAAGGGATAAAATCACAAGAGTCTGCAGAATCTTCTACATCCCTAAAGATAGAAGAGACATGTGAGACATAACTGAAGCACATAAAAAAATTAAAGGACGTAGGTTCACATGAAAAACCATGAGAAATTACCTCAAAATACCAGATAAAAAGAACAAAACTAACCTTAAAAAGTACAATTTTACCAAAAGCTACTCAGATACTCAGCAAAAAAGGCTAAGCTAAAAAGGGGATAAGCCTCATACACACCATCATATTTTCTGCTGTTTTTTGTCTTCAGATTTACCAAAACCATGTAATGCAAGGACCTGCCTGATTGCATACAAATTGAAACTCCTAAGGTTTGACCTCATATTACATGGTTTTGCTAAATCTGAAGAAAATCTGATAGTGTGTATGGGGCTTTAGACGTGTTTCTGTCTAAAGCCCCATACACACTATCATATTTTCTGCAGGTTTTTTTCCTTCAGATTTACCAAAACCATATAATATGTGGTCAAACCTTAGGAGTTTCAATGTGTATGCAATCAGGCAGGTCCTTGCACTACATGATTTTGGTAAATCTGAAGGAAAAAAATCAGCAGAAAATCGGATAGTGTATGGGGCTTTAGGAAATCTCCCCTGGTCCTTCATCATGCTACCAGCAAATGCACATCTCAGAGTCCATTTACTTCAACGTAAAGATAATCCCAGTGATAGGTTTTCATTAAAAGTGAATGGAATATGAGCGGTGCATGTGTAAGTATCATTTTAACAGAATGAGTCTGACAGGGAGTAACTAACTTGAAGTTTACTAAACAGGTGCAAAGTTGGAATCAATGATGAACAGATATAGGATGGCAAAGAGCATGCATACACTGCAGGGTATAATAGAATATGAAAGCTGCACATAGATTTACAGCAATATCTCCGTGACTCAACCAGGGTAAGATGTGGCTGCATGGTATATTCTTTAGAAGTCTCGATAGCAAAAGAGAGTTCAGATGTGAAACTACTTTGTAAAATGGTTTAGAACAACTACTTGTATTTATCCCCATAAACAGCCTCATGGTATAGTCCAGGGTAGCTTTGGTAACACAGGCAAACAGCTGGAGGGTTCTGAGGACAAAGGACCACCCCACTGGTACTGGAGTAGTCTGGTAGCAATCTGGGAAGCGCTTGCTACAATATCTGGGTTTTCTGGAGAAGCCGCATTCTAATAGGCTCCCGCCAAGTTGTCCAACTCTGGTTCTGACAGCGGAAGGCCTCTAACCTGGCTGCAAATCACTTGCCCAGCTGGTTCTGCTTTATCAGGGGTTGCCTATCTGAGCTGCTGAGAAGCATATCTTCTCTAGGAATGTCCTGGAACCCAGGTAATTGTATAAAAAGGAGGCAGAGAGGAGGGGCAGTGCTATCACAATTTCCTTGTCCAATCAGAAAAAGCATTGTATTCATTGAAAAAAATAAATAAAAATAAAATCACTGAACTACTGAGCTATAAATCGCTTGGAATTTTAGTGGCAGAATCATTTTTCCCCAGCAACAAAGAGATAAGGAGAGCAATTGTGTAGCTCCTACCCAATTCAGTGCTACAAAATCACCATGACATCAACTTTAAGAACAAACTAGCTATTCTAAAAATAAATATATATTGGAATTTTATTTAACAGTATTCCAAAATTGCAGTAAGAAAAATTACATATAAAACCATACTCTGAGTCATTATCATACTTGTTCCGAGACAACGGTTCAATGTTTTGCAGCCAATCAACATAAAAATCAGTAAACTAGCACTTTTTGAAGTGGTTTCATCTGAGGGAAATCCTGAAAACATGACCTGTTGGGGCGCCTTGAGGACTGGAGTTGAGAAACGCTGCTCTAGCTGTTGGGAAACTACAAGTCCCATGATGCATTGCAAGGCTGACAGTTACAAGCATGACTCCCACAGGCAGAGACATTATGGGTAGTTTCGCAAAATAGCTGGAGGGCCACCAGTTTGAGACACCTGCTCTAGGCCATTTCATGTGGCCCTCGCACCCAGGACTTTTCTTTCAGCTGGAACATAGCAGAACCCAGTTTCACCAACTCCAGTTCTTGCCCTCCACTCCCCGTTCACCACTAACACAGAAATATGTGTTTACAAGTACAGCTTTCCTCTAAGCGGCTCTCACAGATCCTTGCCTGCCCTGCACTCACAGGACATAGGAAAGGAAGTTGCAGATGCAGTGTGGGAAGAGATGACATGTGTGAGCTGCACAATGATCCCCATCTGTGCCTAGGTGCACAGTTGCTGACCAATGATCTCCCGCAAGTGAGAAAAAGAGGCAGAGCCACCTATACTGCTGGAATGTACTAGAGCCAGGCGGGGTAGGTGAGATGCAAGAAAGCTTGTCTTGGAGGGTGGGGGGGGGAGTTGGCCTGTGAAAGATACTGAACCCTGCACACACACACACCTCAACCCTGCACCCCTGAACTTTGCAATATCTGCACATACTGCATCCATGAACTCCGCACATAATGCACTCTTGCTATTTATTGCCCTGTAAGTGCAATTTGGCCACATCCACTATTCGATGCGGTTCAGCAGGGAGGGCAGTTAAGTACCTGCACCCATTCTCTGAGAACAAAAGTTTGATACACAAATCCGTCACACAAAAGTCGAAAGTACAAAACACGCATGCTCGGAATCAATGCTCACCAAACACGAAATTAGCAGAAGGGACCCAAAGGGTGGCGTTTAAGAGCTGAAATTCCTCGTAGTATGTCACTACATTCGTGTTTGTGGCAGGACAATTGTGTACTGTTAGTATGCAAGACAAGATTCCTGGCACACGGCCTTTTGACAAAAATCTGATGCTCCGTTGGCCAACAATTGTACCGTGTGTACGAGGCTTTAGTCTGCACATATTTCCTCCCAGCTGACCTTAGAGTCTAAGGAATGGGAGGTTTCCCTTTTCCCAAGCTCCAATGGATGACATCAGCAGGCACTGCCGGTGATAAGCCAAACACGGCATTCCTTCCGAAGTGCCCTGGCTTGTCCGCATCCCTGACATTCCTCCACGTGGGACCGGCACAGGAGTAGTGATACCGCTGCTACACACCCCTTTAAAAATTCCAGGTTTTTGGGATGTAAAAAAAAAAAAAAAAACTCACAAATATTTTTTCCACTTTTATTGTGACCTATAATTGGTGCAATTCAAATAAAAACAAACTGGAATTGTTGTTTAGCGGGGGAAAAAAATTAAATAATGTGGTTGCATAGGCGGGGCGGACTGACAACTCATGGAGCCCCTTGACAGTAGGAGATAATCACTCACTCCTTAATCCTCCAGTTCTTGATCAGGAATTTGTAGCCCTCGATCTTCTCAGTCTCTCTTCTCTTCATGAAGGCAGCTCTGTGTCCTCCTCCCCAGAAAGTCCCACCAGTTGGTTCTGTAGCTCCATTCCACCATGGATTTCTACTGCCTCTCATTACAGATGGTCTGTGGGCGCCTCAATACTGGCTGCTCCTGGCATGCACTGCACAGACGCATCCTCTGGAGGACCAAAGCTGGGTAAATCGCAATAGACTGAGGAGGCCGAGTGTCCAGAGAAATGGAGGCTTAAAGCTGGTGACCCCATAAAAGGTACCAGGAGCCAGGGCAAGGATTTTTGTCTACACATGAGAAGGTGCATTTTGCTCTGCCTAGCATACCTCTGCATCTCCCCACACACTTCTGCATCACCCTGGCATCCTCTATATCTCCCCCCCCCCACCCCCAGTACATCTATGTGCTCCACTACAAATCTCTGCAACCCTTAAACCTCTAACGCCCCTCTACCCACTTGTATATCTCTGCACCCCTAGCGCAACTCTGTACCCACCCCCCTTCTAACACACACATACAAAACTGCAGTGCACTCACTACTGATTGGCAGGCATTAGATATACCATGGGGCACAGTGAAAACAGTCATCAAAAAATATGGTGCAACAGTGCCATTACCAAGAACTGGAGGTTCCTCCAAAATTAATAATAAAAAAAAGAAAAGAAAACAGGTCTGGTTGGCTGCCAAGACACCTAGAGCAAAATGAAAGAAGCTGCATATATTTCTGGAAAGTACTGGTTGCGTACTACTGTGAGAGAAATCTCCCTTATTCTTCATAAGTCTGGGCTGTTGGGTAGCGTGGCAAGACAGAAGCCCTTTCTACTATGATAACATCCAAGCCTGGTTACATTTCGCGAAAACCTACATCAAGTTTGCCAAAAGCATGTGGAAAAATGTGTTATGGTCTGATGAGACCAAGATTGAACTTTTGGCCACAATTCCAAAAAGTATGTTTGACACAAAAACACTACACATCACCAAAAATTAAACCATACCCACAGTGAAGCATGGGGGGTGGCAGCATTATGCTTTGTGGCTATTTTCTTCAGCTGGATCTGAGGATTTAGTCAAGGCAGAGGAACATATGTACAGTTCCAAATATTGGTCAGTTTTGGCACAAAACCTTCAGGCCACTGACAAAAATCTGAAGAAGAAATTCACCTTTTAGCATGACAAAGACACAAAGCATACTTCCAAATAAACAAAAGAATGGCTTCGCCAGAAGATAAATGCCCAGACCTGAGTCCAATTGTGGGTGTGTCCTGAAGAGGGCTGTGCACAGAAGATGCCCTTGCAATCAGATTCGGAGCACAATCGCTAGCAAGAATTGGCACATAATTTATGCCAGTAAGCTCACCTTTCAACGCAGTTTTGGGGCATTTTTAATTCCAAATTCAAAGTTCGCTCTGCAATCTGAACTAAACTGGGGGTGTCATTAACTTTGCTAAACACACGCAGAGGTTCGCACAAGGCAGTGTGAACTGCCTGCGGGAGAGGAGTGATTCGGAAACCGTCACTGGAATCTCGCTGCTTCTCGCATTGCACAAGTGAGAACCCAGTAAAAGTGCAATTTTTTCTGCCTGTGTGCATGGGGTATTAGAGTTTGCATACTTAAAAAACATTTTGGCATGTATTATCAATAACGATCTGATTTTCAACTTCTTTAACACGATTACTTTTTGCTACAACCTAGCAGGAATGCAAATAAACCAAACATTTCTAGTGCTGACATTTGTATAAATGCACGACAAGTGAAATGTCTCCCAACAGTCTGGCCATGAACATGCCATGGTAGCAGAAATCAAATATACAAGAAAGCTACAAGTGAGCTGGAACTTCAAGTCTATGAAAATGTTTATAAAGAAATAGTCTCAAAACGTGTTCCCCTACTGTATTGCCAGGAAATGTCCTTGGGGAACTCTGCAAGACATTGGCCCTTTTGCCCACTTCTAGTGTCTTTCTCTATCACTATACAATGGGTATAAAAAGTCTACACACCTCTGTTACATGTCAGGTTTCCGTGATGCAAAAATAAATCATTTCAGAACTTTTTCCACCTTTAATGTGACCTATAAACTGTATAATTCAATTGAAAAACAAACTTACATTTTTTAGGGGGGAGGGCAGTAAAAAAAAAAAAAAAAAAAAAAAAATTTACACAATTTAGGCCGATACGTATTCTTCTACATATTTTTGGTAGAAAAATAAATAAATAAATAAATAATAATAAAAAAAATCAAAAAAAAAAAAAAAAATGGCAATAAGCGTAAAATTGAGGGGACAGCAAATTGACACGGTTATACAAGCTATACACTCACTACTTTACATTGTAGCAAAGTGTAGCTTCTTCAGTGTTGTCACGTGAAAAGATATAGAGTGTACTCACTTTTGAGAAATACTGTAGCTGGTTGCTAGGGAGGGGGCCAGGAAACTGGCCACTGCTTCCTTAATGACCAATGAGTCACCAGCTGACAGCTGAATTAACAAAAAATTAATTGCCGGTAAAAACAAAAATCAAGAAAAAAATAAAAATAAATAAAAGGCACGGGCCCCCCCCAAAATCTATAGCAGACCCTTATCCAAGCATGCAGCCCCCCCTCCTGAACCATACCAGTCCACCTGCCCTCAATATGGGGGTTGGGTGCTTTAATGGGGGCAAGGGCCTCTTCCCGACAACCCTGGCTGGTGGTTGTTGGGTTCTGCAGGTGGGGGGCTTATCGGAATCTGGGAGACGTTCAACAAGGGGGCCCCCAGATTCCACCCCCCCTTATGAATGGGTATGGGTAATGGGCTACCCATTCACCAAAAAAGCAGTGAAGAGCAAGCCATAATTTGAATCAATTCTTTAAGGAGCATTTGAGACTGCATCCTAACTACCTCATTTAACTCCATATTAGTGCACCAATTAGCTGGTTAACGGGTGGTAAAAGCACAGTTAAACCATAGTGGTTTTATCACCCCAAACCTGTTAGCCTAGCACAATTCATAGAAGGTTGCTTCTTTTAACACCCTTAGTATACCTGTAACTGTCCGGTTGTCACTTTAAATCTTTGTTCAGCACTGAATGACAGGTGAAACCTTTATTGCCATACTTTTGTTCCCCTGGGGAATGTTTTAATCACCAGACACTTCCTGCTTCTTCTAGTTTTGCAAGGGGTTTTCTCATTCATTCAATATCCAGGCAAACAGCAGCACCACATGGGAAGGCAATAGTCTATGGAAGTTTTCTAAAGTTTAAAGTTTGCACCCCTTGGCAAGCGGAGCAAGGTATGCAGTTAAAAAAAAAAAAAAAAAGCATTGTCATTGTCAGTGTATATGTTTTTAGGCATAAACTGAGTCCATGCTGTTAGTTAAAAGATATACTGTAGACTAGGGATGAGCTTCGTGTTCGAGTCGAACATACGTTCGACTCGAACATCGGCTGTTCGCCCGTTCGGCGAATTCCGAACGTTATGGGCCGTTCGCGCCAAACGGGCCACAATGCACTGCGTCATCGCAGTGCATTGCTGGCTCATGATTGGCCAAGCATGCACTGTGACCCCGCATGCTTGGCCAATCACAGCACCAGCAGCGAGGAGAGCCATGATTGGCCACAGGCAGGATGCCTGTGGCCAATCATAGCTCAGGCTGTGTAGTACACGCCCCACACTATATAAGGCCGACAGCGCGACGGCCTTGTGTAGTGTGTTGGCGTCTGAAGCAGTTAGTGGGTGTTCTGTGTACCTTCAACACAGTACACACCGATCGTTATCGGCCGATTTTCGATCTTGCTCTTCTGTAGTGGTTGTTGTCTGCTTGCTCTGACCGCAGTATACACCGCTATATTCACCTCACCTATATAGCTAGTGATATATCTTTTATAATAGAGCTTGCAGTCAGTAGTGTTAGGAGCTTGTGCGTGCTGTCTGCGTGCTCTGTACCCAGTACACACCGCTATATCCTTCTACATAGCTCTTCTCTATTTGAGCCCACTTGCCATCTGCAGGAGTTATTGGAAGTTGTGTGTGCCTCCAGCACAGCACAGTATACATCTGTATATACCCCTTTATCTCTGGTGTTCTATAATAAAGGCATCTGCAGGAGTTAGTGGGTTTTTTGTGCCTCCAGCACAATATACACCTGTATCTACCCTTTATTGCTGTTCTCCAATAGAGCCATCTGCAGGGCTTAGTGGGTGTTGTGTGACTCTATTACAGTATACCCCTTTATCTCTGGTGTTCTATAATAAAGGCATCTGCAGGAGTTAGTGGGTGTTGTGTGCCTCCAGCACAATATACACTACCCAACTGTTTTACCTAACTCCCTTCAGGCCATTACCATGTCTGGAAGGCCAGCAAGGAGAGGCAGACAGGCGCGAGCCGATAAAAGAGGGCAAGCAGGCTCTGTGTCTAGAGACAACAGTGCTGGTCGTGGACGCGGTGCATTGTCATCAGCACGTGGCCATGGGACACGCTTGTCCTTCTTTTCGGCAGCTGGACATGTTGAACCGCAACATGCCAATGACTTGGTAGAGTGGATGACCAAGCCCTCTTCATCCTCCTCATCCTCTCTCACCCAGTCTCAGGGTACTAGCAAAGCAGCTGCCAACGCATCGTCTTCCCTCCTCTCAATGTCATCATCAGTGACTCCTTCCCTAGACCCACCACGTCCTCCTGAGGAGTCTCCTGAACTCTTTGAGCACAGTGTTGGGTACATGCTCCAGGAGGATGCCCAGTGTTTTGTAGGCTCTGATGATGACACTCAGCTAGAGGAAGACAGTAACGTGAGCGCAGAGAGAGGGGATGCTCAAGAAGGACAGCAATCTGGCAGTCATGTTCCACAAGCTGCAGCATACTGCCAGGTTTGCTACAGCGATGAAGAGGGAGGGGATGATGAGGGCACTGACTCCATGTGGGTGCCTGGTAGGAGAGAGGAGGAGGAGGAGGCACATGTCCAACGAGGCAGGATGCCCTCCGGGGGCCAGCTTAGGGGCAGCACACTGACTGAATCACACCGCAGAGCTCCGCCTGTGCAGGGCGCTGTCTCTGCGCGTTATTCTAAAAGTTCTTTGGTGTGGGCCTTTTTTGAGACGAGTGCATCAGATCGCACCGCTGCTATTTACAACATATGTCTCAAGCGTATCTCGCGTGGCCAAAACATCAGCCGCTTGGGCACCACATGCTTGACCAGACATATGTTGACCTGCCATGCAGCTCGTTGGCAAGCGTACCTCAAAGACCCACACCAAAGAACAAAGCGGACCTCTCCTTGCTCCTCATCAGCTGGCATCTCCAACCCCACTAGACCTTCAGTCCTCTCTGAAACCTGCTCTGAGAGGAATGAAGGTGTAGAATTAGGTGTGTCACAGCCAAGTGCTTCCGGGCACTCTGCTAGCAGTACACCCACGTCCGATTATAGCAGGCAAATGTCCCTGCCCCAGCTGCTGGACCGGCGAAAGAAGTTCACTCCCAGCCATCCACATGCCCAGCGGTTGAATGCTAGCTTGGCTAAATTGCTAGCACTTCAACTGCTGCCTTTTCAGTTGGTAGACTCGGCCCCCTTCCGTGAGTTTGTACAATGTGCGGTTCCTCAGTGGCAGGTCCCCAAACACCACTTTTTCTCACGGAAGGCAATTCCGGCTCTCTACCGGCATGTGGAAGGCAATGTCCTTGCCTCGCTGGACAGGGCGGTCAGCGGTAAGGTGCATATTACCGCTGACTCATGGTCCAGCAGGCATGGACAGGGACGTTGCCTGTCTTTCACGGCCCATTGGGTCACTCTTCTGGCAGCTGGGAAGCATGCAGGACAAGGTGCAGTAGTGTTGGAGGTTGTTCCGCCACCACGCCTCCAAAATGCTACTATTGGTTGTGACACACCTCTCTCCTCCACCCCCTCCTCTTCTTCTTCCTCCATGGCCTCTTCCAGTGCTCTGTCCTCAGAACCAGCGGTGCTCCGTAGGCGTTCCAGGGGCTACGCAAGTACGCAGGCAAAACGATGCCATGCCGTGCTTGCGCTGGTTTGTTTGGGGGACAGGAGCCACACTGGGGCAGATGTTTTGTCAGCTCTGCAGGGGCAGGCCGAGAGGTGGTTGACGCCACGCCAGCTTAAGCCAGGAATGGTGGTTTGTGACAATGGCACCAACCTCCTCTCCGCCCTCTGACAGGGACAACTGACCCATGTGCCCTGTGTAGCTCATGTCCTTAACCTGGTGGTGCAGCGGTTCTTGGGCAGGTACCCCGGCTTACAGGATGTCCTGAAGCAGGCCAGGAAAGTCTGTGTGCATTTCCGCCGATCATTTAATGCCTGTACTCGGCTGGCTGAGCTCCAAAAGGAGTTGAACCTGCCCAAGAACCGCCTTATATGTGACATGCCCACCAGGTGGAACTCAACGTTGGCCATGCTGCAGCGGCTGCACACGCAGCAGAGGGCCATCAATGAGTACCTGTGCGACTACGGCACCAGGACAGGGTCAGGGGAGCTCGTTTTTTTCTCACCACGCCAGTGGGGCATGATCAGGGATGCATGCACTGTCCTGTCACCGTTTGAGGAGGCCACAAGGATGGTGAGCAGTGACAGTGTATGCATCAGTGACACTGTACCTCTTGTCCACCTCTTGGAGCATACGCTGCGTGGAATAATGGACAGGGCACTTGAGGCAGAACAGAGGCAGGAAGAGGAGCACTTCCTTGCCTCTCAAGGCCCCCTTTATACAGACAGTGTTCCTGCTGTGCCACCCATCACACAGGAAGAGGATGAGGAGGAGGAGGAGGATGATTGTGTCAGCATGGAGGTGGAGGCTGGCACTTAGCATCAGCAGTCTTGTAGGGATGATTTACAGTCCCAAGAAACACGTGGACTTGTACATGGCTGGGAGGAGGTAGCTGCGGATCATGTTGCCCCTAGTGACCCAGAGGATTCCAGACCGAATGCCTCAGCTAACCTAAGCTGCATGGCCTCCCTGATCCTGCAAAGCCTGCGGAAGGATCCTCGTATTCTTCGGATCAAGGAGAGGGACCATTACTGGCTGGCCACTCTCCTTGATCCACGGTACAAGGGTAAGGTTGCCGACCTTATCTTGCCATCGCAGAGGGAGCAGAGGATGAGACATCTCCGGGAGGCCTTGCAGAAAGGTCTGTGCAACGCGTTCCCAGAGACTGGGAGGTTACAAACTCCTGGTCCTGGACAACGTGTTGCTGAGGCATCGGTCAGAAGGAGCGGTGGAGAAGGTGGCCGTCTGACTGATGCTTTCAGACAATTTTTTAGTCTGCAGCCCCAAGGTATGATCGGTTCCAGCAACCATCGCCAGCGTCTGATTTACATGGTGCAGGAATACCTAGGGCAAGGTCAGACTTGGACACCTTTCCCACCGAAAATCCTCTGGCTTACTGGGTCTTGAGGATGGATCACTGGCCAGAGCTTGCACAGTATGCAATTGAGCTACTGGCCTGTCCTGCATCCAGCGTTCTTTCGGAACGCACCTTCAGTGCTGCTGGTGGCTTTGTTACCGATCACAGGGTGTACCTGTCCACTGAATCAGTTGATCGACTGACCTTCATCAAGATGAATCAGTCTTGGATCACCCACAGCTACCAAGCACCTGAAGCTGATGTAACCGAATAATTTTTTTTGAAATATCACATCCCTTCAAGACTGCCTATGCTGATGCTGAGTGACTGTCCTGTTATGTTGATTGTCTATCCTCTTCCTCCTCCGCTGATATGTTGGAAGAACATTTCTGGTTCTGGGTGATGCCATCAGCCCAATTTTTCTGCCCCTGTTTAACAGGGGCGTTTAATTACAAGTTTTGATGCAATGCTTTGCAGCAGGGCTAATTCCTGCAATAAAACTAGAGTATATGGGAGAGGTTGCAGTGTCGTGGCACCAGCACCAGTGCCTAAGGCCCAATTTTTCTGCCCCTGTTTAACAGGGACATGTAATTACAATTCTTGATATAATATTTCACAGGAGGGCCCTTTCCTGTGCCCACCCAGAGTAACTGAGGACTTATAGTGTTGTGGCACCAGCACCACAACCACCAAAGGTCAATTTTTCTACCACTGTTCAACAATGGCATGTAATTACAATTCTTGATATAATCGTTCACAGCAGGGCGCTCCAGCGCCCACCAAGAGTCACTTTGAGGGCTTACAATGTTGTGGCAAAACCAACACCTTGTTCCGCCATTTCTGCAGAGCATATAGGGCAGGCCCCTACTTTCAAACATCCAACTTACAAACATCTCCTACTTGCAAACGGAAGGAGACAACAGCAAGTGGGATGAAAAAAGATGGACGACAAAACAAATTATACAGGGGTGATAACCCTTCCCTATGTTTTCCAAAAAGCTTAAAAATAGTTTTTTTGACTGGAGCTACACTTTAAAAATGTACCAGTTGAAAATTACAAACAGATTCTACTTAACACAACAAACCTACACAGTCCCTGTCTTGTTTGCACCGCCTGTATACTGCTGTTCTGAGTATATAGGGCCTGGGGGCCACACGCATTTCCTTTTTTTAATATGGGTACGGGGTTCCCCTTAATATGCGTACAAGACCCAAAGGGGCTGGTAATGGGCAGGGAGGGCTACCCATGCCATTTTTCTCAATGATTTTCAACCATATTGCAGGAACCAGATATAACATTAAAACCGCAAGCAGTTTTCAATGATGTTATTTCTGTTTAATGTCATTTTGTGCAGGGACTGTTCTAAACATGGGAAACACGTGACACTTCACAGGCATACTACAGACACCCTCCAGGCACCATATTTAAAGGAATATTTCACTTTTTTTTTCACTTTAATCGTCATTAAAATCAGTGCTCCCGCCAAAACGGCCATTTTTAAAAACATTTTAGGCATTGACCCATGTCCCCTGGGGCAGGAGCCAGGTCCCCAAACCCTTTTTAGGACAGTATCTTGCATATTAGCCGTTAAAATTAGCACTTTTAATTTCGAACGTTCGAGTCCCATAGACTTCAATGGGGCTCTAAAGTTCGTACGAATTTGGGGTCCGTTTGAAAGTTCTGGTGCGAACCGAACTGGGGGGTGTTCGGCTCATTCCTACTGTAGACAATCCACATATTTGAACATACAGTCATGCTTTCTTAAATGTTAATTTAGATATATGTGTATAGATAATGGAACACCACTTTGTAACTCCACAGTTGTAATTCTGTTGTAGCCCCTTTTGGTGATCTCTGTAAACGAATGCATTGTATGTCATCTTACAGTTTTCACGGTGCATATGGTGCTTATGGTACAAATGGCGCTTAAAGTGTTTAAGGAGTCAAAAGATTAACCTCTGTGGTGTTCAATCTTAATGCACATCTTTGAAGCAAAAGAATAAATGCACTGCATCCGTCAGAAGCTCTCCTCATGTTATTTACTCAAAGCCAATGGGGCCGCTACAATACCCTTTTTTCTATTTTCAAGCTACCCGAATGGCCACCCAGTGTTTGACCGTTCTAGGTACCTTGAGTTTACTCCTGACATCTAAGCAATGTGAGTCATATATGCATTAACTCTAGATCTTATGTTTGAGAACACCCTACCCTCTCCCCACAAGAGAGAGAGGTTTGTCCACATAGATGGAATGTCTGGGACAAGGAGGGTGTACTTCTCATCACAATACAATACGTTGATAAGTCTCCCTGCTGGTATTGTTTTCCTCATTGATATCATGCTAAATGTACTCCCCTCCCTTCCCTCATCCTTTTTATATGTGTGATCCCTTATTGTAATGACAAAATGTCTCTAAAATAAAATACAGATTATAAAAAAAAAACAAAAAAAAAACACACACGCTGTATTGCTCTGGTAACAGTATGTTAAAAAAAAAAAAATGAATACAAAGAAAAATACTTTTAAATTTTTTTAAAAAACTACTTTTTTTTTTTACATACTGTCACCAGTGTCCCTGATCACCGACACACCAGCTCTATTATGACGACATCAGACTGCACTGGGTGACAGTATTTAAAAAAAAAAAAAATCAAATTTCTTAATTTTCCAAATAATTGTGGCAAAAAAAAAGAAGAAAAAAAGACAAATAAAAAACAAAAAAAAAAAACTTGCCATGCCTCTTACTAAGTACCTTGGTCTGCCTACTTTGCAAAAAGGGTCATTTGGGGGATATGTGCCCTGTCCTGTCATTTTTGAGTCTCAAGAAATAAGATCTATTGATCAATTTTCAGATATATACCATAGTTTGTGGACTTTATGCTTTCCTACAGACTAAATAATACACTTATTTGGGTTATTTTCCAAGAAACGTATTAGAATACAGTCGGATCTAAACTTAAATAGAAAGATGATGTACTTGTAAAATTTTATAACAGGAAGAAAAATGGTTTATTTAGCAAAAAAATAAAAATCCCAGTGTTGATGAAATACCACCAAAAGAAAGTTCTATTTGTGTTAACAAAATGATAAAAAATGTCACTTGGGTACAGTGTTGCATGATCACGCAATTGTCATTCAAAGTGTGACAATTTGGCCTGGAAAGGAAGGGGGTAAAAGTGGCCAGTATTGAAGCGGTTAAGGTCATGAAAGCCAGAATTGAATGGATGTAGTAGGGGGGGGGGGGGGGGGCTCAGCATTTTTTAGTGCCACTTCTGGCCACGTGATCTATTTTATGCTGAAACTCGACTGGACAATGTTGCTTTTCAACCAATACTATAAATGTCTCCCAGCAAAGCATTTGGATATAAAAATGCTGCAGCTATTACCAATACATTTCAAGGTATCTTCAATCAAAAATGACATAGGTAGCATTGAAGTCAGGGTATTAGCTTCAACAGTTTCCCCATCTAGGATTCATATTAGAGCTCATCTTTTATCCCAGCTCATCAATTAGGCTCCATGTACATTGGGTTAAACGTTGATTCTGCAGGAAGTTTTGTGTTCTGCCTGTAGAAGCAGCCCAATGTTATCCTATGTGTCCATACACATTAGGACACTAGGACATTTATAGGCATATTTTAAGCTCAATGTTTAGAGGAGGGGAAAAAAAAAAAATTCTGCTTCGCGTTTCTAATTGAAGCTCATTGGCAGAAAAAACATAAAACACTTAACCTCGTCTAAACTTTGTACAAAAAATGCTCTATATGAATTACTTTTTTTTTTTGAAGAGCAGTGTGCATGAAGCCTAAGCCCTGACTGAAGCTTCACCCAGTTTGGTAAAAATCTATTTGGCAGCTCCAGGGCTGCCTTTAGCACAAGGCAAATAGGGCAGCTGCCCAGGGCCCAATCATTGTTGGGCGGCTCAAAGCAGCTGCCAATTGAGCCCGCACTGCTGCCCACCGGAGTTCCACCACTTGTTGGCTGCTCACTACTGTCAGTTGTGAATACAAGTGACAGCGCTTCGGTCGGTGGCCGTGCAGATCCCTCTGCTCTACACATCAATCTCTAAATAAGAGCATGAGGGAGGGGGAGGAGGGGGCGTGGAATGTACACAAGCGGAAGCTCCTCGTGAAGCCAGCAGCCTGCACAGACGTTCTGCGAGTTTAGTTGCTCTTATATAGCTGCTCTGTGAGGTTTTTTAGATACTGGGAGAGGATTTGGAGAGGAAGAAAAGCTCTACATTGAAAGGGGGGATGGGGGATGTACACAGCCTTCAACCCTGCACGCCATACAAAGTTTACCCCTCAACCCTGCACTTTGTACATAGTGCAGCCCTCAACCCCACTTTCCATATGTAATGCACCCCTTAACCCCGCATTCCATATGTAGCGCACACCTCAACCCTGCATTCCATATGTAGCACACCCCTCAACCTCGCATTACATACCCCTCAATCCTGCACTCTGTACATAGATCACCCCTCAACCCTGCAGTCTGCACACAGCTCACCGCTCAACCATGCACTCTGTACGTAGCTCAACCCGGCACCCTGTACGAAGCTCTCCTCAACCATGTATTCTGTATGCACTTGTCAACCCTGCACTCTATGTAGTGCACTCCAGAACCCTGCAGTCTGTATATAGTGCACTCCTGAAATCCTGGTTTGTAACAGTGCCTCACTGTTAGTGCAGTTTAGCCACACTCACAATTTAATGCAGAGGTAATGATGTGCAGTAACCCCTAGCAACCAATCAGTGAGCAGTAATAATGTGCTTGAGCTTCTAGCAACCAGTCAGTGACACGCTGCAAGCTCTGGCAACCAATCACTGCAGTAAACTGATTTTTAGTCTAGGTGCTATTTAATGTATATCTCAGAATGGGGGGAGGGCCAAGAAAATTGTAGCCCAGGGTCCAATCAATGTTAAAGACGGCCAGCTCTCAGGTATGTCAAAGTTCTTGAGAGCCGACTACGTGTTAAACCCAATTGATGATGTATGAGCTGGTTATGGTCTTCCAGTTGTTAGCATTCACAAGGTTATTGAAAGGACAAGATTTGCATGTCTTCAATATATTTATGTTCTGACACTGAGCCAGTAAATTTTTCTGCTGTTACAGGTGTGTCTATGAGCCACATAAAGGAAAGGTTGCTAGGTGACAATAGCTTTTACAAAGCTGCAGTAAATTATAATCAAGTTGACTTATACACCAACTAGGTATAACAACGCAATAAAAATAGTCGGAAAAGGTATATTTAAAAGGGAGAGACTCATTTATGGGGATTATTGTACACATATATGCCCTATAAAATTTTGCAGAGGAATTCTTAAACCTGTCAAGGTATAAATATATAATTTACAACAGTACATTGATGGGTATATGTACATTACAGTTGGTGTAGTCATAAAACTGCCCACTGCTGAACATAGAGGAACACAGACATACAGGGCTGTTCTACAGTCACATACCATTTTTCATTTAAAGACTGACACCTGTTTGTCTGCTATTAAAGTGATACTAAAGTGTCGTTTGTTTTTTATTTTTAGTTAAAAATCTTACCTGCTCTGTGAAATGATTTTGCACAGAGCAGCCCAGATCCTCCTCTTCTTGGGTCCCTCTTCAGTGTTCCTGGCCCCTCCCTCCTGCTGAATGCGCCCACAGCAAGCAGCTTGCTCTGGGGCATCCGAGCCGAGCCACATCTTGGTGTCCCATTTAGACACAGAGCTGCGGCCTGGCCCTCTTTCTCCTCATTGGCTGACTGTCTTTGACAGCAGTGAGACCCAATGGGGCCGCACCGTAGTCTCAGCCAATGAAGAGGGGAGTCCTTGGCAGCTGAGACACTGCTACAACATTACTGGATCTAGATGGACCTCAGGGAACTATTAGGGGGCTGCTGCACACAGAAGGTAAAGATAAAAAACCTTCTGCCTTAACAACTTTAAAAGTATCCAAAACAAGAAGACTCGCCGCTCCAGGTGAGATAGGAAGCCTGATGATCTAAAAAGGTGTCCGCCCCGGCTTGCCTCCACATGCAATCAATAGAAGGAATGGCTGCACTCCGTAGTCGATAAAAAAATCTTTTATTCAGAACATCCCAAGTGTTGACAAAAACAGAGAGCTGGTAGACGCGTTTCACACATTTCAGGTGCACTTAATCATTACACAGAAATAGCATAACCTTTGTTATAAAACCCCACCTAATAGTGTGGAAGGTGACACTAATCATTAATTTCCTGTTGCATACGATTCACGTAAAGACTATAAAAGAGAGAAACCTATAACAAAACACATACATATCTATCTATCCATCTTTTATCTAGAGCACTGCGATGGGGACTGGTCTAGAGCCAAAGAGCCAATTATTCATCACATGATATATCTCCCTACTAGCCATTCCTCTCCTTGTTGATCATGTTGGTCTATCTGTTTGTACAGACTCTGTTCCTGTTTTCAAGGCTCTGATAAAGAGGTTATCCTCGAAACACGTCGGCCTATTTTTAAGCATTTGCCCTTGTATGAGCATGTCCAACTTTTAACCTTTTAAGTGCATATTCTGTAACCTAACCTTTACGAAACGTAGTATATATATTTTATTGTACATAAATTAACTGTATGACTTTGATCATTTTGACTTTGAGCAAGCGTTTGATCATGCGTCTTACATCCACCTTTCCCACAGAGTCTTCTTCAGACCACCCCTGGTCAGTTTAGGCAGCGGGACACGCATTATCATCTTCTCCATTTTTGTCGTTTTAAATCGTACTACCATTTTTACATTATTAACGCCCTCACGAGCGCAGGAGTAATTCTTTTTTGTTTACAAACATTTTTATTGAAATTTAACATGAAAATTCCAGAGTGTACAAGCATTAAAAGAACATTCAGTATAGTTACAAATAAAGATGGATTGACCGGCATGTTCATCTCACATCTCGCGCGTAAACAATCCATCCAGTGAGTATGGGAGAAAGAAAAAAAGTCTAAAGAAAGAACATAATAAAACATATGTGGAAGTAACTAAGAGAAAAATGAAAATAATAAGAGGACTAAAACTCTTGATGCGTGAGCTTAATGCAGTACAAGTACAGACAACATCAGTTCATATTATCGTACCTAAGTGCAGTTTCATAGGACATTCTGGACTAACCACCTCTAAATTATTTATGAATGACGAGTCCAGAAATCTGTGCTGTCAGGGTGGTAACAGTGAGAAACTAGGGGTCCTCAAGCCCTGAACTAAGTAGGTGAGCAGACATTCCATTTACGGTCAAATATATGCATGGAGTCCAGGAGGGTATGGTGGATTCTTTCCATTAGTCTAATGGACTCCATACGGAGGAGCATCTGTGACCACGGAACCAAGGGGCCCTTCCAGTTCAGTGCAATTGCCTATTGAATGGCACTGAAGAGGGTATGAATCAGTTTCTGTTGTGGAGGGATAATTCCTGGGAGTTCTACATATAGAATGCACATTTGAAGGGTTTGAGTAACAGAGATACCGGTTATCTTGGTGATCAAGGTGGATGTTTTAGTCCAAAATGTGTTCTAAAAGTTTGCATCCCAAAATGTGTGCAGGAGTGTGCCCCTGTCCTGACATCCTCTGAAACATGTGTCAGGAACCAGAGGGAACATCCTGTGTAAGCGGTCCGGGGTGTAATACTACATAGTGTGGAGCTTGAGAACTGTTTCCTTGATGGATATGGAGCGTGTACATTTGTGCATGTTTTCAATCATATCTTGCCAGTCTTCCACTAGAAACTCCTGAGCTGTCTCAGCTTCCCAGCCCAACATTGCAACAGATTTGAGGGTTGTGTTGTGGTCATTATGATATCTGTATAAGGTCGAGATCGTTCCTCTATCTCTAGATGTCTCTCCGCACATATGTTTAAATGGTGATTTAGAGGATTCTATCTTATTAAAAAATTTTGTACAGTAAAAGTGCCTTATCTGAAGGTACTGATAGAAAGCGGATCTATCCATGTTATGAGTTTGTTGTAAGTGTGCGAATAAGCAGAAAGAGGTGTCCTGTACTAGGACTTCTAGATTCGTCAGGCCACGTTCTGTCCAGTCATGGAAGGCCGCGTCCCAGTGAAAGGCTGGGGGGGAGAAGGAATCATCTATGAAGGAGGACAAGAGTGGGACAGTAGACCTCAATTGGAATTTCTTCCATTAAAGAGACCAGAGATAGAGGGATTGACCGATTAATGGGGTAATATCTTTTTCGGGGTGATTGAGCTCGATCAGAGGATGCCAGGAAGGTGGTATGGAGCAACCGAGGCTTGCTCAAATCGCAGCCATGGTAGAGATGCAGGGTTGGCGTGCCACTGTGCCGTCTGGACTAGGCGGAATGACAGGAAATATTTCCATAGATCGGGGCATCCCAACCCCCCTCGTATACGGGCTCTATATATCACTGGGCAACTCAATCTAGGCTTCTTCCCCTGCCATATAAATGAAAGCAAATCTGATTGGGTTTTTTGTAATGTGGAGTGGGGCACATGCCGTATTTATCGGCGTATAACACGCACTTTTTTCCCCCCTTTTTTTTCTCATCGGCTTTCACCCGCCTTCAGCCGTTCTTGGCAGCTTTCGGCCGTTCTCTTTTTTTAAAAATAACCTTGTAACCGGGCCAAAAAAATGGCTTGGCATAGTCTTGGGGGGCCAGGGGGAGAAGAACTCCCGCTGGACCAAGAAACAAAATTAGTGCGAACCTTAAGGTCCAAAACTCCAAACCCATGAGTCCAGTGGCTCAGCACATTACTTAAGTCTCTATGTGCTAGTACCTGCAAGGGGCTCACCAGCCCCAACATGGACGAGCTGTAGGGCGGCCAACAGGCCTTGATTGGTGTGGAGCAGGGGGAAAAACCAGTGGATAGAACGGAGATTCAGCTCTAAGGAGGAGACATCTGTGGTTTGAAAGCATGGCGGGAGTACTTCTAGAACATCAACCTGGAAAAAACCTGGAATCCACTGAGTGAGAAGAAAGACAAAGTTAGTCGTAGTTTCAACATCAATTGCGGCGGTTTCTTCTGGGAGGTGGAGCGGTCCAGATGGAGTGACGTGGGGTGGATGGCATTCTCGATAGTGCTGCAGCATCTAAGAGGCTTAGTTTTACTAGAAGCTCCTTGCCCTCGGCGAGCATGGTTACGGTGTAGGTCGTGCCGTTATGAGGGACTTGAAGCTTAAAGTGGAACCCCCAGCGGTAGCGAATTCTGGTAGATTGGAGAACAGAGGTGACCTCCATCTTCCTGCGTTTGTCCAGCGTGGTGGGGAAGATGTTAGGGTATATTTGAATCGAGGTGCCCTCCAACCGTATGTTAGGGGTATTTCTTGAGGCCCGGAGGATATCCTCTTTGATCAGGAAGTCCTTGAGGCATAATACAATGTCCCTAGGGGGCTTTTCAGGCGGGGGTGGGGTGAGCGCAGGGCCCTATGAATCCTGTCGCAGGAAAATGCCGACAGTAGGGCATCAGGCAGGAGAGATTGGAATAACTTCTGGATATTAGGCAATAAGTCAGTCACAGATTCAGGGACCCCCGTACCCTAAGATTATTACATCTATTCCTGTTGTCCAGGTCCTCGATATGAGCTTGGAGCTGTAAAACTGTATCCGATAAAGACTCCTGATCTTTCCTAAGGTCTGAGCAGACCAGAACCAGCTCATCATGTTGGGTCTCAAGAAAATCAGTTCTGCTGCCCAGGGCTGCAATCTCCAATGAAAGAGTGTTGGCAGACTTATGCAGCTCAGATTGAAATTTCTGAGCTATCTTGTCATACATCAGCGTGAGGCTCTCATCTAAATCTGCTTTTTTTAGTTGTAAAGAGTAGGGATGAGCTTCGAGTTCGAGTCGAACTCATGTTCGACTCGAACATTGCCTGTTCGCTGAACAGCAAACAATTTGGGGTGTTCGCGGAAAATTTGAAAAGCCGTGGAACACCCTGTAAAAGTCTATGGGAGAAATCGAAATTGCTAATTTTAAAGGCTTATATGCAAATTATTGTCATAAAAAGTGTTTGGGGACCTGGGTCCTGCCCCAGCGGAAATGTATCAATGCAAAAAAAGTTTAAAAAAAACTGACTTTTTTTGGGAGCAGTGATTTTAATAATGAAACAATAAAAGTGTAATATTCCTATAAATTTCGTACCTGGGGGGTGTGTATAGTATGCCTGTAAAGGGGCGCATGTTTCCCGTGCTTAGACCTGTCCCTGCACAAAGTGTAATTTCTGCAGGAAAAAAAAAAAAAGTAATTTAAAAGCACTCACCGCTATAAGGAATTGTCGGCTCCCCGTAATACAGAGAACAGTCATTGAAAAAAAAAAAAAAAAAAAAGTGTGGGGTTCCCCCCAAATTCAATTACCAGGCCCTTCAGGTCTGGTATGGATATTAAGGGGAACCCCACTCCTAATGTAAAAAAAAAAATGACTTGGGGTTCCCCCCTAAATATCCATACCAGACCCTTCAGGTCTGGTATGGATTTTAAGGGGAACTCCACGCCAATTTTTTTGTAAAAAATGGCGTGGAGTTCCCCCCCAAAAATCCATACCAGACTTTATTGAGCGCGCAACCTGGCAGGCAGCAGGAAAAGAGGGGGGAACGAGAGATCGCCCCCCCTCCTGAACCATACCAGGCCACATGCCCTCAACTTTGGGAGGATGTTTTGACCCCTCAAAGCACCATTTCCCCATGTTGATTGGGACAAGGGGCTCATCTCCACAACCCTGGCTGTTGGTTGTGGGGGTCTGCGGGCGGGGGGCTTATCAAAATCTGGAAGCCCCCTTTAACAAGGAGACCCCCAGATTCCAGCCCCCCATTTGAAATGGTAAGGAGGTACAAAAGTACCCCTACCATTTCACAAAGAAAGCGTTAAATTTTTTTTTAAAAACACACACACACCATTGGGAAAAGTCCTTTATTAAAAAAATTTATAAAAATAAAGATTCCAGTGGTGGTAATCCACTCTTGCTATCCAACGATGGCTAATCTCTTCTCCGGGGTCCAGCGATGGGTGATCTGAACCAGCGATGGGTGATCTCTCCCTGGTCCAGAGCAGCAGATCCATCCTGTCTCCACCGGAGACACTCCGGGAATCCCGTCAGCCTGACACGTCTTAGCTGAGGAGGACAGGGCCACCCATCACCTGACCCTGCCTCCCTCTGATGCAAGGGGAAAGCTGGGAAAGCCATGTATAAACACGTGAAAAGATCATGTGCTATTGAAAAATAGATAGAAATGTTAAACTCAAGAACAGGCACCATAAAAACATTATGATCACCTGCACTAAGAGGCACATGATGGCAGCCATTGCTTATCTCTGTACAAATATTCATGTTACCTGCAGCAGCCCAAGTCAGGGCAGAGGTAGAAGACTTGTTTTGCAGATTTGTTGCTGTTTAGCATCATCAGTTTGGACACCAGGCAATCAGCATTTTAAGGAGAGGTCAGCAACGACAATCTACATGTTCCTTCAATACTGGTTTCCTTAAAAAATAAAATAAAAAAAATTAAAAAAAACTTTTGCTTAAGTTTATTCTTTTTTCATAAATGATTCTGTGTATATTTTATTGTCCTTTTTTGTAAAAGTTCCAAATCTGAATCTCTTTAGTGTTATTGCATCACAGTGCTTCAAGGTAGACATGGCCTTGCTGTTAGCACATTCATGTGTGTGAAGTAGCAGCCAGTGTTTAGTTGAAATTGCGCAGTTCCCTATTTACCTTCCGCAGAAATGCAATACAGAGAATCGATCACAAAAGAAAATCCTGGTTTTAAGTTGGCCATGGATGGTTCAAAATGTTGATCCATCTATGGTTGTTATAGCTCATGAAGTCGAACAGTCAGCTTCTCTCAAACGGGAATGTTGGAAAATTGTCATTTGATCAATGTATTTTTACAGTGGAGGAATGAGAATGCAATAGCACAGGACCACCTCACTTGTGTGGATGGGAGAATCCATTTGTTTTTGTTTTTTTTTCAATTAGCTATCTAGCTAAAAAAAAAAGTAAAAAAAAAATTAAAAAAAATAATCGATCCATCTATGGCCAACTTTCTCAAACTATTGTTTGTGATTCATTTTGGATGTTGCCATAATGTGCAATAATGGACTTCCTTCATTAGGTGTTGACAGGTTCACCTCTTCTTTTCCTCCTCCCATGACCGTCATCTTGTTCTCTACTTCTTTCCCCTCTTTGGCCATTGGGTGCCAACTGATAGAATTACTCTGTCGCTACACCCAGCTTCCTATTCTAAAATGCACCAGTGAGATATTCCCCAGGTTACACTGAACCTGTTATGTTATAGCCCCGATTTTATGTAATTCCTTGTGACCAGTTTTGTAAGGGCGTCTGCAATACTTCAGGGAGCACATGCCGCCATGCAAAATGCTTTATCTGGATGTGGGTAAGGCTGCATTGGACTCAGAGATAAAGAGTGCTAGGAACTAGGGAACACTATTGTGTGGTCTCATATTTGATGATATAAACAAATTCAGAAATTTAGCTAACTTGGCAGTCAAGTGCGGAGGATATACATTCACCGGCAGCTTTATTATTAGGTATTCCTGTTCAATTGCTTGGTAACACAAACTGCTAGTCAGCCAATCACATGGCGACAACTCAATGTGTTTAGGCATCTAGATGTGGTGAAGACCACCTGCTGAAGTTCAGACCGAGCATCACAATAGGGAAGAAAGGGGATATAAGTGACTTTGAACATGACAGGGTTGTTGGTGCCAGACGGGCTGGTCTGAGTATTTAAAAAACTGCTGATCTACTAGGATTTTCATGGATGGCCATCTCTAGGGTTTACATAGAACGGTCCGAAAAAGAGAAAATATCCAGCGAGCGGCTAATGTGTGGACAGAAATGCCTTGTTGATGTCAGAGGAGAATGGGTAGTGTGGTTCGAGATGATAGAATGGCAGTAACTCAAATAACCACTCGTTACAACCAAGATATGCAGAATACCACCTCTGAATGCACAACACTTTGAACCTTGAAGCAGATGGGCTGCAGCAGCAGAAGCCCAAACCAGTTGCCACTCCTGTCAGCTAAGAACAGGAAACTGAGGCTACAATTTACACAGGCTCACCAAAATTGGACAATAGAAGATTGGAAAGCGTTGCCTCGTCTGGTGAATCTCGATTTCAGATGCAACATTCAGATGGCAGGGTCAGAATTTGGCGTAAACATAAAAGCATGGATGCATCCTGCCTTGTAACAATGGTTCAGGCTGTGGTGGTGTAACGATGTGGGGGATATTTTATTGGCACACTTTTGGCCCCTTAATACCAATTGAGCATTGTTTACACGCCATGGCCTACCTGAGTATTGTTGCTGACCATGTCTATCCCTTTATGACTACAGTGTACCCATCTTCAGATGGCTAGAATCCAGCAGGATAATGCACCAGGTCACAAAGCTCAAATCATCTCACCACTGGTTTCTTGAACTCACTGTGCTCCAATGGCCTCCACAATCACTAGATCTCAATCCATAAGAAAATCTGTGGGATGTGGAGGAACGGGAGATTCACGGATGTGCAGCCGACAAATTTGCAGCAACTGGGTGATGCGATCATGTCAATACCGTCCAAAATCTGAGTGAACAAGGAATGTTTCCAACACCTTGCTGAATCCATGCCATAAAGAAATAAGGCAGTTCTGAAGGCAAAAGGGGGTCCAACCTGGTACTAGCAAGGTGTACCTAATAAAGTGGCTGTTGATTCTATGTCAAGATAACAGTTAGTCAGCATGTAGCTGACTTATTTCCCAAGTCAGTTTAAGGCTGGGTTCACACTGGTGCGATGCGGGAACCCTGCAAATCCAGTGCGGGCTCCCACATTGCACCTGACTCGCACAGTGGTTCACACTGAGATGCATAGGTGTGAACACTCATGTGATCGGATTCCAGTGCGGACCAAAAAAACGGGTTAAAACCCCTTCTGTGTGCAGCGAGATGTGCGGGTGAGATGTCGGGGCCTCGTTCTAAGGTAAGTATTTCATAATGAGCTAGTATGCGGTGTATACTAATTTATTATGCCTTTTCCCTTAAAGGTCTGAAAAAAAATTTCAGCGGGTTTACTACTGCTTTAATACAGTGACATTGACACATTTCAGCCTTAAAGCGTTTGTTACACTTTATATTCCTGATATGTGCCCTATGTACCATGTACTCGTATGAGCAAGTATCCTGTTCTCTTTGTATTGCTTACTTTGTGTGAAATCCCTGACGTTCCTGCTAGTCCCCTTGCTTTCCTATTAAAAACTGACCACACTAAGCAGGAGAGCACACCTGTGGTCAGTTCTCTAGCTGTGCTGGGAACTCCGTGTACTCTCCTCCAATGATCAGACTTGTCCTGACACGCCCCCGCTGCACAGCCATTCACTGCCAAGCTCAGTGTACTGCTGCTTCTCCTCCCTCCAGCACTTATGTAGCTGAGAACAGAGGGAATGTAATCATTTAAAAAAGGGGAAAAAAATTGTATTGATAATGTTATTTTATAGCTATACAAAAATGTTTTGCCTTTCATTTCTATTTTAACCACTAGCCGCCCTCCGGCTGTCATATGACGGCCAGGTGGCGCGACTCTCGTTCTGGGAGGGCGTCATATGACGTCCCTCCATTTAAACAGGGAATCGCTCGCATCCCTGTTACTTCGGTGGTGGCGTGTCACACTGCTCGCCACCGAGGGGGGTGAACAGCCATTGGGCATGGCTGTGTACCACGTGATCAGTCGTGATGAAGTCATGGCTGATCACAGGTGGTACCGCCCCACTTTGCACGGCGCATGCACGTGATCTCGAGCACGCTGTGTGTCCACGTCGGTGGCGGCGTGTTCCTGGGAACACTGCTCATCACCGACGCTGATAAACATCCATTGGCTGTTTACCACGTGATCGGATGTGATCCTTTCACAGCCGATCACTGTCAACAAACCGCAGTCGCAGTAACGAGATGTTACCGGGTTTTCCTCCTCACACACCGATTGTGTGTGAGGAGGAGATTGCAGTAACATTTCGTTACCGCCTGCGGTGTACACCACTCACACTGATTGCACCCCCCCAATAAAGAGGACCTGTCACTACCCATCAAAGTACCTGTCACAGTTCATCTGAGTATCTGTCACAATCCATGAGAGTACCCGAATACCTGTCACAGTCCATAAGACCCCTTTCACACCGAAGGAGATTTGCAGGCGCTATAGCAATAGAAATAGCGCCTGCAATCCACCCTCAAACTGCTGCTCCATTTTCTGGAGCGGTGCGCTGCAATACGTCAGGAAAAGTCCTGCCAGCAGCTTCTTTGGAGCGGTGTGTATATCGCTCCTCCACCGCTGCTCCCCATTGAAATCAACGGGGCAGCGCTGCAATACCGCTGGCAAAACGCTGCCATTGCAGCATATTGCAGGTGGTTTTAACCCTTTCTCGCCCGCTAGCGGGGGGTAAAAGCGGCCCGCAAGCTGCCAAAATGCACCGCAAATCCAACGGTAAAATGTAGCTAAAAGGGGACATCTGCACTGATACTCAGGACACCGATCATCATTGTCCCGAAAAATCAGTGCAGCCCAAACAGTGCCATCAGTGCAGCGTCAGCAATGCCTCCTTATCAGTGCCGACTAGTGTCGCCTCATTCTCTGCCCTGCTGACCCCATCCTCTGCTCCATTGACCACATATGTTGCACTTGGACAAATCATCTCTCAGGGTCTGATGAGGAAGCTGCAGCCAATCACAGTGAACAGCTGTGGCTTCCTCATCAGACCCTGAGAGATGATTTGTCCAAGTGCAACATATGACACAAGAACACTATACCGTGCCTGGGGTGGGACAAATTTAGATCGGGGGACATGACTTTAGTTTTTGCCTAGAGCAGCACAAAACCAAAATATATCACTGCCTTCAGCTTGGTGCAAACTTTATTTGTTCAACTTTACATCTCTTCTGTCTGCTACTATTTTACAGTGTAGAGATCCACTTTAACCCATACTGTATATACAATAAGAATATCACTTAGTTATATATAAAATGGGAAGCTGCAATATAATGGATGGAGAAGCAGCAGGTAATGTCTACAAGCCTTTTTATTTGCTATATAGGTCTGAAAAGCAGAGCCAAGTAAATATTTCATCTGCAATATTCTTCTACGAACTGCCAGGTCAATGATCAGTATAAAGAAGTGTATACATTTACTTCATTTTCACAGTTTTAAGTAGAATGTTCACTCACAATCAAGCTTATAGTATATTGCTATAGCTGGCTATTGACTTTCAGACTCCCATTACACTACCATGGACTGAATTCTAATAACGTATGTTTAATGTTAATAAGTTCAGATCTTCTACTTATTTGTTTAGTATGTACTTTAGAGAGAACTAATGCCCTGTACACATTCCGACTAAGATTTTTTCCGATGGATTTTGGCCCAAACTTGTCTTGCATACACACCGTTGTCGCAAAATCCGATCGTTCAGAATGAGGGGACGTACAAAACGTACGATGGGACTATAAAGAGGCCAGTAGCCAATAGCTTTCGTCTCCTAATTTATTCTGAGCATGCGTGGCACTTTGTGCGTCGGAATTGTCTACACACGATCGGAATTTAAACAATCGGATCTCAAACTTTGTGTGTCAGAAATTCCGACAGAAAAAGTCCGATGGAGCCCACACACTATCGTAATTTCCGACAACACAACCCGATCGCAGATTTTCCATTGGAAAGTCTGACCGCGTGTACAGGGCATAAGACTTATGAATCAGATTTGGGCTTTAGACCAATTACCGAACTTTTTGGTAAATAAAAATGTTGTAACAATAAAAAGGTTACATCATAGTGAACCATCAAAATGAATGGGTTGTTTCTCTTTTTTCACACTCTCTCTTACTCTATAAGCTTATACCTCAGCTGTGACAAACTCCATGTAACCCAACATTCCAGGGTATGACCTAGCACAGAGATCGTGCCTATTGCTACTACACTGCTTGAACTTGCTGTATTAATGTTTCAGTATTACTTGGAGCTTACTTTGTTCTGTTCTTGTACTATTATCTGCTGAGATGAAAAACAAAAACTATTGAAAAAAAAAAATGAATGGGCTGTCTTTCTGCAAAGTACATTAAAATAATGCACAAGAATGGCAAAGTGTAAACGGACCTTCAAATAAAAAGAGAAAGCCCTTGGTTTCCAGCATTTATATATAGTGCCTTGCAAAAGTATTCACCCCCTTGGCTCTTTACCTATTTTGTTACATTACAGCCTTTAGTTCAATGTTTTTTAAATCTGAATTATATGTGACGGATCAGAACACAATAGTGTAAATTGTGTAGCAAAGTTAGAAAAATATATACATAAAACAATTTTTCAGAAATAAACTGATAATTGGCATGTGCGTATGTATTCACCCCCTTTGTTATGAAGCCCATAAAAAGCTCTGGTGCAACCAATTAACTTCAGAAGTCACATAATTAGTGAAATGATGTCCACCTGTGTGTAATCTAAGTGTCATATGATCTGTCATTACATATACACACCTTTTTGAAAGGCCCCCGGAGGCTGCAACACCTAAGCAAGAGGCACTACTAACCAAACACTGCCATGAAGACCAAGGAACGAAGGACAATGTTGTTGAGAAGTACAAGTCAGGGCTAGGTTATAAAAAAAAATCCAAATCTTTGATGATCCCTAGGAGCACCATCAATTCTATCATAACCACATGGAAAGAACATGGCACAACAGCAAATCTGCTGGCTCTGGTGGCTCGCAGCTACTAGGCCAGAGGCCTGCATAACCTCTCCCCAGAGGCATTGTAGTTTAAAAGCACATTGTTGAATGATGGACTACTGTTCCAAGCCAGCCCAGCTTGCAAATCCTGTGCCCTCTGGCTACATCGATTTGACACATCTCCCCACAGTCTCTCCTCTGATCCAGGACTCCCCATCATTGACCGTGCAATGATGAAGACTTTGCTAATGACTGTGTAGAGGCAAAGTTCCCTCACAGACTTCCTGGCACATCCAACCCTCCACTGTGGTACACTCATCAACCTTTCTCTGACCCGAGTCCTTGATGGAGAACTTGACAGCTTTCCCTGGGCCTTCTCCTGCGATCGGCGCACCCCCCCCCCCCCAGATGGGTGTGCCCTCCTGCTGCTGTCTAGTATTCCATCCTCCACTTCACTCAGCCGACAACTCTCCCCAGTGGCATGTTACCTCAGCTTATATAGGAGGCCGCCCCCTGCCAATTCCAATTAGGGGTTGGTCAGGGCTCCCACACAAGCTGCCTGCCACTCCAGTTGTAGGCCCTGCCCCTCTTCCAGAACATTCTCCCTGGAAGCAGGGGAGGTGCCCCAGAACCAGAGCACAGGTGGCCACACCCACTGATACTCTGATTACTCCCAACCCCCAGATCAAAACAGACAGGCTTAGCTTGCAGCATAGCCCTGCCTAAATTTGCATGTGCTAACAGTCTCCTAGTAAAACCCTATTACTAGCACCTACCTATTGGTAGAGTGTTCTGCATTGGAAACATGTAAATGTGTTGGAATGGCCTAGTCAAAGCCCAGTCCTCAATCCAACAGAAAATATGTGGTCAGACTTAAAGATTGCTGTTGCAAACCATCCAACTTGAGGAGCTGGAGCAGTTTTGCAAGGAGGAATGGGCAAAAATCCCAGTAATAAGATGTGGCAAGCTCATAGAGACTTATCCAAAGCGACCTGGAGTTGTGATAGCCGCAAAAGGTGGCTCTACAAAGTATTAAATTGGGGGGGGGGAGTGAATAGTTTGAATAGTTATGGAAATTGACTTCTGTTTTTTTGTCCTATTAGTTGTTTGCTTCACAATAAAAAAAAATATTCAAAGTTGTGGGCATGTTCTGTAAAATAAATGATGCAAATCCTCAAACAATCCATGTCAATTCCAGGTAGTGAGGCAACAAAACACGAAAAATGTCAGTGTGGATAGCAAAATATTCACCCCCAAAAGTGCACACCCAAATCTCAAGCTGCTTCCCAGCTACTCTGACCCCAAGATGGGGGTCTGGCTGCACTTTATCACCAGGGGATGGATGGATATCAGGAACCAAGATTCCAGGATGGGTTACCATACAACCAGAATGTTCAACAGTGGGCTCAGCAAAATGGAGATACAAAGGAGGAACTCAGTGGAGTAATTAAAAATCCAGGCTCTTTAATGAAGGTTAAGCCAGAGATCATGGCAGTCAGCACGTTAAAGCGGAGGTCCACCCTAAAGTGGACCTCCGCTCATCGGAACCCTCCCCCCCTCCGGCGCCACAATTGGCACCTTTCAGGGGGGAGGGGATGCAGATACCTGTACAGTACAGGTATTCTGCACCCACTTCCGGGATAGCTCTCTACGGAAAGGGGCGTAGATTACGCCCCTTTCCGCAAGTGCCCGCCCCTTTCCGCAAGTGCCCCGCTGCCTGTTGGGAAACACACAGATCCCAGAGGCAGCGGGGACCATCCTTATTGCGCAGCGCGATTTGCGCATGCGCAGTAGGGAACCGGGAAATGAAGCCGAAAGGCTCCATTTCCTGATTCCCATACCCAAGATGGCGGTGGCAGCACCCGACAAGACGATCTAGAGATCGGCTTCGGGTGCCGACATCGCGGGCGCGCTGGACAGGTAAGTGTCACTATTTTAAAAGTCAGCAGCTGCAGTATTTGTAGCTGCTGGCTTTTAAAAAAAAAAAAAACGCGGAGTCCCGGCGGACTCCCGCTTTAACTCAAACTTGAACAAATAACTAAGGGCAAACAGGAACCTTTTTCCTCCATACCTGGAACGTTTCCAATCGCCTATGGTACTGGAAAAGTGTGAATTCGTCAATGTCCTTCTCAACTCAGTAACCAGGCACTTCTCAGGATGCCACTCGGTGGCCCTCCTCCGAAGAGTCCTCCCCCGGTGACTTTCATGAGCTGCGGTGTCCCTCCAAGCCGAGAGCACAGCCGGACAACTTGAATCCTCCCTCAGTTACTGCGCCTCGGACCAGCAGGTTCCGAGACTTGGGAACGGATGGATCCCTACCTCAGACCAGGCAGGTCTGTCAGGGGCCACTGACAGGAACATGTTGCGGGGTGTTGAACACCCAGTGATCGGGACCCCTCACGGTGCTACCCCGGTCCTGGAATTACACTTGATAACGGCTACACTTGATAACGTTCTTTTGAACTAAACTAAACTAGTCGGGAAGAGCTACAGCGGTGACTTTATCACACCCGTCAGGGTGTCCGCATGTGGTCAGGTCCATCTTTAACCACTTAAGGACCAGAAGATTTTTTCCCTTAATGACCAAGCCATTTTTTACGCTACGGCACTGCGTCGCTTTAACTGACAATTGACTGACAATTGCGCCGTCGTGCAGCACTGTACCCCAAAAAAAGTACGACCTTTTTTCCCATTTGTTTGATCACCTCTGTGGTTTTTATTTTTTGCGCTATAAACAAAAAAAACAACAATATTTTACACGTTTTGCTATAATAAATGTCCACAAAAAAAAAAACTTTAAAAAAAGAATGTTTAGGCCAATATATATTTTTTGTTTAACCACTTGCTTACTGGGCACTTAGACCCCCCTCAGTCTCAGACCAATTTTCAGCTTTCAGCGCTGATGCACTTTGAATGACAATTGCGTGGGCATACAACACTGTACCCAAATGAAATTTTTATCATTTTTTTCCCACAAATAGAGATTTCTTTTGGTGGTATTTAATCACAGCTGGGAGTTTTATTTTTTGCTAAACAAACAAAAAAAGATGCAAAAAAAAAATAATCATGTTTAATAGTTTGTTATAAAATTTTGCAAACAGGTCATTTTTCTCCTTCATTGAAGTACGCTGATGAGGCGGCACTGATAGGCTGCACTGGTGGGCACTGATAGGCTGCACTGGTGGGCACTGATAGGCATAGTTAAGGCGGCACTAATAGGCACAGATAAGGCGGCACCGATGGGCACAGATGAGGCGGCACTGATGTCCCGATCACGGCCGCCGGTGATCGGCTTTTTTTTTTTCTCCTCGCGCTGTCAGCGCGAGGAGGAATAATAGCCGATTACCGGCTCCGTTATATCACATGATCAGCTGTCATTGGCTGACAGCTGATCACGTGATAAGGAGTCGTGATCGACCCCTTGCACGGACCGGTGATCAGGCGAGTCTCGTAGACTCGCCGATCACAGGGCGCGCAGGCCGCTCGTGCACGGGACTACGTCAATAGACGTAGTCCCGGAAAAGGAGATCCGCGCTGTAGCCATCATTCGGCTATAGCGCGGGTCTCAAGTGGTTAAAAAAAAAAAAAAAAAAACATGCAATAAGCCTATATTGATTGGTTTGAGCAAAAGTTATACTGTCAACAAATTAGGGAATATATTTATGGCATTTTGATGTACATATGAATGCCGCCTTTATTTACATATCAATGCTAGTTATTTACATGTAAACACCGGGTCTGCAGGTGAGTTATCTGTACACAATAGGGCAGAGCTGGGCAGCATTAGTACCATCACTTCACACTAAGATATCAGGACACAGCACATGTCTAAAACTTCAAGGGAATTTAAACTGGGATAGTTGACAAGTATAAGCCAGCTGCTTTGGGCTCCACAACAATGATGGGGCCCAGGGGCAGCTGCACCTTTTGTCCTGCCTTAAAGATGGCTCTGCATGTGATTGATATTTTTATATGCAATTTTACTCCTGCCTTCTTGTAAGTAGTTTTAACCTTCATTTAAAAGCCTGGATTTTTAATTAGTACACTATGGGGGCTATTTACCAAAGGAAAATTCACTTTGAACTGCAAGTGCACTTGGAAGTAAAGTCGCTGTAGATCCGAGGGGTAGATCTGAAATGAGTGGATTTTATCATCCAATCATGTGGAAGCTAAAATGTTTTATTTTCCTTGCATGTCCCCCTCAGATCTACAGCGACTTTACCTCCAAGTGCACTTGCAGTGCAAAGTGGATTTTTCTTTAGTAAATAACCCCCTATAAGTTCCTCCTTTGTCTCTTCCTTTTGCTGAGCCCCTGCTGAACATCCTGGTTATATGGTCGCCCATCCTGGAATCCTGGCTCCTGATATTCATCCATCCCCTGGTGATACCAGGATAAAGTGCTGCCAGACCCCCATCCTGGGGTCAGAGTAGCTGGGAAGCAGCTTGAGATTTGGGTGTGCACTTTTGGGCGTGAAGATTTTGCTATCCACACTGAAATATGTTTTTTGTTTGATACACGAATATAAATTAAATTTTTGCACTTCTCTCCTTTTTCTGATGGACTTCACTGGATTATTCATAATTTTTATTAACACATTCTTATTTACAGTTTTTGTATATGAATGTTTTATTCGATCAATCGTTATGAATTTATGCACTTCACATTGGTAGCACAACACATTTTTTCATTAATATTACTATGTATAATGTTTAGGTGGACATTTTGTGAGTGCAGCGGTCACTGAGAATTTTATTTTTTTTTTATTATTTGACGACACGTTGCCAAACTTATTTTTTGGTTTAATTCACTGATTATAGCCTGTGAATTATAGTATTGGGTTTGAGGTTGATGAAATCCCTGGGCTTCTTTCTGGTTCTACTTCTTTCAGGTACCCAGCTGTTTGGAGTTACTGGGCAGGAGTGCTGGCACTGGACAGATTGCAGGCTATCACCAAGCAGAGTGGTAATACAGCTGTCCAGTAAATCGGTGATTCATGTTTTTGGAGGGAAAACAGCTGTCCACTCTCTTTGGCCCTTATCCCTTATATGCCTTGACCCCTAAAAGTCAGCTGTCAGCAGTTACCTTTAGGATCTTCTTACCATTTTACATGACCACCGGATTGCTTTTCCTGCCCAACCCTCCTTTTCTGCTTCTTTTCTTTGTCACGGTCAAACTTCATGGGGTCATTTCAACCACTTTGTAGGTGCACACTGCCTACCACAGTATGGTTGGTACGGTTACATTTGGTCAGCTTGGGTCTTAAAAACTTAGCAGTTTGATATTGCTTGAACTTGTTTTTATTGGAAGTTTTAAATTAAATTAAAGGTATTATTAATATTTCCAAAAACCAATACAGGGTCGGCAGCCTAATTTTTCCCACATTCTGGTCTATGTCAATTTATAATCTATAATTTATTTACAAACCTATGTGCATGTAAAGAGTTAGCACAGCCATAGAAAAGGTTATACTAGCCTCAGGTAAGTTGAGAGGAAATAGACATCTGCCATGAATGAAGATATTAAAGATGCTGAGCATGCGTCGTTGCTGCGTTTTATTATTATTAATATTATTCTCTTTAATCTCCTTTAATTCTTCTTTAATTCAGAAGTGGGACAGGAAATTTCCACATTTCCATCAGAATATGTTTTAATACTTAACTGTGCTTAAATAATTCATGATATGCCTTTCCCATTTGATAAACTATTTTAAGATTTACTCCTGAAGTGATACAAAGTGGAACAAAATTACAAACTAAAAAAATATGTATCTGGAAAGGGACAGATATGTTATCCTGTAATCTAACTCACTTATGGCTTATTGTAGGGGCTTAAAACTACCTGCATATGAAATGAAGCTTCATTCTGGGCTAGAGCTGTGAAAAATATATATTTTAAAACATTTTATGTGAACACTCTAAAAATACTTTTATGTTCTCCTGCTCGGGTGATGCCCCACACCCGCATTTGCATGGCTTACACTGGACACTTGAACTATTTCAGATCCACAATCTCCATTACAACTACATGAGACAGAGATGGTGATAAGGTTCTTATTTACAATTATTTTAAGGCTGGCCATGCAGTTTTCTTTTCGATTTTTCAAAATCATTTAATATGAGGTCAGATCTAAACACTTTGAATTTGTATGCAATCAGACAGGACCTTGCACTACATAGTTGAAGGTAAATCTAAAAGAAATTGAAGAGAATTTAACGCTTAAAGCTTAAAATTTCACTTTTGTTGAGGAAAAAAAAAAAAAAAACATTCCCCTCTGGGTGATCTATGTACATTGCAAGGATTGCAACTTTTGTTGCAGATTCCTACCTTTTGTTATTCTGAAGAATTCCCTGTGTTTGTCTGTGTCTCTGTGATGAGTGGGTCTAATGGGAGTGGTTTCATAATTATCACTCAGCTGTGGCAGCTGCAGAGCACTAATGAGGGAAGCTGCTGGGTCTGCATCCCTTTAGATGTGTTCCTATTGGAAATCTCACCAAAAATTACATTTTTGTTGCAGGGGAAGCATGATATATGACTTGTATCTTAGGCAGTCTTCTGGGAAAATTGGTTAGCCAATTGCACAAGCAGGAAATTATGTTTCTGGGGAGTGGTCAGTACACATTCTGTGTGCAGAACAACTCCAGGTAGCCATATTGCAATGCATTCTCAGAAAATTACAGCAGTTGCAGATTGAAAAGGAAAGGTAATTTTTAATAACATTCAATTACAATCTGACTTGTATCGTAATTGCACACGCTATATTATTTTTTCTTTATTTGCTATTCCCCCCCCCCCCCACAAAAGTTACCCTTTAAGTGCTTCATTTCTTTTTTTTTTTCTTTTGGCCAAACCTAAATAGAAATGTATTTTATTCATTTTTCTTGGAAAGTATGTTTTACATCTTGCAGAATCTTCTTAAGATATAGCCATGTATAAGCATTGCCCCAAATTCTAAAAATGAGAGAGTCACAGTCAGGCCATTTTTAAAGTGATGCAAAATGATATCCCTATTCTTCAAGATTAATCTACGCACACATTCATTATTTAACCACTTCAGTGTCGGAAGATTTTACCCCCTTCATGACCAGCCAATTTTTTGCTATTCAGCACTGTGCTACTTTAACTTGCAACTGAGCGGTCATGCAACACTGTACACAAATTAAATTTAGATCATTTTTTCACACAATTAGAGCTTTCTTTCAGTGGTATTTGATCACCACTGGGTTTATTTTTTATTATTATATAAGAAAAAAAAATACAATTAAAAAAAACATATTTTATGTTATACAACATGTCCAATAAAAAAAATTCAAATTTCTTCATAGAAATGTAGGGCAAAATGTATTCTGCTACATGTAAAAGAAAAATCCCAATAAGGGTAGATTAATTGCTTTGTGTGAAAGTTATAGCGTCTACAAATTATGGTATATCCACTTTCAGACCGGACCATTTTGCTGGCTTAAGACCAGACCACTTTTTGCGATTCGGCACTGCGTTGTTTTAACTGACAATTGCACGGTCGTGCAACGTGGCTCCCAAACAAAATTGACGTCCTTTTTTTCCCACAAATAGAGCTCTCTTTTGGTGGTATGTGATCACCCCTGCGGTTTTTATTTTTTGCGCTATAAACAAAAATAGAGCCACAATTTTGAAAAAAATGCATTATTTTTTACCTCTATACTTTACGTTATAATAAGCATCCCCCAAAAAGATATAATAAAACATTTTTTCCCCTCAGTTTAGGCCGATACATATTCTTCTACATATTTTTGGTAAAAAAAAAAAATAATCTTAATAAGCGATTGATTGGTTTGCGCAAAAGTTATAGCCTTTACAAAATAGGGGATAGTTTTATGGCATTTCTATAAATTTTTTTTTTACTACTAATGGCGGCCATCAGCAATTTTTATTGTGACTGTGACATTATGGCGGACACATCGGACATTTTTGACACATTTTTGGAACTATTGTCATTTATACAGCAATCAATGCTATACAAATGCATTGATTCCTGTGTAAATGACACTGGCAGTGAAGGGGTTAACCAGGGGGTGGCAGTGTAGGGGTTAAGTGTTCCTAGGGGCGTGTTACTAACTGTGGGGGGCTGGGCTTTGTGTTAGTGAACACTGATCTCTGCTCCAATCACATGGAGCAGAGATCAGTGTCACTTGTTGCTAGGCAGAATGGGCAGATGCTGTTTACAACGGCATCTCCCCGTTCAGCCGCCCCGTGAGACGATCGCGGGTATCCCCGTGGCGATCGAGTCCGCAGGACCCCACGACCAGACTCACGGGGGTCCCGACCAGCATGCGAGCACGCCTATAAAAATGGACGTACCTGTATGCCAATATGCCTGCCCGTGCCATTCCGCCGATGTACATTGGCGTGCGCCGGTCGGGAAGTGGATATACATAATAATTTATATTTGAAAATGTATCAATACTGATGTCCTGTTTCTTGAGTCCCTTAAAATGCCCAGACAATACAAATACACCCCAAATTACCCCTTTTTGGAAAGTTGACAATCTGAGGCATTTAGTAAGAAGCATGGTGAGTTTTTTGAAGTTGTAATTTTTTTGTCACAATTTTTGGGGAAAATTAAGAAATGAAATGTTTATTTTTTCACAATTTTTATTTTTACTTACTGTCACCACTGCAGTGCAGTGGCAAATAACTGGTGTGGCGGTGATCAGGGACACTGACTATGTAACTATGCAACTATGACTGGCGACAGTATGTAATGTTAAAAAAAAAAAAAAAAAAAAAAACTTTTTACTTTTTTACATACTTTTCTTTAATTGTGGATACAATAAAGATCATAATGTTTTGAACTGTCATGAATGAGTTTAATTAATAACAGCTGTGATTACTAGTGATCTGCAGGGATGAGCCGAACACCCCCCGGTTCAGTTCGCACCAGAACCTGCGAACGGACTGAAAGTTCGCACGAATGTTAGAACCCTATTAATCACAATGGACGCGAACGTTCGAAATCTAAAGTGCTAATTATAACGGTCAATATGCATGTTATTGTCCTAAAAAGTGTTTGGGGACCCGGGACCTGCCCCAGGGGACATGCATCAATGCAAAAAGAAGTTTTAAAAACTGAAGTTTTTTTCTGGAGCAGTCATTTTAATGATGCATAAAGTGAAAAAAAGTGAAATATTACTTTAAATATCGTACATGGGGGGTGTCTAAAGTATGCCTGTGAAGTGGCATGTGTTTCCCATGTTTAGAACAGTCCCTGCACAAAATGACATTTGTAAAGGAAAAAAAGCCATTTAAAACTGCTTGCGGCTATTAAAGCATTAATTAAGTAATTATTAAGTAATGTCTTGTCCTGGCAATATGGAGGAAAATCTTTGAGAAAAATGGCATGGCTACCCCATTACCCCCCTACCCCAGCCCATTACCAGCCTCTTTCGGTCTTGTATGGATATTAAGGGGAACCCCGCACCCAAAATATGTTATGTTAATGTTAGGCAGATGCCTGTGTTGCACAAATGAACTACACAACACCAGCAACGAGGGGGTAGATTCAGGTGTATGCTGTGCAGGAGGCACACTTCAGTGACTGAATATTAGGCAGATGCCTGTGTTGCACAAATCAACTACACAACACCAGCAATAAGGGGGGCGGGGGGGTAGATTCAGGTGTATGCTGTGCAGAAGGCACATTACACCCACTGTAACAGCGCTAGGTTAGGAAGCAAAGCAAAGCTGACACTGTCCCTGCCTATCCTGCTCTCTCCCTGAACACTACACTCACTGTAACAGAGCTATCTAAAGAAGTAAAGCACAGCTGACACTGTCCCTGCCTATCCTTCTCTCTATGAACGCCGCAACACACTACACAAGGCCGCCGCGCTGGCGGCCTTATATAGTGTGAAGCGTGTACTAAACCCCCTGAGCTATAATTGGCCACAGGCATCCAACCTGTGGCCAATTATGGCTCTCCTCGCTGTCGGCGCTGTGATTGGCTAAGCATGCGGGGTCACAGTGCATGCTTGGCCAATCATCAGCGAGCAATGCACTGCGACTGGCACAGTGCATTGTGGGCCGTTCGTGTCACACGAATTTGATGCAAATGGCCCACAAAGTTCTGTTTTCGACGAACGGATGATGTTCGTTTCGAACATGGGTTTGAATCGAACGCCGGGCTCATCCCTAGTGACCTGTAATTGGCTACAGCTAATCACATGGCACGGGTGCAGTGATTGGCTCAGGTACCATGTACTAGTATAGGAAGCAGCACTGTTATGAATGAGATTAATTTATAACAGTTTTGTGATCACATGATTCTGAGCCGCTCAAAGTGGCTCGGTACCGTGAGCTGTAGCCTGCTTTGCTCCCCCCCAAGCCCAAACAGGAACAATGATGTAAAGTCTTCTGAGATCCCCAACACCTGCTTTTCCATCTCACTTCTTTGGTGTTGAATGTTGAAACTATTTAAAGTGTATCTGCATTAGTAAGCTATATAGTCTTCCATGGGCTGCCCATACACCATCTCATTGACAAACTGACCATATTGATGGGTGGATTTGCCTTGGTTTGATTTGCCAAAGGTTTGCCGAATCTGGTTTGACATTTAGCGAACATGCACTTTGCAGTGAATCCCCTTTAAGTCAATAGGGGATGAATCCAGAAATTTTGGAATAATAGACAAACAATTCTCAAAAAATCATGGGGAGCTGGGCACTACCATTGGAGACATTTACAAAGCCCAGGAAAAAAAATACTGCACAGCAGGGAGAGGGTCTTCTTTATATGACTATGAGGGTGACATAAAAAAACAAAAACACATTTAACCACTTGCCGACCGGCTACTGTAGATAGACTTCAGCAGAATGCCATGACTAGGGTTGCCAGATAACTTACTTCCCCAACAATACATGTAAAACTTAACTATTAACCTTAAAATTAAATACTCGGACACCTGCTTGGATGAAAATGGCCTCAACAGCCTTTATTTAAATAACAATAAAAAACTAAACTTTATTTTAAATATTTTAATAATACAAAAAACTTGTAACAACTTCCAGTTACCCAAAAGACCCTAAGTGCTTTTTGGCTGGTCCCTGACGACCCCTTATTATTTTGAGCCTGTGATCCCCTCTTCGTCAGCATCTGTCCCCAGCCGCCAAACTTGCCTCGAGGACTCACTAACTGACCACAGACCCCCAACACATGTTAGCCATTAATCTGGACTGACACCAGCCCAAACACAATGACTCCATCTCTGGCATGGGTTCCAACCTTTTTCAAATGACCCATGCATTTCTACATATATATTTTCATATATATATATATAGCAGTCGCCAAGGACCCAACGCCACCGCGGAACAAGTGTGAAACCTTACACTTGTGACCGCCGCCACGCCAACAAAGCCCGGTGTACTCCATCTTCCAGCCCTAAGGCCCACAGATCAATGCCCACAGGGTTCAAATGAACCCCGTCCCCCCTCAAATACCTCCAGGTGTCCACCTCCAGCTCCCAATGACGAATGACCACCCCTCCATTCCGGGCCACAAACCTACCCACCTCCTTGTTTACCTTAATCCTGGTTTTGTTCAGTTTTTCCCAGGACCGAGCCCCTCTCCACGACATGCGGGCCACTATATCCGACCACACCACCGTCATGTCTGGGAAAGCGGTACGGAGCCTCAAGAAATCCCACTGGA
Organism: Lithobates pipiens; assembly: GCF_037356315.1. NCBI lineage: Eukaryota > Metazoa > Chordata > Amphibia > Anura > Ranidae > Lithobates > Lithobates pipiens. The sequence continues at coordinate 113,994,478 of NW_027507791.1, forward strand.
TATCTTTGATCACCTGTCTCATAGGTCGGATCCCCAGATCATTGCGCCCAACATGGAGCACCAAAATATCCGGGGACCGATCCAAAGCAGCAAAACGATGTACCTCGGGGACTACCTTATGCCACATCATCCCCGGAATCCCAATCCACCTGACCGTGCCTTCCTCCCTGGCCACCCTGAGTTGTCTACCTTCAGGCCTGACATCTGCCCTCCTGGCCCCCCAAAAAACAAAAGAATGTCCCATTATCCAAACGAGACATCTTGGGGGGATCTGAAAAGACAACCACAGGAAAAAACATTCAACCCAGGGGGCGTGGCTTGGCGCTGTTCCGAGATGGCTGCTTGATCCTTGAGCTCCCGTCCGAAAGACCCAGCAACGTTAGCACAGGCAAGTCTCAGCACGCTCTTTCCCCCTAACTTGTGCCCCCCGTCACCCCATCATGTCTGCGGCTAGAGCCCGATCGCCTCCGGAGCCCGACGCTCGCCCGCCCAGACATATCCCGGAGATCTTCAGATCTCGGCCTACTAGCAGCTCCCGAGCCGCGGCCTCGAGTGAGTCGCGATCACACAGCAGAAGCCCGCTGCGCGACAGGCCTGACGCAAGCATCCGGGAACAACCAGCGATCAGCCTGGATGATCTGCGCAACGTTGCTGCCGACATCAAACACACGCTATCAGCTGAAATATCTGACCTGCGAGCTGACATCCATTCCATGACGCTGAGGGTAGATGAGATAGAAGCTGTGCAGACCCGCCATGATGTCTCCCTCTGCCAAGTTCAACAACTCACTGAGTCCCATGCAATACACCTAAGGGACATCAACAGACACATGGAGGACCTCGATAATCGAGGAAGACGCCGAAACCTGAGAGTGAGAGGCATACCAGAATCTTTAGACCCCAGCCTCCTGTCTCAAAGAGTTGTTCATATCTTCAACGATCTTCTTGAAAAGCCCCCGGACACTCCGATCGTATTTGAGCGTCTACACAGAGCTCTGCACCCCAGAGGCCGTGACACCGACCCCCCGAGGGACGTAGTCTGCTGCTTGGTAGACTTTCCTCTAAAGGAAGAAATTTTGCGTAAAGCTAGGGAAAGGAACCAGATTACCCATAGAGGTGTGTCCATCAAAATATTCCAGGACTTATCCAACATAACCCTTCAGCGTAGAAGGGAACTCAGACCACTGCTGGAAGTTTTGAGAAATAGAGCTATTCCATACCGTTGGAAGTACCCTTTCTGCCTGTCGGTCTCTCACCAAGGCCGCACAGAGAATCTGAGAGTCCCTGAAGACCTTGACCACTTCTGCTCTGCCCTTGACCTACCTTCCGTGGACCTACCAGATTGGTACAGCGATTTCAGATTGCCTACTCTCCACAGGGCAACCTCAATGGAGGGAATAGACGAAGCAAGTAATTATGCCATTGGGAGGCGCCGTAGGCTTGTACAACAACCTCCCCTCCCGCACTCGCCACAGAGGAATGCCACTCCACCAAGAAATGGCAGCCCCACTGCCTCGCCTGCCCACCGCAGACCTCGCCGTAGCTGAAGGATCTCTTACACCCACCCCAGTTTGATGAATGACACCTGTTGTTACTAATGCTGGTTACAGTTTTATTACCGCCCTGTTGTCACTATCCACGTAGCCCCTTCTCCTGTGGACTCCCTTGCGTGATGACTTGCGACCGGCACATATACACCATGGAACTTTGCGGCCTACAGTGAGATCCCCTGTTTGACTCCCAAAGACTCCTCCTCCCACCTAACCATGCGAGGATGAAACCTATTCCACTTGCCAGGGAGTCCTCTCACGCCAAGATTGGGCACGTCCGTTTCTATCTGTTTCTACTCCTCTGATGCTTTAGACTCTTTGCATCGTTTTTGACTCCTCCCCCTCTATACCTAATCAGAGACCTTCACAGTTGCCAAGGCCAAGGTTGAGATGCCTCCGTTTATTGTCAACTCCTGAATGCCCCTTGGGATCTTCATACATCTTCATCACCTCCACCAACCACTCGCCCTCATGGTACACCCTCCTTAACCCGCATCAGACGACCATGATCTCGGATCTGCAACTCCTTCAGACGGTGTACCCCTCAGACTGGTTACCACCTCCTCTCTCCTCCTCCCTCTTCCCGTTCTCCCTCATTTTATTTATTTACTTTTCTTTTTCTAATTCCGAATGCTTAGATTTCTATGCTCAACCATGGACTGTTTCGTGTGGAACCGCAACCTACAACCGAGTCGGGAGTGAGGTGTATGGTAAGAACAGCTTTTAACCCCATTGACCGATTGCAGCCATACCGTCACTCCATTTCCTGGTTGGGTACCCGATGGTAACAAGCCTTATCACATAGTGCTTACTCCTTGCTCCTGCAGGTTATCGAGTGACTCTTAAGACCTTATTAAACGTAACAGGTGAGGACAGGAGATCTTGGTAACAGTGAAAAGGGGGGGGGGGGACCACATACTGGGAATACCCTAAGAAGGGCGACCTAATTTATGTTGTAGAACAGAAAGTAGAACAGAACTTGATGATTAGGAGGGGACTCCCGGGACCTGAAGTACAGGGATCACGTACAAGAACATGGGAGTAACGGACATTGAGGCTCTATATCAATAGTGTACAAATAGCTCCCCCAAAGGGGGCACACTGTACTTCTATGAGTTGGCTACCCCCTCACTCCCGGCTCCATATAAGGCATTAATTTTCATTGTAATTTTACATATATTTCATGTGTCTCACAGGTGTAGTGGGCTTTGCAATTTCCTTTTTTATTTTTGCCTTGTATCTGTTTCACTTGTTAATGCATTCTGTTGTGTCATTCTGAATCTTGGTTTTTAGAATTTATTGACTCTCAGTTACCTACCGGAGACTATCATTGCTCTCTCCTAATGTACCCCAATCTTAAACTTTCCCCTTAACACAGCTCTATGTGCCTAGCTTACTTTGCTCATTTCCTTTCCATGATGCGACCAATCCCCCCGTATGATCTTCACGAGCCCATGACCATTTCCGCTCTGGCCCCCCTCAGGATACCACTTTCTCCCACCATCATCACTTGCCTCCATACTAGTCCCTGACCTTATTACCTACCCCGGCCTTCAGGTTTTACTGACCAGATGCCGCTAGCTCATCTGCCATCTCTCTTCCCCGTATATCTCACGACGGGCCTACTACACCAAAGAATCTAGACCCTCTACCCATTGCCACAATTATCTGCCGATCATATGCCCCTTTAGGTCTGACCGTGACGGTGATCTCCCACGTCTCGTGTAACCTCGTCCGCCACCCCCACGCAACGGACGCTGGTAGTCAGAGTTGACTCAACCGGTGCCTCTCTCGGAAGTTCCTAGGGGTTGACAGGTGCAACCCCCCCACCGGTCCTTTCCTCCTCTTTCCTGTCCCTCTTTCCGGGTACACTCTCTCCCCGGAACCCCTTACACCCTTTCATACCCCTTGCCCCCCCCCCTCCTTTTTTTTTCCTTTCTCTCTTCTCCTCTCGCTCCAGTTCCTCCCCTCTCCTGGGACCCCCCCCCTCGGAAGCACTTTAAACAATCCTCACTTCCTACAAGATGCCACCGCTGTTACAAAGTCCCCAACGTTTATCATTAAAGCTGGTTTCTCTAAACGCCAAAGGCCTAAACACCCCAGAGAAACGTCACCAAACGTTGTCGCTGATGCAAAAACTGAAGGCGGATGTGGTCCTCCTTCAGGAAACCCATTTCAGTGCTAAATCTATCCCCAAACTGTCTAACCACGCTTTCCCCGTAGAATTCCACGCAATATGCCCTTCTTCTAAATGCAAAGGTGTCTCGAAACTTCTCTCCAAGCACTTTGACCTCCAATTATCTGATACCCTAGCTGATGAGGATGGGAGATTCCTTTTTGTCAAAGGAACGTACAAAAATCGAATGTTCACCTTCGCTAACATATACAGCCCCAACACTTCCCAGGTTCCTTTCTTTAGGAAGGTAGTGCGCAAACTACACTCTTTCATGGAAGGAATGCTGATCCTCGGTGGCGACTTTAACACCCCCTTGGATCCTTTACTAGACACCTCTTCGGGGTCCTCCAGTCTGACATTCCGTGCTCTCAAACAAATTAAGAAAAGTCTCCAAGAGCTATTGCTTCATGACACATGGCGATCACTTTACCCCAAGGACAAATATTTCACTTTTTTCTCCATCCCCCACAAAAAGTATTCCCGCATTGATTACCTTATGGTTTCCCAACAGCACTTACACAACCTGACCAAAGCTTCCGTGGAACCTATGACGATCTCGGATCATCACCCCATCACAGCCCTTTTCACCTTCCCCGAAAAGCTCGACCGGGCCAACATTTGGAGGCTAAATACGAGCATTCTGACAAGTCCAGAGAAAAAGAAATTAGAGATTGCTTATCCCACTACTTTTCAGAAAATGATACTCCGGATGTCTCCCCCCTCATACAATGGGAGGCACATAAATGCGTAATAAGGGGCAAGTTTATTTCACTTGCAGCCGCCCTCAAAAAAGACAGAGCTGCCATACTGACTGACCTCTTTTCGAAACTCGGATCCCTTGAAACTCAACACAAGAAAACTTTAGCGTTAGACACCCATGCCGAACTAATGAACATCCGTACCCAGATCCACGACATCCTAGGATACCAAACTAGACGGAGATTCGCCCTATCCCGGAAGCTCTTCTACGAGCACGGGAACAAGTCAGCCCACCTCTTAGCACAAGCACTGCGAGCAAAAAAAGCCAAACAAACGGTCCATCGTATTCACTCCCCTACAGGTTCGGTCCATGAGACCAATACAGCTATAGCACAGGCATTCGAGCGTTATTATACTTCCCTTTACAATCTTGACTCCACAAACCCGCAATCTTCAGATCCCCAAAAACGATTACACGACATTCAGACATACCTTGTCAAACTCCCACTTAAGACAATCCCTCCTGACACACTCCAATCCTTGGAAGCCCCGATCTCACCGGCAGAATGGTTACAAGCCTTAAAACAACTGAAACCGGGTAAGAGCCCTGGCCCCGATGGGCTGACCTCAGCGTACTACAAACTGTTTGCAGAAACACTTCAAACACCCTTTTTGAAGGCCTTCAATTCCACTCCCACCTCGAAATCCCTCCCCCGCGGTATTTTGGAAGCCCACATCACCGTCATACCCAAACCAGATAAGGACCCCACTTCCACCAGTAGCTATAGGCCAATTTCCCTACTTAATGTAGACGTCAAAATATTAGGTTTCGTCCCTGGACGCGAAGCAAGGGATAACACCCTGAAATCCATCAACTTACACCACCTGATCACACAATCTAAATAGAAGGCCTTCTTCCTATCCCTGGATGCGGAGAAGGCGTTTGACAGAGTGGCGTGGGACTATATGGAAGTGGTACTTACAAACTTAGGACTGGGCCCCCACATGACAAACATGATCATGTCCCTATACTCCACACCGACAGCACGGGTGCGGGTCAACAACACTCTGTCAGACGCCTTCTCCATCCGGAACGGCACAAGACAGGGATGCCCCCTCTCCCCGATCTTATTTATACTTACTTTAGAACCCCTCCTTCAGACTCTTGCCCTATCTAATGATATCAAGGGTGTCCAAACACCACTAAAAGAGTTCAAATATGCGGCTTTCGCCGACGATATACTAATGTTTCTCACAGAACCCATTACCACCATCCCAATTGTCCTCTCTGAGTTCCAAAAGTTCCAGGCCATATCTAATCTTAAGATAAATTTCTCCAAGTCTTTCGCCCTTAACATCTCCCTCCCAGAAACGCTTCAGGCACAATGTGAAACAAACTTCCCGATACGCTGGAAGAATGATTCTATCACTTACCTAGGTACCCAAATCCCTTGGATGTTGGCAGATCTTTATACCAAAAACCATCTCCCCATCCTACATAGCATATCAACGGATCTTGAGCGATGGAACAAACAACCACTCTCCTGGTTTGGCAGGATCGCTGTTCTCAAGATGAACATTCTACCACGCTTCCTGTACATTCTCCAAACAGTGCCCATACAGGTCCCCCATTCTTTTTTTGCAACATACAACGACATCTGCTCCAGATTCTTATGGGGGAATCGGAAACCTAGAATCTCGCTTAAGACTCTCTCTCGCCCAAAACATCTGGGAGGTCTAGGCTTCCCAGATATACTCAACTACTACAGAGCGGTCCACCTCACTAGAATTGTGGACTGGAACGTCCATGACCCCTGCAAGGAGTGGGTCCTGTTAGAAGCATCCTTCTCACCTTTACCGCTCGCCTCTCTTCCATGGATAAGACCTGTCCACATTCCCACTTCCACCTCTCTACACCCTCTTTTACACCCTACTCTAAAATGCTTTCAGCAGACTTGTTCCCACACAAAACTGTCATCGATCCCTGGGCCCCTTACCCCGATCAAATGCAATCCAGACTTCCCGCCTGGCATGTCTTCTGAATTTCTATCGGATAACTGGACACAAGACAGATTAAATGCCTGTCACCTATATGACAAAGGAAAACTCATTCCCGCCCCGGTCCTTGCCAACACCTTGGCTAGACCTCCTATCCCCCCTTGGACTTACCTCTTAATTGCGCATTACCTGAAATCTTTAAACAGAGACTCCCAATGCTCTAGACCACTGTCTCCTTTTGAGCAGCTATGCACCCAGTCTACCCCTCAAAGGCACATGATAGCTCTCACCCACTCCCTGTTGTTTGACGAAGAGCATCCCGGTTCCACTTTAGCGTGCAAACGCTGGGAGGAAGATCTCTCCATGTCCATAACTGATGAACAATGGAGCTCCATTTTCCATACCATCCATAAAGGCTCCTTAAATGTCAGCACTCAGGAGAACTGCTATAAGATCCAATCGAGATGGTACCGCACCCCATCACTCTTACATAAATTCACTCCTAATACCTCTGACATTTGCTGGAGATGCCATCAGGACAGGGGTACGCCACTACACATCTGGTGGTCCTGTACCCCTTTACAAAACTATTGGAGAGAAGTATGTAGCATCACTTCCAAAATTACCACCTACAACATAGAGCCCACCCCATCCCAATGCCTCTTACATCTCTCTCCATTACCGAGGCGAGTCTACCATGGCTCCTTGGCGATGCATATGCTCAATGCGGCAAAACAGTGTATCCCCATTCACTGGGGATCGCCCAGAGTTCCTTCCATTAAAGAATGGTATACCAGGATCAACAAAACAGCTAAAATGGAGGAACTGATCCATATATCCAGAGACACCCCTTCGAAATTTAGCACGAAATGGGCCTGCTGGAAACACTTCCAGACCACCTCGGACTACAAGGATGCATATCAGTAAAGGCTTCTGACCCACGGATTTACTACCTTTGACCCATAGGGCATCATCTACATACATATTTTTGAACTTGAAGCTACAGCCCCCGAGAGAAAAATACGATTTTTGGATATATACCTATTGTTCTACTCCGAGGGGGGTCACGGGAAAGGGGACCCCTCCCCCCCTCCTATGCCCCCCCCCTCTCTCTTTTTTTTTTTTTCTCTTTCTCTCCCCCTTCCTCTCCTTCCGCCCCGTCCCATTCCCCCGACCTATTTGGGTGATTTAACATCCCAGACTAGACATGCACATTTGCTATTTCTCCCTTAACACCATGTGCTCCCAACAACGCATACCCTTCACTACTGCAGGTGGACTCCTGCAAGGGACTCCCCTGCTGCGACCCGCTCAAGTCAGACACTAAAAATCACTCACCGCCTGCCCCATGATTTCATGAGAGCGGAGCCACCTTTCCATATTGCCAGTCCCTATACCCTCCCTCGGCCCGATCTCTCCATAGACCCTGAGGCGATGGCCTCTAGAGTAATACATTGCAAACCTTACCGGATTGCTCTCGTTCTGCTTACCAACCTGACAAGCACTTAACTGGAGTCTTGCTCGAACTGTATGGTTATGTGAATCTCAATATGTTTTTATGCAAGGTGTACTCTGTTTACTCCAAAACTTAGCTGGTTTTCTGTTCAACCAGTTGTTGGAAATGTTTGTACCTCTGTACTTTTTGTACTTTCACTCCAATAAAAATGTGTTTAAAAAAAAAAAAAAAAAACATTCAACCCATCAACATTAGTAATAGACAAAATTAACAAAATAAATCAGCATAACAGTTGTGGCCTAACATATAACCGGTACCTAGCCGATTCCCACCGACCAATCCTCTTAATGACTTCCGACGGAAGTCCCCATCGAGCTGCTTCAGTAGCCGCCCCTATCCTAAAAGAGTGGGAAGCATACTCACCTGAAGGAAGACCAGCTGCCTCCAGACACTTCCGAAAAACCGCAGAAAATTGGAACCTGGACAGGCAGGATCCATCCTGATGTACCAACAACGCTCCCTCCCCCGGCGGGCGGAGTGCCAAAAACCGCTGCATACCCTAACTGGACAAAGCTGCTCCTCCACCCCTGGAAACAACTCTACCCAGGCCCCCCTTCCTTCCTGATCCATCTTCGACTTCCTAATCCAGATCCTTACCTTGCCTCCCGAGCATTGGACGTCACACCACCGCAGTCCACCAGCCACCCTCCTGGACGGCGAGACTAGCTCCCCAATCCGAAAGGCCCCAAAGAACGCCAGCACAAATGCCGCTTTAAACAGTACTACCTCGTAACCCGTTGAACACACCTCCCCCAACACTGACAGAACTGACCCCAGCACCGCAAAAGAAACAGGGCGCCTGGAGTCGCGTTTGTGGGAACCCCTTCTGTAACCCCGCAGAGCCCTGCGGACCAAAAATGCCTTTGTGACATCCACCCTACCTTCCATCTGAAACCAGAAGGCCAACGCAGCCATCTTCCGTCCTATGGCTGCCCCAGACACTCCCCTTGCATGATTAGCACATACAAAGATCAACACCAGCATCTCCATCCCTTCCAGGCCCCCCATACCTCCTACCTCATGCACCAAGACCAACCATTCCTGCCAAACTTTCTGATAAGCCTTCCACGTTCCTGCGTTGAGAGACTGTCTGATCAATCCTGCGGCGACTCCAATGCAACCGTCCACAGCTCCTGCAGGCACTGTTCCCCTTCCCGACGTGCCTCCGGTGCCAATTTGCGAAACGTGTCCCACTGGAAACGAGACAAAGCATCCGCTAAGCCATTGTCGACCCCAGGGATATGCACAGCATATATAAACGCATTTATGCGCAAACAGCAAAGCACCAGGCGTCGCAACAACCTTATCACCGGGGGAGAAGAGGCCGAGATGTTATTAATGGCCATCACCACCCCCATGTTGTCGCAATTGAATCGCACCTTCCTGTTCTCCAAGACCTCCCCCCACAACTCCACAGCTAAAACGATGGGGAATAATTCCAGCAAGACTACGTTTTTGAGAAAACCCGCTTCTCTCCAACTCTCCGGCCACGGACCCGCGCTCCACCTACCCTGACAGTAAGCGCTATAGCCACCCGAACCGGCCGCGTCCGTGAACAGGACCAGATCAGCATTGCCGACCGGCCCAACCTGCCAAATGGCCCGCCCATTGAATTCCGCCAGAAAGGAATCCCAAATCTTCAAGTCTTCCTGTAACTCCCTCGTCAACCTCACAAAGTGATTCGGCATGCGCACCCCCGCCATGGCAGCCGCCAATCGTCTACAGAAAATGCGCCCCATAGGGATAATCCTGCAAGCAAAATTCAATTTGCCGAGCAAGCACTGCACTTCCTTCAAGCGAAGCTTACGCTTGCCGCTGGCCACACACACCTCCTGCCTCAATGCCACCAATTTGTCCTCTGGCAATCTACACTCCATTGCCATCGAATCAATCGTGATTCCCAGGAAAATCAAGTCCGATTTTGGGCCTTCTGTCTTATCCGCCGCTAGGGGGATCCCAAATCTGTTCGCTAAATGTTGAACTGTCCCGAGCAAAATGCCGCAACCACGAGAATCCAGGGGGCCTATGCATAAAAAATCATCCAAATAGTGGATAATAGAACTCACCCCCGCAACCTCCCTAACTGCCCATTCAAAAAATGAGCTGAACCGTTCAAAATATGCACAAGAAATGGAACATCCCATCGGGAGACACCTGTCCACGAAGTATTCCCCCTGCCAGCAACAACCCAACAAACACATGCTCTCGGGGTGTACCGGCAACAACCGAAAAGCCGATTCCACATCGGTTTTCGCCATAAGCGATCCCCTACCATATCTTCTCACCCACGCTACTGCCGCATCAAATGATGTATAGGTAACCGCACATGCCTGCGGGTCAATACCATCATTAACCGAGCCGCCCTTAGGGTAGGACAGATGATGAATCATCCTGTACTGACCCGGTTCCTTTTTCAGAACAACACCTAACGGGGAAACAACTAAACCTGGCAGCGGCGGATCCACGAACGGGCCCGCCATCCGCCCTAACGCCACCTCCTTGGCCAATTTGGCCGACACCACCTCCTGATGGAGACGGGCCGACCTCAAATTATCCGAGATCGTGGCACCTCCCGCACCATACTCGGAATCCTAAACCCTTCCCTAAAGCCAACCTCCAAAAACTGCGCTGCCGCCCTGTCCGGATACCTACTTAGAAAAGGAAGCATCCTTACCAGACTCACCGGCGTCATCCCTTTTTCCAGCGTTGTCCCCTGGCCGACCCTTGCCCTGCTTAAAGCAACGCAGGAAGGGGTGGCTCCCGCTACAGCCAGAGCACTCGTGCTTGTATCTGCACGCTGACCCAAAACGGCACGTTCCTTCATTGAACTGCCAGCAGACCCCTTTCTTTTTAGGGGCCGGCGATCCTGCGGAGGAAGCGCCGCCGGCCCCCCCTGGAAAAAACTGACCTGACCCCCTTGAAGAAGTCATCAACTTCATCCAAAGACTAATGTCTTTGTGATCCCATCTGAAGGCGAACTGCCTTCCGCTGACGAAACTGTTCGTCATACCGAAGCCATGCCAAACCCCCATAAACCCTATGAGCCTCACTGATCGCCTCAAGATAGCAAAACAGTGCGGAGCAATTTTCCGGGGCCTTTTCCCCGATCACACTTGCAAAAATCGCAAACGCCTGCAACCAGTTTGCAAATGTGCGCGGGATTAATCTATACCTCCTCTTCTCTTCTTCATCCTTTTTACTCTCATCTGGCTTTACCCGATCTAAATTAAATTTCTCCAAGGGGAGCAGGGAAAAAATTTCCAAAAACTCGTCCTTCCAAATCTTTTCCCGCACCTCCTTCTTCAAGTGAGCCCCTAACAGGCCCTCAAAACACACGTATACCTCACAACGCGCTGCGTCCGCTAAACGCACCTTGTCCAAATCCTTGTCTCCCGCCTCTGATCCAGTCTTAGTACCCCCGGCTTCCTTTTCCGTCTGCGTCTCCGTTGTCACCGACACCTTCTGCGCTGTTCCTCCCCCACCTGACGGCCCCCCCACCACCGCAGGCAGAAGAACCCACGGCGTCACCGGAGCTGGGGGTCTCACCTCCCCCCTGTCCAATCGCCGTAGCAGCTCCCTGAGGGACTCCCACAAACCCTGAGACCCGTCCCCCACCCCCTGCCTGGCCTGAGCACTGCCCTCCCCCATCCCCCCCCCACAACCTCCACGCTCCCCCCCTAAGACCCCCCCTCCCCCCAATACGTCCCCACTCCCCTCCCTTACATCCCCCCCTACCCCCCCCCCCCACAACTCCCCCCACCCCACAAGACAATGCAGAATGTGAGCACTCACCAGGCTGTCCCAGGCAATAGGAACCTCCAGCCGCCCCACCGGATACTCCTGCAGCCTCCTGGGGATCTTCAGACAGCTCTCCTTCCTCACTGCTGCTGCCAGCCCGGTCCACCGATCGTTGCGACTGCTGATGTCCTTCAGGTCCTCCTCTTCCCCTGGGCACTGCAGCGCTGGGCACAGGAGAAAAGCTGACATTCCTTTAGAGTGCTCTGTCCAGGATTCAAAATTGGCGCCGAAACGGTGATGTCATCAAGCCGCGCCGCACTCCCGTCCACCACACAGGCATTCCCATGGCCAGCCCTCCCAGGACCCACGCTGAGCCTGGAGGCGGGGCCTCCCGACTGACGTGAAGCCCTGGCGCGATCCTGCACACTGCCAGCAGCCAAGATGGAGACTCCACGAGGTAAGCCCCCAGCTGCCTCAACTCCCGCACTGGTGCCCGCTTGTCTGCTTCTCCCTCGGTGGACTGCCCCCCGACCGGAACATCGCCGGAGGCAGCAGCCGAATGTATCTGAGCCACGGAGGTGGCAGGAGGGGGTGGGGGCCCGCCGGCCCCCTGAACCTCCCCCCCCTGGGACTTTGCCGTGGATTCCTTCCAGGCCCCCCGCTGGCTGTCCGGAGTGTCCGCTCGGCGGGGGGGGCCTGAAGGGGCCCAGCTGGGGCTCCCATAACGGCGTCGAGTCCTGGGGGTATTGTCTGGGCTCAGGCGCTCCGGGGGTCTAGACCTCCGAGCAGGCATCTGGACAGGCCCTGCTGTGGAAGGACCCTGTCCTACCCCCTGCAGCGTGGCAGCAATCTGGCCCTGAAGCCACTCCGTGCCATGAGCCTCCGCTGCTTCTCTAAGCTGCGCCCAAAGCTCCTGCAACCCACTCATCCTAACTAACCACTCTCTATCTGCTTGCAGGACACAACGTCTCTCCTCGCTTGCTGACCCCCAACTGCTGACTTGCCCCACCCTGGCACATGGACGAAGGACCCACACTCCTCCCCCCCTTGTGACCATCCACCAATGGGGTAAGTACGCCTGCATCCTAAAACCACCCCCACGCTGCTTTTTCCTTAGCCAGTAATTCCCTTGCACCCTGTCATGTATGTCCTGCGCTTCCTTTTTAATACAGCTCCGTACATGTCTCGGCTGGGCAAAGTAACGTACCCCTAGTACGCAATGTAAACACAGCATCTCCCCGTTCTGCCTAGTGACAGGACACTGATCGTCTGCTCCCTGTCATTGGGAGCAGCGATCAGTGTTGTGTCACTGCTAGCCCACCCCCCCACAGTTAGAATCACTCCCCGGGACACACTTAACCCCTCCCCCACCCTCTAGTGGTTAACCCCCTCACTGCCTGTGACATTTTTACAGTAATCAATGCAATTTTATAGCATTGATCGCTGTATTAATGCTAATGGTCCCAAAAATGTGTCAAAATTGTCCGATGTGTCCGCCATAATGTTGTAGTCATGATAAAAATTGCTGATCGCTGCTATTACTAGCAAAAAAAATGCCATAAATCTATCCCCTATTTTGTAGACGCTATGACTTTTGTGCAAACCAATCAATAAATGCTTACTGCGATTTATTTTACCAAAAGTATGTCGAAGAATACGTATCGGCCTAAACTGATGATAAAAGTGTTTTTTTATATATTTTTTGGGGATATTTATTATACCAAAAAGTAAAAAATTATGCGTTTTTTCAAAACTGACGCTTTTTTTTGTTTATAGAACAAAAAAAATAAAAAAATAAAAAACAACAGCAGAGGTGATCAAATACCACCAAAAAAGAAAGCTCTATTTGTGGGGGAAAAAATTACGTCAATTTTGTTTGGGAGCCATGACGTATGACCAACACCAAAAACGCTCATCAAATATCGCATAAAAATGCATTAAAGTCAATTCACAAAAGGAAATAAATAAATGCATGCGGTAATTAAGTACTGGTCCAAGCTTGTGATAACTAGGACAATGGTCAGACCCCCGAGTAATTGGTTTAAAAAATAGATGGGGCAGTGCAGGCTGGAGTAGGTGTCAGCTAGATTTTAGTCAGGAGTTGTTTCTGGAGGCTGGCAGATGGCATAGCAGAGATGATGGAGCCCTTTGAATTCAGTCTTCTGGAATTTAAAGCAAAGCAGCAGGAGGAGAAGATCTCAAGTGATCCTTTTAAAGGAAAGAGGTATTAAGGAGCGCGCACTGCTGGAACAATTCACGGATGCTGATACCCTGCAAAAGTTCAGGTTATCCAAGCCACTTATTGTGGAGCTTTATACCCAACTCATAGGGTACCTTGAGCCCTCAACACAGAGAAGCCACACCATATCAGCCATAACTAACTTGCTGGCTGCCGTACACTTTTTTGGAAAAGCATCATATTAGATGCTTGCGATAACTTACCGTAAGGTTTCATGCGGCATTTAATGCATAATTTGGAAAGATAATTTTAAAGCAGAGTTTTTGTGAATTACAGTTTTTTTTCTGAATGTTGTGCGTTATTTTACCGCATTGGATGCAGTAAAATATCACTTAGTGAATTGTGCCCATTGTGACAGCATGAGGAAGGAATGGCAGCAAGTCTTTACATTGTGTTCAGCTGTGATTGGACACAGCTGATCACATGGTGGTAGGAGCTGTTGTAATTGGTTCTTTATTGCGATCTGTGATCAGCTGTGTCCGAAGGACACAGGTGATCACAGAGTGCACTCGATGCGCGCTTCCCAGAAATCGATGACCGGGTTGTAGCCGTCATTCGCCTATAGTGTGATCGGCTGCAAATACTGTAGCTGTTGACTTTTAATAAAAGGGAACTTACCTGTCCAAAGATCAAGCAACATCCTCACCCAGGTTGGTTTTTTGCCAGTCTTTGGGTCCCTGGCACTGGTATGTTTAAAAGCCAGCTGTAACTCCTTGTTGGGGGGGGGGGGGGGGACATAAAGTAGAACTCCCCTTTTAGTGAGAATTTCTGCTTTAAAAAGCTCATATTGCAGAGCTCTGTGGGCTCTGGGGAGGGATACCAGTGGCTTGTACCTGTGGGGCTGCCCGATGGAGGACAGCTGCTTTCTTAAGTCCTCTGAAAGCTGCCACCCCACAAAATCCTCCTTTGCTGCTATCCTGCCTCATCTTTTCCTCTTCTCCCATCACTAGCACCCATAAATGGTATACCAACTAATCATCTGCCCTACTATCATCAAGATCATCCCTCCTGCAGCAAGTCAGTCATTGCTAAATTCTATAATTTCACTGACTCATTGTCAGTTTGCGGAGTTATGGTGGGATAAGCAAATTAGTAACAGTTGCTGACAACTGGCTGCTCTGCACATGGGAGGACGACGAAAGGGAAGGCTTTCAGCCTCCTGTGTATGCTGTAGCTATATAGCACAACTACTCTTAGATAGAAAAGGCAGATGTGCCCTGCCTCTGGATAGTGCAACCCAAACTCCACTTTGTCCTACAGAACTTGCTCACTCCCAACTATATCCATGTGCAGTACACCCCTGCCCCTCTCAATTTAGGCCTACCTGACAGTTTTAACCATGATTTGCAGTCCAGACAGCTGAAGTAATGTAGCACAATAAAGCACCATATAGCAACGGACTCCCCCTATACAAGCTGTCAGTTCTTCCTTAACTACTCACACACACACACACACACACACACACACATCTGACAAATGTCTGGTGAGAGCCCACCCTTTTATAGGAAGGGGGTTGGCACATAAAGCCCCCACTACTTGCCATTGTACCTCTGCTGACCACAGCTGCAAGGCCAGACAGGGCATTATGGGTCCTTTAAAATCAGGTCCAGGGAATTACACCATACACTTGTGTAGCACTGACCCCCCCGAAGGAGCTGCTGGTTTTATTGGGCTTACCGTTACCTTCTTGACCTGGTCTCTGTCTAGGGTTTCCCGTGGTAGATGGCCCAAAGAAAATGCAGAAACTGACACTGGATCTTCTTTTGTGTTATTTATTTAGAAGATAAAACAAACAGTCTCTTAATGACGGGTAGAGGGTTAGGAGAAAGTTCAGGCACTTTTGGACTGCAAAAATGGAAAGTCTCTCATAGAAGAAATCCAGAGAATAACCGTTTCACAGCTGGATTCTCACAACCTCCGGATAGACCTCCTCTCACTAGGCCTAGCAGCCGGTAGGGTAAAGTAAAGCGAAGTCTCTGCCACAGACTTGAATGTGAATTACTTGAGAAAAGTCTGTGCCACAAACTAGAGCATAACCGAGGGTCATAGACAAATTTAGAGAACTATTATACGGTACCAGTATCTCTCAGCCGGTCCGGCGATACCGTAAGATTGTAAGTCCATGAAGCGTCCTTCAACTGAGCCTCCAGGCTCCTTCAGAGAAACAAGCCTTGTGCATGGCCTCCTCCTGAAGTGTCCTCCCCTGGATGCTTCTCCAGTTGCTGGGCCTCTCCTTAGATGAGACAGCATGGACCACCTTTGAATCCTCAGGCCTCGACATCCATTCAGGCCTGTCCCTGCAGTTACTTCACCTCGGGCTATCCAGCCCCGAGACTCGGAATTGCATGGATCCGCACCCCAGGCCAGGAGGGCTGGTCAGGAGGACCAGAACCAAGCTGACAGAAAATATCTTCTGGACTGGAACCCCGAAGCACGTGCTCTCTGTATCTTAAATACCATCTCCCAGAGTGCACAGCAGGAGAACACTCCCACTGGGCTGGCACTCAATACACCCAACTAGACTGCGTTCTAACCACTTACCGGCGGTGACAGCGACACCTGCGGTTAAGCAGAACGCAATCCAGCCAGACTGGTACTAAAACCACAATTTTAGCAAGATTAGACCTAAAACCCAACTGTGGTTTCAGGAATATTAATTTTCAAAAACATAGTGCATGCTCGTCAGGAGCCGGCATTACACTTGCTAGAACCCTGAACCTCAAAATTCGGGATTTGCAATGAAACCACTGACTGGTTAGTAAAATCAAACTACATCCCTAATTGACAAGCAGCCCATAGACGTTTCTAGATTCAAGCAGCATAGGTTCTGTGTTGCACTTAGCTAACAGAGTGATATAAACAGAGCAGGAGCGCAGTGGGTCTGCTGGCTTTTGTAATGTCTGATCTTTTATTTTAATTCTAGGTGTTGGGGAAGACAAAGGCATAACTAGATATCATGTGACCCCCAGATAACTCTTCCTGTAGCAGTTTGCAGCTGTGACAATACCGGTCATTGATCTTAACAAAAAGTATGCCTAAACTAGGGATAGGCAGCAGGAGGTATATCAGCACTATAAGGGATTGGTGCTGTGGATAAAAGGTATAGTCTGCAACAGGGATGTCCATCTTGCTGCCCCAGACTGCTATGAATGTGACCCAACACAAAATTGAAACTTACTTAACCACTTTCAGACCGGACCAATTTGCTGGTCAAAGACCAGACCACTTTTTGCGATTCGGCACTGCGTCGCTTTAACTGACAATTGCGCGGTCGTGCGACGTGGCTCCCAAACAAAATTGACGTCCTTTTTTTCCCACAAATAGAGCTTTCTTTTGGTGGTATTTGATCACCCCTGCGGTTTTTATTTTTTGCGCTATAAACAAAAATAGAGCGACAATTTTGAAAAAAACGCATTATTTTTTACTTTTTGTTATAATAAATATCCCCCAAAAATATATAAAAAAACATTTTTCCCTCAATTTAGGCCGATACGTATTCTTCTACATATTTTTGGTAAAAAAAATCGCAATAAGCGATTATTGATTGGTTTGCGCAAAAGTTATAGCGTTTACAAAATAGGGATAGTTTTATAGCATTTTTATTAATAATTTTTTATTATTTTTTTTTTTTACTAGTAATGGCGGCGATCTGCGATTTTTATTGTGACTGCGACATTGTCGGGGACCCATCGGACATTTTTGACACATTTTTGGGACCATTGTCATTTATACAGTAATCACTGCTATATAAATGCAGTGATTCCTGTGTAAATGACACTGGCAGTGAAAGGGTTAACCTGTGGGTGGCAGTGTAGGGGTTAAGTGTTCCTAGGGGTGTGTTACTAACTGTGGGGGGGTTGGGCTTTCATTTGGTGTACACTGATCTCTGCTCCAATCACATGGAGCAGAGATCAGCGTCACTAGTTGCTAGGCAGAATGGGAAAATGTTGTTTATACAGCATTTCCTCCATTCGGCCGCTCCGTGAGACGATCGCGGGGATGCCCGCGGCGATCGAGTCCGCGGGTCCCGCGGCCGGACTCACGGGGGTCCCGACCAGCGCGGGAGCGCGCCGCCGGCGGCGCGCTCCCGATGGCACGGCGGCAACGAATATTGGACGTACATGTACGCCAATATGCCTGCCCGTGCCATTCTGTCGACGTACATCGTCGTGCGCTGGTCGGGAAGTGGTTAAAAATCTAGATTTTTTTGGTCATTTTTTGTAAAAAAGCATCTTTACAAAAAATTTGGCAGTGTCTCTTTATTGGACTTTTATTCTTTTTATCTTCCTGAAGAATTATATATTTGTGAGCAATTATTTTCAAGAATGAATCACAGGAAGGGCAAAATTAGTCAAAATATCAGATGAGCACCTTGAGAATTCATTGAGAACTGCTACTACATCCATCAAACTAAATATTGATGCATTCGTTTATTAAAAACAGTGTCAAATATTGCATTAGTTTTATGTTGTCCTATTTTACTTTTATAATAAAAAATATTCAAAAAAAATTGTATTACTCAGGTAGGTACATTATCTAGATCAGTGATTGTTAACCTGTGGTTAACAATCACTGGTTAAAAGGTTGGACACCCTTGGTCTAGACTATTAGGCCAGGTAAGAAAATGCTTCTAAATGCACAGAGGGTAATCTGACTAGCAACAAAATGACATTTGTAAGGTTTTCCTTAACCCCCACCTAGCTTAGGCCCTATAGCAGCTGCATAGTCTGCTTCGGCTTTTGTTACACCACTGAGGGAGGGCTTGGGAAAACGTAACCAAAATGTAACTTAGAATTTCATTTTCGCTTTAATGTTTAACAATAGGGATGAGCTTCGTGTTCGAGTCGAACGTACGTTCGACTCGAACATTGGCTGTTCGTGCGTTCGGCGAATTCCGAACGTTTTGGCCGTTCGCGTCAAAATTCGAGTGACGCGCGCGCGGACCACAATGCACTGCGTTGGCGCAGTGCATTGCTGCCCGATGATTGGCCAAGCATGCACTGTGACCCCGCATGCTTGGCCAATCGCAGCGCCGGCAGCGAGGAGAGCCATGATTGGCCACAGGCATCCTGCCTGTGGCCAATCATAGCTCAGGCTGTGTAGTGCACGCCCCACACTATATAAGGCCGCCTTTAAGGCGGCCTCCTGTAGTGTGTTACTTTGCATCTGAAGCAGTGGGTGTTCTGTGTACCTTCAACACAGTACACACCAATCGTTTTTGGCTGATTTCCTATCTTGCTGCTGTGTAGTGGTTGTTGTCTGTGCCCTGACTGCAGTATACACCACTATATTCACCTCACCTATATAGCTAGTGATCTAGCTTTAACCACTTAACAACTGCCCATTGCCGATTAACGGCTTCAGGGTGGTTGTTTAACTCAGAGAGGCCGTTAATTAACGGCCTCCCAGAATTCTGCTCTCGCGTGCCCCGAGGTGTGCGCACTCGAGAGCATCCGTGACCGCCGGGTCCATAGGACCCGGCGCATCACGGTAAACGGCCGCTCATAGCGGCCGTTTACCACGTGATTGCTCCGTCAAATGACGGAGTGATCACTTGGAAACAAACCGGCGTCATGTTATGACGCCTGTTCCTCCCTCCCCTTTCTGTACCGATCGGTACAGCGGAGGGGAAAGAGATCGGTGTCAGCAGCGATGTGGGCTGCATCTGCAGTGCCCACATCGCTGCTCACCGAATTTAACCCCTCAATTCCCTGCCAATACTCTGCAATACCAGTGCATACTCTGCAGTACCCCGCCATTACTCTGCAGTACCCCGCCATTACTCTGCAGTACCCCGCCATTACTCTGCAGTGCAGTACCCCGCCATTACTCTGCAGTGCAGTACCCTGCCATTACTCTGAAGTGCAGTACCCTGCCATTACTCTGCAGTGCAGTACCCTGCCATTACTCTGCAGTACCCCGCCATTACTCTGCAGTACCCCGCCATTACTCTGCAGTGCAGTACCCCGCCATTACTCTGCAGTGCAGTACCCTGCCATTACTCTGCAGTGCAGTACCCTGCCATTACTCTGCAGTACCCCGCCATTACTCTGCAGTACCCCGCCATTACTCTGCAGTGCAGTACCCCGCCATTACTCTGCAGTGCAGTACCCTGAAATTACTCTGCAGTACCCCGCCATTACTCTGCAGTACCCCGCCATTACTCTGCAGTGCAGTACCCCGCCATTACTCTGCAGTGCAGTACCCTGCCATTACTCTGCAGTACCCCGCCATTACTCTGCAGTACCCCGCCATTACTCTGCAGTACCCCGCCATTACTCTGCAGTACCCCGCCATTACTCTGCAGTGCAGTACCCCGCCATTACTCTGCAGTGCAGTACCCCGCCATTACTCTGCAGTACCCCGCCATTACTCTGCAGTACCCCGCCATTACTCTGCAGTGCAGTACCCCGCCATTACTCTGCAGTGCAGTACCCCGCCATTACTCTGCAGTGCAGTACCCTGCCATTACTCTGCAGTACCCCCCATTACTCTGCAGTAACCCCCATTACTCTGCAGTACCCCCCAATACTCTGCAGTACCCGCCATTACTCTGCAGTACCCCCAATACTCTGCAGTACCCTGCTATTACTCTGTAGTACCCCGCCAATACCCCGCCAATACTCTGTAATACCCTGCCATAAATTGCCATACCCAGCCATACTCAGAGATACCCAGCCATACTCGGTGATACCCTGAAATACCCAGCCATAGACGCCCCCCACCCCTCACCGCCCTCCGGTGCTTCTACCAACTCGCCAGTACGATCAAAGCCAGAATCTTTTTTTTATTTTTTATTTCAGGCTTCCCAGCCTAGAGGTGAGATGTGGGGTCATATTGACCCCCCAGATTTCACTGTAAAGAGGACCTGTCACCCCATATTCCTATTACAAGGGATGTTTACATTTCTTGTAATAGGAATAAAAGTGATCAAAAATATATTTTTGGGAAAAAAAATGTCAAACTAAAATAAATAAAGTAAAATGAACAATAAAAAAATAAAATAAAAATTAAAGCGCCCATGTCCCCATGTGCTCGCATGTGCCACACATGTGAGGTATCGCCGAGAATGTTAGAGCGAGAGCAATAATTCTAGTCCTAGACCTCCTCTGCAACTCAAAACATGTAACCAGTAAAAAAATATTTAAAGCGTCGCCTATGGGGATTTTTTAAGTAGCGACGTTTGGCGCCATTCCACGGGTATGTGCAATTTTGAAGAGTGACATGTTTGATATCTATTTACTCAGCATAACTTCATCTTTCACTTTATGCAAACATTGGGCTAACAAGTGGTTAATAATAGAGCTTGCAGTCAGTAGTGTTAGGAGATAGTGCGTGCTGTCTGCGTGCTCTGTACCCAGTACATACCGCTATAATATAGGGCAGGCCCCTACTTTCAAACATCCAACTTACAAACATCTCCTACTTGCAAACGCAAGGAGACAGCAGCAAGTGAGATGAAAAAAGATGGACGACAAAACAAATTATACAGGGGTGATAACCCTTCCCTATGTTTTCCAAAAAGCTTAAAGATAGTTTTTTTGACTGGAGCTACACTTTAAAAATGTACCGGTTGAAAATGACAAACAGATTCAACTTAACACAACAAACCTACACAGTCCCTGTCTTGTTTGCACCGCCTGTATACTGCTGTTCTGAGTATATAGGGCCTGGGGGCCACACGCATTTCCTTTTTTTAATATGGGTACGGGGTTCCCCTTAATATGCGTACAAGACCCAAATAGGCTGGTAATGGGCAGGGAGGGCTACCCATGCCATGTTTCTCAATGATTTTCAACCATATTGCAGGAACCAGATATAACATTAAAACCGCAAGCAGTTTTAAATGGTGTTATTTCCGTTTAATGTCATTTTGTGCAGGGACTGTTCTAAACACGGGAAACACGTGGCACTTCACAGGCATACTACAGACACCCCGCAGGCACCATATTTAAAGGAATATTTCACTTTTTTTTTTCACTTTAATCGTCATTAAAATCAGTGCTCCCGCCAAAACGGTAGTTTTTAAAACTTTTTTTTGCAGTGACCCATGTCCCCTGAGGCAGGAGGCAGGTCGCCAAACCCTTTTTAGGACACTATCTTGCATATTAGCCATTAAAATTAGCACTTTCCAATTCGAACGTTCGAGTCCCATAGACTTCAATGGGGTTCTAACGTTCGTACCGAACGCGGGGGTCGTTCGCAAGTTCTGGTGCGAACCGAACCGGGGGGTGTTCGGCTCATCCCTAATTTAACAACACAAGAGAAAAAAAGTTTCCCCATCACATATTGTAGCAGGCATCTGTGGGCCCAGGGAAAATATCTCATCTGGACTCCATCCTATCTTTTTATCCTCCAAACATAAAATCCGGACAATATAAAACAGAATAAAATAGAGAGCATTACTGGGACATCCAAGTGTGCATGCGAGGACTTTTTTTACATTGCCATGCGGTAAGCATTATTGTATTTCCTATGTTCACTGGTGATTGCTTTTTTGTGCGTGTGTGTAACAAATCCCTAATCTAGCAGCTCCTCTTTTAAAAAGGGGCACACAAAAGCTGCCCTTTCCTTTTGCTCATATGGTTAAGAGCCCTGCTTGATGCCCATTTTTCCTGGTATGCGTTATGCATAATTGGTTGATGAGGCTTTAGTTTTGTATTGCACTGCCACAGCAACGTGGACATATACAGTACTGGTGTGTGTCTGGCTACATTCAGTGCAGTAGTGTGGTTCATATGAAATACTCTGTGTAGAAATTATACCTACCCTTCACAGTACTGGAAACAATGCTGCATCTGTCCCCCGGCACCTCTGCACTGAGAACCGAGTGATCGAACATCGCCGATGACTCGGTTCTCGCAGCTCCCCGAGCAGAGAGCTGCTGCGGGTCAGTTAGCATCTCTCTGCTCTGCCCCTCCTGTGCTCACTGGAGCTCTGAGCTGTTGAGGGGCGGGGATCGGCTGTCTCAGGCTCTCTTCGATTAGAGGCTGAGACGAGCATTAGTCCAGGCACCTAGCGGATCCAGACTTTATTGTTGTGATGATGCGGTTCCTGGACTGATCTGTGTGACGTCAGCAGAGAGTGGACTTCAGACCGTTCTCTGCTGAAAACGAGTCACAGGAGTGCAAAACGAATTGCACTGCTGTGACCCATAGGACAGCCAAACGAGCTCAGGTGGACTTCTCCTTTAATGCTTTTCAGTGTCTGATATATACTAGTTTTGTTCAGTTTCTATTATTGTAGAAACAGACCTGTTTAGCAGCCTTTATTCTATGCTTCTAAAATTATTTCAGCATGATTATTTCATCAGAACTTGAAAGAAAACATGATAATACTATAAATCTTCAATTTAATAAGCTTTATATCTAATAATATTTTTTTCTTTTAAAATGTTTAATTCATGTACCAACATATTACATTGTTGTACACTTGTTTTTTTACATGAAGTGGTCATTTGCCTAGGTTGTAACTACTGCCTTTGTTTATCTCACATAAATAGATTTCTTGTATGAAAAATGATTCTCTCACTGACAGAATTGCTTAATTTTCTACTCCTCAAACAACAAAAGGCAGTTAGATGCTGGTGATATTACAACAGACAAATAATGGATCACCTAACAAGAAAGAATAACACATGGTAAACCTGGCCAATGCAATAAAACTTTATGAAATAAATGTATCACGTTGAAAAAAACCAACAACTCACAAATACTGCACAACTCACTATGGAGAGCTTACCATATGCATTCTGTGAGTTAATGGCCAAAGATTGGTTTACAAGTCACATGGTATTGCTCATGGTCACTTTGCAGATACAAAGTTTTAACCACTTAAGGACCACCCCATGTACATATAAGGCCTGCCCTGCCGCAGTAAGCACAAAATCACGTACCTGTACGTGATTTCTTCCATCTATGTAAACGAGGCAGACCGTCCTTCTGGCAGACAGGAAGAGACACATCTGCGATTCCTCTTAATCAGGAACACATAGAATTGGTATTATTCATTAGGTCTTTAATGAAAATACAAGTGGATGCCAAAAAGGGGAGAAGCAAAAGAAAGATCAAGGAAGAAGGGAAAGAGGAGGAGGTCCAATGTCCTCTGACTGAATGGAACCCACAGGCCCTTACCCATCCCTTGGGCAGAAAAGGAAAGGGTACATATAGCAATAACTGGGAATAGTCAAAGAGTATTCTATGGTATGCCACAACTCCCAAACCCATAGAATACTCTCTTTGACTATTCCCAGTTATTGCTATATGTACCCTTTCCTTTTTCTGCCCAAGGGATGGGTAAGGGCCTGTGAGTTTCATTCAGTCAGAGGACATTGGACCTCCTCCTGTTTCCCTTCTCCCTTGAGAATGTCTATCCAGGGAGTCATTTAGAGCAGTCATTACATAATTCCACCCTTTGCACATCCTGGATTCTAGCATGAAGCTCTGTAGCCATGATAAAACGTGGTCAGTTTACAGAGGGAAGGGTAGAAACAGCCATGTTTTTTACAGCTTCCAGAAGGACAAGATAGACAGCACAAGCACTGTGCTGTGCTGTTCAACCTGCTATAAGAAAACAGGATTTTTTTTTTTTTTATGATTTTTTTTAGTGTTTCAACCACTTTAAGAGCTGCTAAATATCATGCTGCCACAAGGAAGTGTGGTAGCAGCTGCTTGGATTTTTTAGAGAAATGAAAATGGGTAAACCCAGAGAAAAGTTTTATGAGTGAATGAGTTCCAGGAGCCAAAGACTTGATTAGTAAGGACATATACTGCCTGAGTGAGCATGACCAGTAAATATGTTGGAGCGTTCCCAGACTATTCTTATATCTCCAGCATCTGTCATCTGCAGTGGGATATACTAAACTATTTTTTTTAACCAATCGTATCTCTACAAGAAGACCTTGAACGCGGGACAAATTTGGTTATTTTCTGGCTCAGCATATGTAACGTTCTAAAAATGCCTTGCCTATCATTCATTCTCCAAACCTTACCTATTCGACTCTCGTAAGCCTCCTTCTCATCTATTCAAGCCACCTTTAACAAATATATTTGGTGGGTTAAGGCAGCCCATGTTAGTAGAACCATTTTCCTCAAATCAAAACCTGGTAGTGAATTAGGATTCTTGGTCTCGGCTCTATATTACACAGTGATTCACATTGCAAGAAAATTGGTGTAGGCATGGACCAAAACAACTCTCGGTGTCCATGGAACTAGACATTTCTCCAGGGCCGTCTTTAATATTGATTGGACCCTGGGCAAACGTTTCTTGAGGCCCCCCCCCCATACAATTTAGCTCTCCACCTGCTCTGAGACATACAATAAATAGCAGCTGGACTTAAAATCAGTTTACTGTATCAGATCAGGCAGCGACTGCGTTTGGTTGCCAGAGGTTACATATCATTACCGCTCACTGACTGGTTCCTAGAGGTTACAGCACATGATTTCTGCTTATTGATTGGTTGCTAGAGATTACTGTACAGTAATACTGCTCACTAATTGGTTGCTAGAGGTTGCAGCACATCATCTCCTTACTGTAGGGAGCATGATAAACATATGAATGCCGCCTTTATTTACATATCTATGCCGCCGGCTGCAGCTATTTACATATGAATGTCGCCGCTATTTACATGTAAACGCAGGGTCTGTAGGTGAGTAATTTGTACAAAACAATAGGGCAGAGCTAGGCAGCATTAGTAGCAGCACTTCATACTGAGATATCAGGACACAGAACGGGTCTAAAACTTCAAGGGGCAAGGGAATTTAAACCGGGATAGTTGGCAAGTATGAGGCAGCTGCTTTGGGCCCCACAACAATGACAGGGCCCAGGGCAGCTGCCCCTTTTGCCCTGCCTTAAAAACGGCCCTGCATTTATACCCCCCTGCATGGATTCCCCTGGGCAGAAGGGTTTACTGAAGACCTACACACCCACCTATTGATTTGTCTCACATTTAACTTTGGCCTTGAGAGATAAAAATAAAGCTCACATGACCAGATGGTTCTATTGGGAAAAGTTCTGACTGTCTAATGAATACTTGCAATTCTAATTAACCTTTTTTTGATCTTTTTTTTTACGTTTGTCTACATTCTGGAGGCACTTCCTCCCCCTCTCTGCCCTATTTTTTCCTGCCATCTTCCCCCTCCCCTTTTTCACTACTTACCATTAAAACTCCTTATCGACCCCCCCCCCCCCCCCCCATAGTAAGATACCCCCTCATCTTGAATCATAATTTTACCTAAAGACTTGGTACACATTGGACTCGCTCTGTGCCCTTGCAGTTCTACCACGCTATACCACAGCAACAAGCCGTGGTACCTGATGTCTATCATAACAAGTAACATTTTTTATATATTCATCTGGATACTGCTAGATTTCCAATTCTGATTGCATTGTAAATGTAATTCATTATCAAGTTGAGGCCTGACATGTAAATCTCAAGAATCGAAATAAAAAAAAATGAATAAATTCAAAGAACCATATCCTGTGTTCTATTTTCCTGCACAATGTCCTACTGCTTTTATTATATTTGAATTTTAGACATCTGTTTTTAGTTATACCTCTGCTCTGTTGCAATATACTCAACACTGGATTTAGATAGTATTCTGTAGAAATCAGTGTACGTTTTAAAAAAACAAGAAAATTACTTTTAAAATGGAGAAAATGCAGTGTAATTTTTTTTTGGATAACCCAAGGCTTTGCATTTTTACCCAATATCATGAAAACAAGGTGCATCAATAGGACCAGTTAAGCATATTTGATGCTCTGCATTGTTACAGCTTGCCAGAAAAGCCAGCTAGTCATAATATAAGTTGTAGGCGGCTACAGACAGGCAACAGGGAAACAGTTAGTTGAGATAAGTATTTGATTGCAACAGTGTGAGCTCTGTTTGAGCTGTCATTGTGCAGAGAGGGACGTTACACCCTATGCTGGTCACACTCACTTCTCTGGGACTCAGCCAAAGAAGGAAATTAGCTGCACGTTGTAGGAGAGGAAATATTTACAAGTCAAGGGACGGAAGTATTAGAAGAAACGTATCCTGGAGCTGCGAGACGAGCACTTCATTTTAGTGTCCTTATACCCTGGGACTGGGTTTACAAGTGTGTTTATTGTGGCTCTAAATTTGTGAGGCGTTAATTTACTGGAAAGAGAGAGAGAAAAACTAGTAAGTATAATCTGGAGTGAGTCTTCACACATCTGGATTCTCTCTCTAAGTCTGGCTGTTACTCCTTGCTAATTCTCTGTCCATGTCCATACAACTTCTCATCTTCTTTAAGGCTCTCTATTATATACTATTAGGTGGCTGTGTTCAAGTGCCTTTATAAAATGGTTTTATATTCCTACATCCTTTGCCTTTAAATGTTCTTTTTAACTCCCTTGTCTTTTCACACCATCTATATTTTCATTTAAAATTCTATACAAGAGGAACTTTTGGGGCTGTCAATTAAAAGGGCGTGCTCTGTAAAAACGCCTAAGGTAGGCTATAACGTGAATACAACCCTCTTATGTTTGACATGCCAAATGTTTGTTAATTATAGTCAGCAGAATTGCTTTTATATAGTGTGCTGTGTCTAATAGGAATATCAATTTCTATGAATTCAGACTAAGATTAAGGTGTACTAAACCCATGAAGCAATTTACAGTATGATAACGATGACTAAGTGGTTTACAGGCAAGAACGGGGCATTGTAAGAAAACTACATTTTCAAAAGTGGTCTAAAATGTTTATTTGGCTGGATGCTACAGAGCAACTGTTCATCATAAACATTTAAATGATAGTTGATTTTCAGTTTTTGTGTTGCCAGTGAAAAATGGTTTTCCCAATTACCACTTGGACCATGAGACCCCAATGAGCAAACAATGCAAGTGACCCTTTCATGTCTAAGCTCCAATTAACTGCTTTTAATCACTAAAGAGAGAATATATATATATATATATATATATATATATATATATATATATATATATATATATATATATATATTTATTTATTTTTTTGAGAGAGAGAGATAGAGATAGAGATATATATATATATATCTATCTCCTTTTATGCACAAATTACACACAGGACTAACTTAATGCCGATATGTCACGCCCTGGAAGATGATCCGTCATCACCACTGATTACACATATACTCCAAGATGCATTTGTTTTGTTCTTTTTAAGCACATTCTTGGACTCCCCCACAGTCGACACACCCTGAGTGCTTTTCAGTCCATACTGCTATGGTTAAACAACCAACATCCAGATCCTTTTAGCCTGTGTTATAAAAAGTTAAACATTCCCTTTAAGCACTCCCTTAACACATTACATATTCTGTAATAGTGTATAAACACCTCCCTTAACCCTTTATGTTTAGTTAGCATTATGGACTAATTTCCAACAGTTCTGCTTCTTGACAGCATTTTTGTTACCCTAAAAATGACATATTATCCATACTGTACTGGAGAATGAATAACAGGGAAACCAGTGCCAAGTACGATGACCCATCCAATTTTGGGCAGTCCCAAGTGCACAGAGTTTTTCTTATGTGAGCTATAATGAATCTCTTTATGTTTTATCAGAACTTGCAACTAGGGATAGGCTGAACACACCCCCGTTTGGTTCGCACCAGAACATGCAAACAGGCCAAAAATTTGTTCGAACATGTGAACACCATTAAAGTCTATGGAACACGAACATTAAAAAAATTTGAAAAGTGCTCATTTTAATAGCTTATATGCATGGTATTGTCTTCAAAAGTTTTTGGGGGACCTGGGTCCTGCCCCAGGGGACATGTATCAATGCAAAAAAAGTTTTAAAAAACTGAAGTTTTTCCCGGGAGCAGTGATTTTAATAATGCTTAAAGTGAAAAAAAAAAATTGTAATATTCCTTTAAATTTCATACCTGGGGGGTGTCTATAGTATGCCTGTAAATCGGCGCATGTCTCCCATGTTTAGAACATGAAAAATGACATTTCTAAAGGAAAAAGAGTAATTTAAAACTACTCACAGCTATAATGAATTGTTGGTCCGGCAATACATATAAAAGTTAATTGATAAAAAAAAAAAACGGCATGGGATAACCCCAAACTAAAATTTAATTTTTTTTTTTTTTTTATAAAAGTACGTGGGGATCCCCCAAATTCCATACCCGGCCCTTCAGGTCTGGTATGGCTATTAAGGGGAACCCCAGCTACAAAAAAATAAATAAAAAAATGGCGTGGGGTCCCCCTCAAAATCCATACCAGACCCTTCAAGACTGGTATGGATTTTAAGGGAAACACCGCACCAAAATAAAAAAAAATGGCGTGGGGTCCCCCCAAAATCCATAACAGACCTTATCTGAGCATGCAATTTGGCAGGCCGCAGGAAAAGAGGGGACGACGAGAGAGCGCCCCCCCCCTGAACTGTACCAGGCCACATGCCCTCAACATTGGGAGGGTGCTTTGGGGTAGCCCCCCAAAGCACCTTGTCCCCATGTTGATGGGGAGAAGAGCCTCATCCCCACAACCCTTGCCTGGTGGTTGTGGAGGTCTGTGGGTGGGGGACCCCCAGATCCAGGCCCCCCTGTGTGAAATGGTAAACGGGGTACAAATGTACCCCCCTACCATTTCACAAAAAATGTGTGAAATTTTTTTTTTTTTTTTACCAAACAAACACACACACACACACACACACACACACACACACACACACACACACACACACCACGCCTTGGGACAAGTCCTTTATTAAAAATAAAAATGTGCCAGTCTTCTCATGCTCCGACGGACCGAAAAAGCAAAAAAAATAAAAATTAAATAAAAGAGCTGCACGTCTCCTACGATCTTCCTCCTTGGGAGTCTGTAATGACCGGCCGCTCTCAGGTGTCAGCTCTTTTATAACTGAGGGTGTGGCTACACAATGACATCACCAGGTGACTGCCACCCTCCCGATGCACGGGGACATCCCTATGGCGTCAAAGCGGAAGGAGTCACCCTGTTGCGTAACAGAGCGACCCCGCCCTCACTGATGCTACGGGAAAGCCATAGGGATGTCCCCGTGCATCAGAGGGGGGCAGAGTCACCCAGCGATGTCATTGTGTGGCCCCACCCTCAGTTATAAAAGAACTGTAACCCGAGAGGCCTGTCATTACAGCGGGTGCCTCCCATGGAGGCAGATCGTAGGTGGCTTGCGGCTTTTTTTACATTTCTTTTTCGGTCCAGAGTGAGAGAAGATCAATGGACTTTGTGGGACAGTTTTATTTATTTTTAATAAAAAGGACTTGTGCCAAGGCATGTATTGTCTTTTTTTTTACATTTTCACACAATTTTTGTGAAATGGCAGGGGTACATTTGTACCAGTTACCATTTCACACGGGGGGCGGGATCTGGGGGGCCCCTTGTTAAAGGGGGCTTTCAGATTCTGATAAGCCCCCCACCCACAGACCCCCACAACTACCGGGCAAGGGTTGTGGGGATAAGGCCCTTCTCCCCATCAACATGGGGACAAGGTGCTTTGGGGGTCTACCCCAAAGCACCCTCCCAATGTTGAGGGCATGTGGCATGGTACAGTTCAGGAGGGGGGCGTTCTCTTGTCCCCCCTCTTTACCTGCGGCCTGCCAGGCTGTGTGCCTGGATAAGGGTCTGGGGTATGGATTTTTGGGGGGACCCCCATGCCATTTTTTATATTTTGGCATGGTGTTCCCCTTAATATCCATACCAGACCTGAAGACCCAGTGTGGAATTTGTGGGGACCCCCACGCATTTTTTTTTGTAAATTTTGGTTTGGGGTTACCCTGTGGGGGAATACCATGCTATTTTTATCAATTAACTTTTCTGTGTATTGCTGGGACCACAAATCATTTGAGTACTTTTAAATTACCTTTTTCCTTTAGAAATGTAATTTTGCTCTTGGACTGTGTAAACACGGGAAACAGTCGCCACTTTACAGGCATACTATAGACACCCCCCCAGGTACGAAATTTAAAGGAATACTACACTTTTATTGTTTCACTTTAAGCATTATTAAAGTCACTGCTCCCGAAAAAAAAACATCAGTTTTTAAAACTTTTTTTGCATTGATACATGTCCCTTGGGGCAGTACCCAGGTCCCCAAACACTTTTTATGACAATACCATGCATACAAGCCTTTACAAATTAGCTCATTTGATTTCTCCCATAGACTTTTAAAGGGTGTTCTGCGGCTTTCGAATTTGCTGCGAACACCCCAAATTCTTCGCTATTCAGTGAACAGACGAATACCCGATGTTCGAGTCGAACTTACGTTTGACCTGAACATCGGGACCATCCCTACTGGCAACTAAACAGTCGTGTCAAATCAGAACAAGGTCAGGGTCACAGTTAGGGTCACTTTGGGTCAGTGGCCCTTTGTTGGACATGTGGCTGAGAACCATCGAGATTTTGAAAAGATGAGTTGTTGCTCAAATGCAATGGACAAAGTCAGTGTACATAAACTCTGAACATGAAATTATCCAATTCAAGTCATCACTGTTTGCAGGAAAAGATCCAAATTAGATATCCACCCAATGCTGTAGGACTGGCCAGATAATGCCTAGTATACACATTCAGAAAATTGGACAAAAAAAATACTGCTTTCGAATTGATCGTATGATAATCTGATTGTTAGTACACAGCTTGTGAAAGCCGATTATGACAGTTCATTCAAGATTATACGAAGGGACAATACAATATCACTTCCGAAGTTGTATTCTGTCATATGAGATTTTTCACAACCTCTTCGTTTTCAATATGGGACTAGCATGCAAAAAAAAAAAAAAAAAGACGAACATTCCTCCGATATTCTCATCATGTGTACGAGGAGTGTGTGTATTAAAGAAGTACTTAGATTGGTCAAAGTGCACTGCTCTGCCTTGCCATTTTATTCTGTGTCACCACAGCTGTTGGGAATACAAATATTCATTGTACAATTTGGGGGGAGTGAAAAGTGACAGATTCTAGATCCATAGCTACATGACCAGGGTGAAATGTAATACATATGGGCTCATTACATTTTTGTTTCTTTGAATTATTAAAAAAAAAAAAAAAAAAAAAAATTAATTCAAAGCAATGTTTATGTTATGTATTTAAAGAAGAAACTAGTTTAACCACTTTAATTGTCAGGCACTTTTATTTAATTGCGCGGTCATGCAACACTGTAACCAAATACATTTTTGATCATTTCATTCACACAAATAGAGCTTTATTTTGATGGTATTTGTTCACCGCTGGGTTTTTTATTTTCTGCTAAATAAGTAAGAAAAGCTCAAAAATTTTGAAAAACAAAAAAAAGTTTTGTTTGTTATAAAATTTTGCAAATAAAATTTTTCTTCATGAATTTAGGCCAAAATTCTGCTACATTTCTTTTGTGAAACTAACCCAAATCCATGTATAATATTTAGTCTGTATGAAAGTTAGAGAGTCCACTAACTATGGTATATTTCTGAAAATTGATCAATCCTGCTACAAGAAGTTCTCTATCAAATGTTTCAAGAATATTATAACCAAATTTGATCTCTAGGTGGCAACTGAGAGCCCTCCTCAAATCTATTTTGTACTTTGTGGACTAGATTAGGAGTGAAATATGACAATGACATTTCAGTACTGAGGGCCTTCTTGCAGTGGTATGCATCCAGCTTGGTCAAATTAGAAAACTATTTATACATGTAGTCTTCTGTCCTATGTTTGTGTATACCATTAACCAGTACATGAAGGAAACCTGTGCTGAAACACCACAAGGATGCCACTCATGACTATGACCCCTCTAATTCTTAAAGAGCTAAGTGTGCCTGGTTATCATGTGATAACTGATTTCGAGGGACTGTCCCTGATTTGGAGCAAAGTCCCTCTTTTCTCCTCGTTGGTCCCTCATTTTGGTCTGATCTATATAGTTGTGTATAAAATGCATTATTTATCTTTCAAAAAGTGTTTCCCAGTGCTAAACCTTTCATCCAATTTCTAAATTTCTGCATTTGTAAATTGCAAAAGCTAACAAAGGAATAGTAGTGGTAAAAAAAAAAAAAAAAAAAAAAAAAGCACTTGTGGGTTTAACTAAATGTTTTTGTATAATTTTTCTTTAACCGTTTGCTGACCACCTCACACCGATATACGGCGGCAGAAGGGCTCGTACAGGCAAACTAACGTACCTGTACATTGCCCTTTAAGAGGCAGCCTGTGGGCGTGCCCTCGGCAAGCTCCGTAAGTCGGGTCCCGGGGTCCCACGGACTCGATGTCCGCGGGGATACCCTTGATTGCCTCACAGAGAGGAAGAATGGGGAGATGCTAATGTAAACAAGCATCTCTCCATTCTGCCTAGTGACAGTGTCACTGATCTCTGCTCCCTGTGATCGGGAGCAGAGATCAGTGACGTGTCACACATAGCCACGCCCCCACATTTAGAATCACTCCCCAGGACATATTTAACCCCTACACTGCCCCCTAGTGGTTAGCCCCTTCACTGCCAGTGTCATTTACACAGGAATTTGTATAGCACTGATTGCTGTATAAATGACAATGGTCCCAAAAATATGTCAAAAATGTCCCATGTGTCCGCCATAATGTCGCAAAAAAAAACAAAAAAAAAAAAAAAACGCTTATAGCCGCCATTAAAAAAAATTTATAAAATTCCCTTCCCTTTTTTGTAAATGCTATAACTTTTGCACAAATCAATAAATGCTTATTGCGATTTTACGAACAAAAATATGTAGAAGAATACGTATTGGCCTAAACTGAGGAAAAAAATGTTTTTGTATATATTTTTGGGGGATATTTATTATAGCAAAATGTAAAAAATAATGTGTTTTTTTTTCAAAATTGGCGCTTTTTTTTGTTTATAGCACAAAAAATAAAAACTGCAAGGGTGATCAAATACCATCAAAAGAAAGCTCTATTTGTGGGAAAAAATATGTCAATTTTGTTTGGGAGCCACGTCGCATGAATGCGCAATTGTCAGTTAAAGCGACGCAGCGCAGAATTGCAAAAAGTGCTCTGGTCTTTGGCCAGAAAAATGGTCTGGGGCTTAATTGGTTAAGGGGCCTTTGGCAGGGTGTGTCCTATGCCTACATACTTTTGCTAATAGGTGTCCCTCGTTTACATCTTAAAAAGTTATGAGGTTTGCCTGAAGGTCCTTGTTCACTGTTATAGGATCCACTAATTGCATATCCCTGCTATAGGGTATCAAAAAATCATAGCAATTGTTTATGGCACACAATACTTAAACAAAATGTCATCTAGCTTTAGGCCTATTCTAACTGACAAATGTACTGATACCAGATATTACCAGGTAACATTTTTGGTTGGTTAGGAATGGCAGTCCTAATGTATTTTTACAGCACAAGAGTTATTTCCTTTTTTCCTCCTGGTAACTATTAATAGCAGTTTTTTTGTTCTCCTGCTGGCCCATAAGAAGTGTTTTTTTCATCCTGGACCTTTCTTTTTTATTTTCATTGACCATAGATGTTTGCCATTTTTTCCTCCAGCTGACTAGCAATATCAGGGGCACCATTACACATACATTTGGGACTAGTGATGGCCGAACGGTTCGCCCGGCGGTCGTTTCGCGGCGAATTTCCGACATTCGCGGTCCGCACGTTCGAACGCCTTTTTCCGTCGTTCGCCGCGGCGGACTTACGTGTTTAATGTATACAAGAACTTTAACCTTTGGTGACACGTTTATCATGTGATACAGGACAGCCAATTGAGACATGACAGCACATGGACACTTGTACATTCCCCCTAACCTATAAATACACCCGATCCGGTGGCCATTTTACATTCTTTCTTCTGTTACGATAGGGACAGGTTCCTGTGTGGAGTAGGGAGAGATAAACCACTAGCTATTTGGTACACAAAAGTTCTTTTCAGGACTGGTATAGGTGTTAGGTGTTGATAGGTTTGCTGTGCTGCTGATTCTTGCAGCAGCCTGAGTGTCTTTTGTTAGTTTAGAGAAAGGGAAAGGACGGTGTATGCTACAGGGACAGCCAGATTAGTCTTTCATCATCATCATCATCATCATCATCATCATTAGCTGTTACTATCAAGGTCCACAAAAGAGCTGTTCCAGTAACCACTAATCGTTCTCTTTTTTTGCCAATTTGTATAGGGACAGGAAGGAAGCAGTGTTGTCAGGCAGTGAGGGTAATTTTAAAGACTTGCTGTTATTATTAGTTCCACAAAGGTTCTTTTCAGGACTGGTATCAGTGGTACAGTAATAGGCTTGTACATGTATAATATTCTTTCTTCCAAATATAGAAAGGATATTATACTTGACTGCTGCCCTTCTGCTGCAGTCTGCTAAACATTCACAACTCACTTGTTCCACAAAAGTTCTTATAAGGACTGGTAACTTGGTATAGGGTGCTACGGTACATAGGCTTGAGTGCGGTACAGTCTGCTGTTCTGTAAGGACCGCTATCGGTCCACAATAGATAGGGTTGACGTGCACCACTGCTGACCGCTGCCCTATACTGCAGCAGTCCTTCAGCGGTATAGGGACTGACGTACAGTCTGCTAAACACTAATACACAACCTGCTTGGTCCACAAAAGTTCTTATAAGGACTGGTAACTTGGTATAGGGTGCTACGGTACATAGGCTTGAGTGCGGTACAGTCTGCTGTTCTGTAAGGACCGCTATAGGTCCACAATAGATAGGGTTGACGTGCACCACTGCTGACCGCTCACCTATACTGCAGCAGTCCTTCAGCGGTATAGGGACTGACGTACAGTCTGCTAATCACTAACACACAACCTGCTTGTTCCACAAAAGTTCTTATAAGGACTGGTAACTTGGTATAGGGTGCTACGGTACATAGGCTTGAGTGCGGTACAGTCTGCTGTTCTGTAAGGACCGCTATCGGTCCACAATAGATAGGGTTGACGTGCACCACTGCTGACCGCTGCCCTATACTGCAGCAGTCCTTCAGCGGTATAGGGACTGACGTACAGTCTGCTAATCACTAACACACAACCTGCTTGTTCCACAAAAGTTCTTATAAGGACTGGTAACTTGGTATAGGGTGCTACGGTACATAGGCTTGAGTGCGGTACAGTCTGCTGTTCTGTAAGGACCGCTATCGGTCCACAATAGATAGGGTTGACGTGCACCACTGCTGACCGCTCACCTATACTGCAGCAGTCCTTCAGCGGTATAGGGACTGACGTACAGTCTGCTAATCACTAACACACAACCTGCTTGTTCCACAAAAGTTCTTATAAGGACTGGTAACTTGGTATAGGGTGCTACGGTACATAGGCTTGAGTGCGGTACAGTCTGCTGTTCTGTAAGGACCGCTATCGGTCCACAATAGATAGGGTTGACGTGCACCACTGCTGACCGCTGCCCTATACTGCAGCAGTCCTTCAGCGGTATAGGGACTGACGTACAGTCTGCTAATCACTAACACACAACCTGCTTGTTCCACAAAAGTTCTTATAAGGACTGGTAACTTGGTATAGGGTGCTACGGTACATAGGCTTGAGTGCGGTACAGTCTGCTGTTCTGTAAGGACCGCTATCGGTCCACAATAGATAGGGTTGACGTGCACCACTGCTGACCGCTGCCCTATACTGCAGCAGTCCTTCAGCGGTATAGGGACTGACGTACAGTCTGCTAAACACTAATACACAACCTGCTTGGTCCACAAAAGTTCTTATAAGGACTGGTAACTTGGTATAGGGTGCTACGGTACATAGGCTTGAGTGCGGTACAGTCTGCTGTTCTGTAAGGACCGCTATAGGTCCACAATAGATAGGGTTGACGTGCACCACTGCTGACCGCTCACCTATACTGCAGCAGTCCTTCAGCGGTATAGGGACTAAGAGTTTTGTCACAGGGTCATTTAAAAAATGACATGCAGAGGAAGAGGCAGGCCCTTCCGCAGGGGTGGTAGGGGTAGGGCAGGAGCAACAGGCTTGAGCCAAAGTGGGAAGTTGCAGAAGGTGCGTTCAATTACTTTAAAGGATGCACCAGACTTGGTTGAGTGGCTCGCTCAGCCTTACTCTTCTGCACCCTCCTCATCCTCTCGATCTGCACCCTCTTCTTCACTCTCTGCTATGTGCACCCCCAAAGACACTACCACCAACAACACGACCACCACCACCACCACCACATACCTTCCGCTTGAGTCACTGGAATTATTTTCCGATCCATATCAAGAGGACATTTCTGATGCGCAGCCACTCTTGGTATTGGATCAGGAAGAGGAGGTAGCAACAAGCGCTACTCAGCAGTCTGACGCCAGTACCCAGATCAGCCCAAGGAGGAGGTTGGTCCCCGGTGTTGCTGCCTACTCCGAGATCTCTACTTATAGCGGTGGGGAAGGTGACGTTGATGATGACGTGTCTAGTGATGTCACGTGGGTGCCCACAAGAGAGGAAGAGGAGGGGAGTTCAGAGGGAGATATGGACCAGCAGATAGGGAGGAGAAGCAGCAATGACTTACATTGCACAGCAGGGACAAAGCAGACTGCAAATGTATCAGGAGCGAGTCATCGACCATGTACGGTCACATCTGGCGCTCCCAGGACACCGGCACATGGCTCCGCAGTGTGGGCTTTTTTTAACGTGTCCGCTGCTGACAATAGCGTTGCCATCTGCAATCTTTGCAGTCAACGCGTTAGTCGCGGTAAGCCCAATACTCACCTAGGGACGACCGCCTTAAGAAGGCACATGAGCAGCCATCACCGAGCCCAGTGGGAGCAACGGAACACACAAAGCCACACTGCAGGCTCTCACCGTCCAGCCTCGTCTTCTACTTCTCCTTCTCCTCTCTCCTCACAATTGTCCTCCACTCCACCTTCCATCACGCCAAGCTCACATTTTTCTGCAAAAAGGCAGGCTTCCGTGGGCCTAATGTTTGAGCGTAAAAAAATGATGATGCCGGATAACCCTCTTGCCCAACGGTTGGCGGCTGGCTTGTCAGAACTCATAGCCCGCCAACTACTGCCATATAAACTGGTGGACTCGGAGGCCTTTCGCAAATTTGTGGCCATTGGAACACCACAATGGAAGGTCCCAGGAAGGAAGTATTTCTCAGAGAAGGGCATCCCAGAGCTATATGGCCATGTTCAGCGGCAAGTGAATGTATCTCTGGCACACAGTGTCGGTGCCAAGATACATCTGACCACAGACACGTGGTCTAGCAAACACGGGCAGGGAAGGTATATCAGTTTTACTGCCCACTGGGTGAACCTTCTGACGGCCGTCAAGCATGTAACCCGTGGCACCCGTGTAGATTTGGTTTTACCGCCACGGATTGCATGCAGGCCTGACTCTTCTTCTCCTCCTCCTACTCCATCCTCCTCCCTCTCCTCCTCAGCTGCCTCCTCCTTTTCCGCTGCTAGCGTCTCTTCCACTGCACCGCCCAAGCTCCCCAGAACCTATTCCACATGCCAGGTGAGACGTTGCCATGCCGTGCTGCGTCTGTTGTGCCTGGAAGCAAAGAGCCACACTGGCCCGGCACTCCTTTCAGCTTTGCGTTCACAGGCAGATGAGTGGCTAACACCGCTCAATTTGACAGTTGGTAAAGTGGTGTGTGACAACGGTGCCAATCTGCTTAGCGCATTGAAACAGGGCAAAATCACGCACGTGCCGTGCATGGCACACGTCTTAAACTTGGTCGTGCAGCGATTCCTTGTCAAATACCCTGGGGTCCAGGACATCTTGCGGCAGGCAAGGAAAATCTCGGCCCATTTCAGAAGATCTTACACGGCCATGGCTCGCCTTGCTGACATTCAGCGGCGACACCATCTGCCGGTCAGACGTCTTATTTGCGATTGCCCGACGCGATGGAACTCAACCTTCTATATGCTTGATAGGCTGCTCCAGCAGAAACGTGCAGTTAACGTCTACCTGTATGAACTCTGCGAAAGAAACGGTTCTGGGGAGCTGGGTTTTTTTTCACCGCGCCAGTGGCTGCTCATGCGCGACACATGCAGACTTCTGCGGCCATTTGAGGAGATCACCAAACTGGTCAGTCGCAGCCATGGCGCCATCAGTGACATGGTACCTTATGCCTTCTTTCTGGAGCGTGCATTGCGTCGTGTCATTGATCAGGCTGTGGAGGAGCAGGAGCGGGAAGATGAGGAAGTCGCAATGCTGGATGAATTCCCAGGGGGGGCTACTCTATCTGAGACAAGTCAACAACAGGAGTCTGATGAGGAGTCAGAGGAGGATGGTGCCGGGGCGGATGAGCAGGAGCAAGAAGAGCATGCTTTAAACCTTTCTGGGATCCCTGTTGTGCGTGGATGGGGAGAGGAGAATGAAGAGGACGACATTATCCTGGATGATGAGCAGGAGCCAGGCCACCACACCGCTTCCACTTTAGTGCAAATGGGGGCCTTCATGCTCCAGTGTTTTAATAGGGACCCCCGTATAAAAAGCATGAGGGTCAAGGACCAGTACTGGGTGGCAACGTACTTAGACCCCCGGTACAAACACAAAATGGCGGAAATGTTACCGCCGTCGCAGAGGGCTGTCAGAATGCAGCACTTCCAGGCCTTGCTTCGAGAAATGCTGCATTCTGCTTTTGCGTGCGCTGGCAGAGGAGCAATTCCCACTCCCAGAGAAGGATTTGCGGGTACCAATCCAACAGCGCCTGCAAGAAGAGGCCGGTTTGAAGATGTGTTGGTGACTTCGGATATGAGGTCATTCTTTCAGCCGACCCATCGACAGGTGTCATCCGGATCCAGCATCAGGGAACGCCTAGACCGTCAGGTGTCCGACTACATTGGGTTAACGGCCGATGTGGACGCTCTGAGGAGTGATGAACCCCTAGACTACTGGGTGGGCAGGCTTGACCTCTGGCCAGAGCTTGCCCAATTTGCAATCGAACTGTTGGCTTGCCCCTCATCCAGTGTCCTGTCCGAAAGGACGTTCAGCGCAGCAGGGGGGATTGTGACCGATAAGCGTACTCGCCTAGCTCACCACAGTGTTAACTACCTCACATTTCTAAAAATGAATGAGGCATGGATCTCGGAGGAATTCAACACATGTGACCAGTAGACCATGTATATGTCTATAAACTATTTTTTTAATCAAGCACACAGACCTTCTTAATTCATTTGGCTCACTTCCTTGACCCAAAAAAGCACACCGTACTATATGCCCCTACCCTCCTCTTTGAAGAGGTTGAGCGGTGTCATATTTCTACTGGGGCTGCTTATGATATCCCTGTGCTGTGCTGACTTCCTCCTGGGGGTTCTTATTATGAAGGGATCACACTATCCCTGTGCTGTGCTGACTTCCTCCTGGGGGTTCTTATTATGAGGGGATCACACCATCCCTGTGCTGTGCTGACTTCCTCCTGGGGCTGCTTACGGTGCTGCTGTCAGTGCTGTATGTCACGGTGCTGCTGTCAGCGCTGTATGTCACGGTGCTGCTGTCAGCGCTGTATGTCACGGTGCTGCTGTCAGCGCTGTATGTCACGGTGCTGCTGTCAGCGCTGTATGTCACGGTGCTGCTGTCAGCGCTGTATGTCACGGTGCTGCTGTCAGCGCTGTATGTCACGGTGCTGCTGTCAGCGCTGTATGTCACGGTGCTGCTGTCAGCGCTGTATGTCACGGTGCTGCTGTCAGCGCTGTATGTCACGGTGCTGCTGTCAGCGCTGTATGTCACGGTGCTGCTGTCAGTGCTCTGTATTACGGTGCTGCTGTCAGATGCCTCTATCACGGTGCATGTGTCATTCCGGTATGTCACGCTGCTGGTGATCATCTCCTGCACCCTCTTCTTTGCCTACCCTGGTCCCTGACCTTCCCTCTCCTCCATTGCCTTCATTAGCTCCATAGTCCTGAATTGTTAGAACAATTTCCCAAATAAAATAAAAATGCTTGTAGTTATCGATCCCAAATTCACCTCATACATGTATTATGTCATTGTCCAGATGGTGGGACTACGTTTTACCCCCTAATAATTACCACGTGGCCGCAAATTCGACATGAAGGTTTGCAAAGTTCGCCTCCCATTGAAGTCAATGGGGCCCGCGGCGAACGTTCTGTTTCGCGAACGTTTGGGTCCGTTCGCATTTCGCGTTCGCGAAACGTCCCGTCGGAAGTTCGTCCATCACTATTTGGGACCACTGTTGTCTATATATTTTGTAGTTTGTATTGAGGTACTTAGTGATGATGTACATGACATGCCCCTGACCAAAGTGTTTGCCATTTTAACTATTGGTGGTTACTAAGTGTTTTACAGCTATTTTTAATGAGGTTCTTCAACCACCTTTTTAAAATGGCACTAGAAATTAGCGGCCCCTGCAGATCCCAGTTTTCATATTATAATTGCTGGCTGTGTGACGATCTGCATTCAACACTATAGCCAAGGAGCTGAAACAATTAGCACCTAGGCTTACGATCCTTCTACAGATCACTACATAGAAGTGCACTGCATAAGAATGGAATCGCCTGGAAGTGTAGTGAGGTCATGAGTGAAGCCCAGGGCTGCTGATAAGGCAGTACAACTGGTCCTGTGGTACTAGGCCCAGGCCTCATCAGCTAAACAGAGTGACCCAGGGCAGCTTTATTGTTCTTTTTTGCCTACATGAATATAATGATTTTACTAGACCACACCTCTGCTCCTACCTGCTTACCAGGGCTTAGATTACATTTCCCTGAGTGCCATCATGTCAACAGGGGGGCCCAGGAGGTAAGAGCACTGGAACTTTTTCAATTTTTGGGGCATAGGCAGATAAAGTCAGTGCTGCTGTTCCAATGCACCTCGGGGGGTGGAGGTGGGGTCCTCGTCAGGAAGGTACAGGCTGTAAACCTGTGAAAAAGTCCCATTGTACTAGTCTGTGCTCATCAATCTGACTTTAAGTAGAACTATAAGCAGAACTTTTTTTTTTCATTTTGGATAGATTTTTGTCAGATTTTTTGTCATCCGTATCCCATTTCAGAGATTTCCTTTTACTTCCTGTCCCAAAGCCAAACAGTAATTGAGGAGAAATCCCTGCAAATTAAAGGGAATTCCTTGGCGACCCCCAGGTCACCAGAACTAGTGCCCCCATTGAAGATTTCCCCTCTATTACTTTTCTGGGAAAACCCAAAATTGGTATTTTTTTTTTTTTGCACTTTCAATGATAATGGTAAACAGGGCAATTGGAGAGGGAGAATCTTCCTAACAGGGGCACAGACAGCAATAAAAATTGACAGGTGTTCCAACAATCCATCCCCACTCTATCCAAAATGTAAAAAAATAAAAAAAATAAAAGCCTTTAGTTATACCTTAATCTTATGTTAACGTTACGCTAACAATTTACAAAAAACGTTTTTTCACCTGTGTATCCTATGGTAGTGTCGAAAGGGGAATAAAAGCATTCCTACTAAAGTAACATGCATATTTCCACTTAGAATTATACCATTCTGCTACATTACACAAAAAAGTCACACTAACGTAATATCATGTTAAACAGCAGCCTTACGAAAACATTGCGTTGGGAAAAATTACAGGAAAATGCAAATTACTAATTATCCCCCCCCCCCCCTCGAAAAAATAAAAAATATTCATATTGTGTGCCAATTTTCCAACAAAGCTTAATCTGTTCAATAATGAGTCAAGTATAATATATTATGGTAAACTATAAAACCTAAAAGATATAAATGGGTCGAAATGAGACATTGTTAAAAAAAAAAAAAAAAAAATGCTCTGGGAATCAAGGGGATTTGGGGAGAAAATGCCTAGGACAGTGATGGCGAACCTTGGCACCCCAGATGTTTTGGAACTACATTTCCCATGATGCTCTACTATACTGCAGGGTGCATGAGCATCATGGGAAGTGTAGTTCCAAAACATCTGGAGTGCCAAGGTTCCCCAGCACTGGCCTAGGAACTCAAGTGATTAAGGTAGGATTAGACAGTGTTCGCTCTCTATTTATATTCTGTTTTAATTTTTGAAGATGATTCTTTAGGTTTATGTGTGTCTGTAAAACATGTGGTACAGTAGTTAAGGAGTATTTGGTAGTTAGAAGGACTGCAGCATGTGTATCTCCAATCTACTGTAAGCAGGTTAAAGCTGCATACACACGATCAGATTTTCCGACGGGAAATGTGTGATGACAGGCTGTTGGTGGAAAATCTGTCCGTGTATGCTCCATCGGACAATCATGGTCGAATTTTCCATATAAATGTTGGATGGCAGGCTTTAAAATTTTCCATAGACAAATGTTTGTTGTCAGATTTTCTGAGCGTGTGTACGCAAGTCTAGTAATAAAGAATAATATTATTATGCTTTATTTTTATTTTTTTTGTTTGTTTTTTGGGGCAAGTTACCACAACACCATTATCCTGTAGTTTTTAAGATCAAAAGATACAACCCTTGTCAATTTTACATTTTAATTTTTTTAAATTAAACTGCCTACTCGCAAACTGTCATTTGAAGTAAAACACATAGCCAAGTATTATTCTCCACAATTTAGTGTGGATTAAATAGGACCAATGCCAACAGAACTTAACCAAAAAGTGCATTCTATGAATCCAACAATATAGAATATAACAAAATTTAATTATTATTCAACCAAAAAATAAAATAAAAGCATCATGCATCTGTCCAGCTTCTTAATATAGGGGGTCAGCAATGCCAAGAGTTGGTGAAAGTAGGGGTCCGTCATCCAGAGACAATTCCTAAAATTCCTAAAATAATTCTGGATTATTCTCCTGGAGCTCCGGCAGCAAAAAGGCATATGACATAATTGGTCACAATTAATAAAGCAATAAATTTTTGGTCCAAGAAATCCTGTTCCTGGACTAGACTTGGGTCAAAGCAATAACTAAAAGGGCAATAATAAATAACACATTATCATCTCTGATTCCGCAACATGTCTGGTTGATGACTGGCCATTCAGAAACTAACTGAAAAGCGTGAAGTGAAAAGTGCAAATCAACACTGACCAAACATCTGCTAACATGAAATTAGCAGAAGGAGAAGGCACTAAAGAGCTGAAAACCACATAGTATGTCACTACGTTCGTGATTGTTGGCCAACAATTCGTTGCTGTTTGTATGCAAGAAAAAATCCAGGCAAATGCCTTCGGACAAAAGTCAGAGGTTGTGTCTGCGGAAAATCCGATCATGGCTTTAGACTTTTTAAACCATGTTCCTTTAGGCCACACCCAATGTTCAGCATATTTTAACCACACCCACATTTATTGATGCAGAGCGGATTGGCAAGAATTATTGCCCTTTAACTGTTGCCCCTCCTGTAGTGATGTAATGAGTGGAGGTAGTGCCCTTTTATAAGCCAGCTGTGGGTGGAGCCCAGTGCACTTGGGGTATGGAAGCTGGATACCCCTGATCTGCAGAGATGGAGTACTGAGCAGGAGCTGAACTAAAGAGCTCTCTGCATTATTGAACTGCAAGGGTGAGGAGAGAGGGCACTTAGGGGCAGACAGAAAAACCTTGACCCTCAACTAGCAGGTACTATGGCCTGGTTTAGAGTGGCTTTGGCCTATGGAAGATCTCCTTTGTGTGAGGAAGGACATCCTGAATGAGTAACACCTTTGCTGAATAGACTAACATCTGGGGAAAAAGAACAAAAGAGACATTTAGGGACTTTTAGGAGACCTAGACCTGGTAAGGTCACGTATGTCCATCCCTATGGGACTTTGAATGAAATCATGACCCAGTAAGGTCATGCATTTCCATCCCTTATATCGAGAAGAGGGGAGCAAGAGAGTTGGGACTTTATATGAAGCACAGGATAGCGATTGAATGATTGAGGTTGAACGAGGGAATTTTTATTCACATCGATGGCTTGTAAATATACATATACTGTTCATATCAGAATAAATGGTAAATACAGTGACAAAAATATCCATAATAGTACAATTGTCTCAGAATATGACAACTAGTGTCAAATAGTCAAAAATTATACAAGGTAACAAAGCAGTAAATACAATCAAACAATTGTCATGAGTAAAACTCTAATAAAATTCCGTAGTTCCACCAAGGCAGGGTTAGATAAATTAATAAT
The DNA here is from genome assembly GCF_037356315.1 of Lithobates pipiens. Lineage (NCBI taxonomy): Eukaryota > Metazoa > Chordata > Amphibia > Anura > Ranidae > Lithobates > Lithobates pipiens. The sequence goes on from NW_027507791.1 coordinate 114,039,328, forward strand.
TACAAGATAAAATTTGCAGGACCTAAGGCCTCACTGAGCCTGTTAGGGGTAATAGTAGTGTCATAACTTGAAAATCTGGATGTATGTAGATGGAAACACGGCATTAAATAGCTCTACGCGTTTCGTGGCTGACATGCCACTCATCAGGAGCATGCACGTGATAGTCTAAAGTAAAAATGATAATGAGGACATGGTCAAAATTTAAAATGGTTCAGGGGAATGGGGTAAAAACCAGAACAGCCCCAAAATATATACTTACTAGTGGAGATCCGTCAGTTAATGGTGTGATAACGGGGTGCCGAGGCATCAAATACCACCCCCATCCGGGAGCCCTGGCAGACAACCCACCAGAGGCGCCCCATTATCACACCATTAACTGACGGATGACGGATGACAATTGTTTGATTGTATTTACTGCTTTGTTACCTTGTATAATTTTTGACTATTTGACACTAGTTGTCATATTCTGAGACAATTGTACTATTATGGATATTTTTGTCACTGTATTTACCATTTATTCTGATATGAACAGTATATGTATATTTACAAGCCATCGATGTGAATAAAAATTCCCTCGTTCAACCTCAATCATTCAATCGCTATCCTGTGCTTCATATAAAGTCCCAACTCTCTTGCTCCCCTCTTCTTAACATCTGGGGAAGATGGCTGCGCAATTGAAGGTGTTCTGCAGTTATGTGATCACATAAGAGAATGTTCTGCACTGTGAACACCTATCAGTGAGACATGTACTGTTAATTGTAGTACAAAGTGCCTGTAATATAAGAATTATGCTGGGTTAAGGTTTGTGCAGTAAAGCACTTAAATGCAACTGGACTGGACATTCAATTATTCTGGGTAACAGGACTCCGACCAAAAAAAATATATCTGGCGTCTTCAGACCAGGTGAAGGTGACGCAATGATGAAAATGTTTTTAAACAGGTGGGTGACTGTCCCATGCAAGAAAAAGCAGCGTGGGTCAGAGGGAAGCATGGCATGAACCACCAACCAATGAGAGTGACCCCTTACATAAGCGCTGCAGATTTTCTCCTTTCTATGTTGCTCCTTTTCACTACTACTGATGTTGAGACATATGCTTTATGTAAAAGGTTAACACAGGAGTTCACAGGCAAGTGTATCAAGGCAGGAGAATGTGTTTAGGAAGCTGATTTGCTATCTGCACAATTCTAAAATAATATGCAAAGCAACCTAATGCATGTAGGTAGCAGACCTGAACAATAGTTATATCACCACCAATCCCTAACGAGATTGTGAATGAAAAGCTATTAAAGTTCACAAATCCCTTTACTGTTAATTGAGAGGGTAATGCCACAGGGAACCATCAGAACTATGCAAGCCATTCTCTAATATGGCTTTTATGGTCTTTTATCAGTGTGATTCTGCAGCATTATCACGTCATAGTTAAATGAAAGCCCGCCCTAAAAAAGTAACACGTAAAATGTAAAAAAGTAAAATTAACGCGCAACTGTACTTTTGAACCTTAAAGTGTATAAAAACTCAAAATTGATTCCCCAGTATTTTGTGCATCATGCCTAAATACACTATATTACCAAAAGTATTGGGACACCTGCCTTCACACGCACATGAACACTAATGGGATCTAAGTGTTAGTCCACAGGGATCAATATTAAGTTTGCCCACCCTTTGAAACTTTAACAGCTTCAACTCTTCTGGGAAGGCTGTCCACAAGGTTTAGAAGTGTGTCTATGGAATGCTTTACCATTCTTTCAGAAGCACATTTGTGAGGTCAGACACTGATGTGGATGAGAAATCTCTGCTATAATTCATCCCAAAGGTGTTCTATCAGGTTAAGGTCAGAACTCTGTGCAGGTCAGTCAAGTTCAAGTTGACGTCTTGTACGTCACTACGTTCATAATTGTTGGCCAACATTTGTGTAACCGTGTGCATGCAAGACAAGTTGGAGCCAACATCCGTTGAACAAAAATCCACGGTTTTGTTGTTGGAAAGTCTGATCACGTGTACAGGGCATTAAGGTGTCAGCATACTAAGACATTTTGGACAATTTCATGCTCCCAACTTTGTGGGAACAATTTGGGGAAGGCCGCTTCCTGTTCCAACATGACTGAGCAACAGTGCACAAAGAAAGGTACATAAAAACATGGATGAGCGAGTTTGGAGTGGAGGAACTTGACTGGCCTGCACAGAGTCCAGACCTCAACCCAATAGAACACCCTTGGGATGAATTAGAGCGGAGACTGCAAGCCAGGCCTCGTTGTCCAGTTCACTGCCTTACCTCACAAATGCGCTTCTGGCAGAATGGTCAAACAATTACCATAGTCGCACTCCTAAACCTTGTGGACAGCCTTCCCAGAAGAGTCGAGGCTAGTATAGCTGCAAAGGGTGGGTCAACTTAATATTGAATCCTACCGACTAAGACTAGGATGCCATTAAAGTTCATGTGCGTGCAAAGGCAGACGTCCCGATACATTTGGTAATATAGTGTATATAAAGTATTCTTAAGCCAACCTTTTTTCAAATTTTTTTCAGTCTCCTACCTATAGATTCTGCCAGTAACAGCACTTCTTGTTGCAAGTTGACAGCACTAAACCACTGCATTTCTTCACTTGGCCATTAGGCTGCCCATCAAGTCTATCAAAATACCACGGCAAACTGAAGAAACTTGCACAACAAGCTGACAATGCTGCTGCTAATTGCAAAACAGAGGCCTTGCAACTAAGACACTTAACCACTTCAGCCCCAGACCACTTTTTGCGATTCGGCACTGCGTCGCTTTAACTGAAAATTGCACGGTCATGCGACGTGGCTCCCACACAAAATTGACAGCCTTTTTTTCCCACAAATAGAGCTTTCTTTTGGTGGTATTTGATCACCCCTGCGGTTTTTATTTTTTGCGCTATAAACAAAAATAGAGCGACAATTTTGAAAAAAAAAAAACGCATTATTTTTTACTTTTTATTATAATAAATATCCCCCAAAAATATATAAAAAAAACAACATTTTTTTCCCTCAGTTTAGGCCAATACGTATTCTACATATTTTTGGTAAAAAAAATAAAAATAAAATAAAAAATCGCAATAAGCGATTATTGATTGGTTTGCGCAAAAGTTATAGCGTTTATAAAAGAGGGGATAGTTTTATGGCATTTTTATTAATACATTTTTTTTTTTACTAGTAATGGCAGCGATCAGTGATTTTTATTGTGACTGCGACATTATGGCGGACACATCGGACATTTTTGACACATTTTTGGGACCATTGTCATTTATACAGCAATCACTGCTACACAAATGCAGTGATTCCTGTGTAAATGACACTGACAGTGAAGGGGTTACCCAGTGGGTGACAGTGTAGGGGTTAAGTGTTCCTAGGGGTGTGTTACTAACTTTGGGGGGCTGGGCTTTCATTTAGTGAACCCTGATCTCTGCTCCAGTCACACAGAGCAGAGATCAGTGTCACTTGTTGCTAGGCAGAACGGGGAGATGCTGTTTAAAACATCATCTCTCCGTTCAGCCGCCCCGTGAGACGATCACGGCGCTGGTTGGGAACTGGTTAAAGAACGGAGAGAGATTATATATTATATATATATATATATATATATATATATATATATATATATAAGAAATAAATCTTGCTTCAAATCCTCCAACGGACTCGAGTCCGGTTTAAAATCCGGTCGTCTGTGTGATAGTCCGATGGACTAAAACCGATGCTAGGGCAGCTATTGGCTACTGGCTATGAACTTCCTTATTCTACATCACGTCCGAATCCGTCAGACTTTTTTTAGTGATCGTGTGTGGCCAAATCCATTCATTTGAAAGTCCGGCGGACCTCAGCTGCAAAGTCCGTCGGATTGTCCGCCGGACTAAGTCCGTTGAAAAGTCCGGTTGTGTGTACGCAGCATTAGAATGAAAGCAGCAAAATAACCAGCATTTTCCCCAAGCGAAGGTTAACAATTTCTCTTTTTTCTTTAGGATTAGAATTTAAAATTCTAAATTGTAATGATAGATTCATTACAGGTATATCCATTTGTAAATAATTGACAGAATAATGTTAAAGGCTTGCGAGTCTATGATTCTTTAGATTAGAGTGTCAAGGAATGAAAAAAGAAAGTGCTAAATTGAGAGTTTCCTCTAAATACTTGGCAAAGCCAGCAGGAATCATTTCTATATTGTTCCGAAACGTTCTATAAAACTGATCTATGGTATGTGGTAGAATGGATTTAACTAGAAATTTTGTGGACTGTATCTAATAGATATCTAATAGGTCCTTTTGCCATCTGTCCCAGATCTAATACAGCAATGTTTATTACTTGCTGGATAGCATTCCAGTTGAAGTAGCTGCACATAAATTTTTCTTGATGGTGCTGATCCTCCTGCATGTGCTAAAAGGCGTTTTTCAGGCGCTTTAGCGTTAAAAAAAAAAGCGCCTGTAAAGCGCTTGAAAGAAGCTGCAACTGCAATCCCAATGTAAAAGCCAGAGTGCTTTCACACTGAGATCCCTTTCACACTGGGGCGTTTTTCAGACGCTTTAGTGTTAAAAAAAAAGCGCCTGAAAGAAGCTGCAACTGCAATCCCAATGTAAAAGCCCGAGTGCTTTCACACTGAGGCGCTGCGCTGGCAGGGCGTCAAAAAAAGTCCTGCAAGCAGCTTCTTTGCAGTGCTTTTGGAGCGGTGAATACAACACTTCCAAATCGCCCCTTCCCATTGAAATCAATGAGAAGCGCCTGAAAAACGCCTTTGGCAGCAGCGTTTTGTGAGCGCTTTTAACCCTTTATTTGGCCACTAGCAGGGGTTAAAAGCGCCCCAATAGCGCTAAAAAAACGCTGGTAAAGCACTGCTAGTTTATGCGGCGCTTTACGCGCGTTTTTTGGGCACTGACATTGTGAAAGGGCTCTTAAAGCACTTGGGCTTTCACATTGGGATTGCAGCTGAGGCTTCTTTCAAGCGCTTTATGGGCGCTTTTTTTAACGCTAAAGCGCTTGAAAAACGCCCCAGTGTGAAAGGGGTCTTACTGTGAAACTTTGTGGCACATCCTGACATGCCACAATGTGTGGTTCTTCCTATCCAAGACCACAACCTACAGGAAGGTAGCATACTTTGAATTGCGTGAGGCTCGGTTCACACTATTGAAATTGGATGAGGGTTTCTCCGCATCCAATTCACAGCAGTCCTGTGCATCTTCTGGTCTGTTTCAGGTCCAAATTCAGCCAAAAAATCAGACCAAAATCAGACCAGAAACGGTGAACAGGGGACGCACTGGACCCCTGCTGTGACCCGCTCCCCATGGCAGTGTGGACCCAGCCTTATACAGGGGTGTGTCACAGCTCACCTAGGGTTGCAAGCTCAGGATTTTCATACAGCAGATTTCAGGATTGGGTAAAATACTTAAAAGGTAAAGAACTAATGCGGGTGCAGTGCACCTGCTGGTTTGGTGCAGGTTAGATGCGCTTTCCCATTGACATCCATTATGTCCAGTGGTTTTGGTATGCTTTGAGGCCACATCAAAAGTTCTGTATGTAGGACTTTGGTGCGCTTTCAGAAAAGGCATTAAAACTGTGGGAGATAATAGGAGTCAATGGGAAAGTGCAGATAACCCGCAACCCGCAGGTACACTGTGCTGCACCATTGGTGCCATCAAACCATGCCGCATCAGTGTGAAAGGGGTCTAAATAAGATATTTTACCTATCCTAAAGAAAAGTCCTCAAAAGACCTTAAAAGTCAAATTTGTAACAACATGCCTTCTCCCACTTAAAATACTTAGGGTCCTTTCACACGGGGCGGATCAGTTCTGATCCGCCCCGTGGATGTCCGTTTGCTCAGCGGGGATCACTCCGCCGATCCCCGCTGAGCAGGGAGATGACAGCTCCGTCTCTGCACACTGCGCAGGGACGGACCTGTCACAGCGCCGCTCTCCCCTATGGGAGATCGGATGACGACGGACCGCAGTGCCCGTCGTCACCCGATCCGATCCGCAGACGGATGGAAAAATAGCTTTTTCTTCCGTTACACTTTTTCGGATCGGAGCGGGTCGGATGTCAGCGGACATGTCACCGCTGACATCCAACGCTCCATAGACCTCTATGGAGCACCCGTTCAGGTCCGCCTGAAAAACTGACAGGCGGGCCTGAACGGGACGTCAGTGTGAAAGAGGCCTTAAGGTCAAGCTCCGTTTACTGCCCACTTAATTTCAACATATTTTTGTCATAAGAATAAATAGAAAGTACAAAGAAGTTAGTGTCACATACTAAAAATCCTCACCATGTTACATAAATGCTAGAGCTTTATAACTATTACTTTTGCCTTTACTTGGGGACTATTTATAAATACGACTGACAGGAGCTGATACTGTCTATAGGAATCATGTTCACAGGTTTTATCTGTATACTTAAGGGAACAAATCAAAGTTAATGGAACGTTTAGCAAATCATTAGTCAGCACTGGCTTGGTTATTTTTTTTGTCATAGTGCTGTGAGCACTGGGAATGGCTGTGGCCAGTTCAGGTTAAAGTGAAAGTCCAGCCAAATCTTTTTAAGTTTTGGAGAGTAGGATGGGTTAGAAACCTTGGATTAACAATCTCTGGTCCTGTCTGTACCGTGCTTGTGCCTAAACACAGCACCAGAGCACTGCTAGCAATGTGTATGGGCTCAAAACACAGCAGTGCAGGCAGCTCTCTGGTGTTGTGTATGGGCACATGTGCAATATGGAGGCCCACAAGGATTAATGGGACATGAAGCCATGAAGATCACTGATATGCCAAGGGGGCTCTCCAGACCGGATGTTTGGGGAAGTGTTGGAGGAAGGCAGGAGAAAGTTAACAGTGGCAGCTAAAAAGTAAGACTAGGGAAGAACAAAGGAAGTTAACATGAGGGTTTAATACTACTTTAAGACTGAACGTCCCAGTGCACTATGCAATAGCACGGCAACTTATAGTCCACCTGGGAAACACGCAGGAAATTACGACATTGCATCAGCTAAGCAAGCTTTGTGAACTTAAAGTTGGCCATACACCAATAGTTACCTACATCTAGGGCAATTGTATTTTGCCATTGTATGGCTATTGCAGTTTGACAGATAGTTCCGTTGGCTTTCAAAATACCTCACCAGCAAATGCATGAGATTGGATGCTGTCATTCGGCCAAACATTTCCCAACAGTCTCAAACATGCCAGCAGATCCATCCACTGTGCAAATTTTGTACAGTTCCTCAGGAACTGCCTGAAATTTTTGCATGGTGTATGGCCAGCTTAACAAAGGAATTACCTTGCTGCTAGGAGTGTAAGCATTTTCCCCCTGATGGATTCCCCACTGAAATCAATGGAAAAGCATCAAAGTATATGTCAACAAGCATCTGAAGGGAAACAGTTGTCCGATAATCCTATGAGGAAAATCTGCCTCTAGGGCCCTTGTTTCTCAATAAATATTCTGGCTCTGTGGACAATTTAATAACAAAAAAATTTTAATAAAAAAGGTATTTAATGCATACATTGGCCACAACATAGTATCCAATGCTGATATTTTTCAGCAAGGCATTGCTGCTCAGCACAAGGCACATCACTGCTTAAAATTTGATTGTTAGACTGGAATTTCAATGCTCAGACCAAAGAACTGGTTCCTTAAGAAAGCATTTCCTTGTCCTTTGCTCTCTCTTACCTCCTCTCACTCAGACCCTTACATGGTATGCAGGTTGTCACACTTGGATTCATAAACATGCAAAAATGTCAACACGTATATGTCATGCAATATTATGCTGGTCCTTTAAAAAAATCTGACGCTAGTTGTTTCTGGTATCTCTTACTTAAAGCTCATCATCTTTTCCAAGAACAGACATTTTAACTTTTGGTTGATGCTGAGGAGTAGGGATGAACTCTGTTTTCGACTCGAACATAGGCCGTTCGTCTGTTCGGCGAATTCAGAACTTTGTGGACCATTTTGCACCAAATTCGTGTGGCACGAACGGCCCACAATGCACTACGCCATCGCAGTGCATTGCTGGCTCATGATTGGCCAGGCATGCACTCTGACCCCGCATGACAATCACAGCGCCGGCAGCGAGGAGAGCCATAATTGGCCATAGGCAGGATGCCTGGGGCCAATTATAGCTCAGGGGGGTTTAGTACACGTACCACACTATATAAGACCGCCAGCACTGCGGCCTTGTGTAGTGTGTTCTGGCGTGCAGGGAAAGAGCTAGATAGGCAGGGACAGTGTGTTCTTTTCTCAGGCATCTGCAGGAGTTAAAGTGGGTGTTGTGTGCCTCCAGCACAGTATACACTTGTCTCTACCCTTTTATGCTGGTGTTCTCTAATACAGGCATCTGCAAGAGTTAGTGGGTGGCGTGTGCTTCCAGCACAGCACAGTATACACCTGTATCTACCCTTTATTGCTGGTGTTCTGTAATACAGGCATCTGCAGAAGTTAAAGTGGGTGTTGTGTGCCTCCAGCACAGTATACACCTGAAGATACCCCTTATTGCTGGTGTTGTCTGTTGCATATCTTGCATATTAGCCTTTAAAATTAGCACTTTTGATTTCGAATGTTCGAGTCCCATAGACTTTAATAGGGTTCTAAAGTTCGTATAAATTTTTGGTCCATTCGAAGGTTCTGGTGCAAAGCAAACCGGGGGGGTGTTCGGCTCATCCCTACTGAGGAGGTAAACTATCTAGTGGCTTTCCTTATCTCTCAGAGATTCTGTTGGTAAGATCACTGTTTTTGAGGTTCTAGGTTCACACCCTAGCCACAGTCATCGTGAGGGGATTCTACTTTCCCCATGGGTAGTAGTAATCCATTCCGTGTTATGGAGAATGCAAAAAGAGCAGGAACCCCTGTCTGGATGAAAACCCAAGGATGGATTAATGCTCTAAACTACAAGGATTTGGAGGCACAGTCCCAGGAACTCAAATGATTTAAGAAGACAGTATGTGACTCCCCATACTCGACTAAAACTCAAATAGTTTTGAATGGACTAATATTTTAAATTGATCTATTGCTAGTTGTAGTGAAATATATATTTCAAATACAGAACGAGATAAATATTTCTGCTGCCAGTAAATTAAATTCTCACTGCAATAAGGCCACCCCAACTCGAGTTTAAAGAGTTTTACCCTTCTGTTGTCCATGTGTTAACACCAAATTTTCTATAAAGCAGTGATAATTGTTACATTTTGGAGCTGCCTCGAGCTTCCATCTAACATTTTAGAAAAAATGTAATTGTCCCTTTTTTGCTGAAAACCCTTCAACTAGTGAGCCATGCTTATATCCCCATATTTCCGGCAGACCGGGTTGTAGTTCTCAAGTATGCTAATAACTGCAATTAGTCCAGTAGTAGTCCATTGACACTTCATCTCTAGAACTGAAAGTGTGTATCTCTGTACAGGCAGAGAACTGGAGTAAGAGTCTACAGCAGTCTGACATTGCGTCTGCGATCCATTGATCACAGGTACAATTCTTTGCAGACTCCTGTGGTAAAATAGCACAAATATGTGCATTTAATATTTTTACAAAATTTTAACTTGGCCTTTAATGTATTTAGTACAATTTAGTGCTATGAAGCATGAGTGCATTCCCAAGGATTGCAGTTTGATGCATGTAGAAAATAGCATAGTATTACAAGACAATGAGTGCATGTTACGTGAGGCTAAAGTAAGGACTTCCCTTGTCTCTGAAAATAGCTTATTTCTCAGTTTCCTGGTAACCTTATCATGTGTTTGCTCCCCAAGGTCACACTGTCCTTAAGGCTACCAAGATAACCTCACATACACTGTAGGTTCTCTTCAGCTTTCTAATCCTAGACATTTAGTAGCATTAGCTGTGTTGTCAGACTTGCCCATATCATTGTCAAAGTATCTGACATATTTATTAGACTTCAGTCAACTGTGTTGCTAAAGTAAATCTCAATGTACTGTGAAATTGTTTCCACCATAAAATGCTTTTTTTATCTTTGCAAATAGCTTTTTGTTATTAGTCTCATATGCATCTCCCTTTAAAATATAAAAATATGGCCAAATTCCACAAATATAGGGCAACAGACAGGTATGTATATAAATTGCAAAATGGTATTTTTATAGGGATCTCATTCTCATGATTCAGGCAAAAAAACAGTGCTAAACTGCATAAAAAAGGCCAGTGGTTACTTACTGGATCACATGCCCGGTGCCACTTTCTTCCCTGCTTCCAAATGGAAATATACTTTTATAGTTGGGTGGAAATCACTTTGCCTGAGAGTACCTACCTTGTTTTAGTGCCCAGTGCTAGAAAACAGAGAATGGTCCAGTACTTAGAACCACACTGTCGATCTGCAAAGTGCCCAACAGGTGGTGGACCCAGCCCAGGCCCCAGCATATTGCATACAGAGCCAGTTGGCCAAGTATTGAGCACCGGGAGTCTAGAGGATGGTGGGATCTTTAGAAATAGGCTGCAAGGTACTTAGTGCTACCACCAGATATTCTGTACTGTATTTGTGGCTGGTATAAACATGTACATCTCTGCCTGTGGAACTAGTGGGCCAATTCAAATCCATGTCGGGTAGGAGACAAAAAAATAAAAAATCCCCTTTTGTTAAAGTGGTACTAAATGTTAGTCAGGACACCAGTGCTGCTTCCCTGATTTCTGGGCTATAGAGCTGGGTATTGAGGGCAGCTGAGCGATAGGCTCTTGCTGCCATCAAAATTCTGGGAGGAGAAAGCAGGGACATGGTTTGTCAGGCACTATGATTATCTATGGAAGTACACAGCACCAGCTGGGAGAATGCACGCTTGGGTGTTTCCAGATGGAACCTTTCAGGATATAGAGACACCCTCTATTGGGCATAAAAGAAAGGTCTACAGATGAGAATATTAGAAGGAAGGTATCACTGGGAAAAGTAAGAGGGGCCATATCAATTATGATTTTGAATGTTAAGCTTACCAAGATATAAAAAAACAGGAGGATTTAATATCACTTTAAGCTCATTTCTCAGCTAATACGAGTTAAATATTAAACATGTTGTAAAGAAAACTGTATATTTATTATTATTATTATTGGTGAGGTGTAAACCTATTTGTATTATTCAGTTTTGAGTAGATTCTAGTTGGGGAAACTAGGAAATCTCCCTTACCAAATCTCTGTCTGATCTGTCACTTATGAGAGCCTGCAAAATCTTCTTGCTTTGTAAAAACATCACCATCAATGCATTCTCACATGTGCAGGTGAGCTTTAAAAAGCTAGTGGGGGGGTCGCAGGCCTATAAGAGCTCCATCTGCATGCTCTACAAAGAAAACCAATACAAGATTTTATTCCACTGGTACCAAAACCCTGACCTGCTCCACTCCATATACCCCTCTGCCGATCCCCACTGTTGACACTGTTGTAAAGATGTGGGGACGCTATATCATACCTATTGGACCTGCCCTCCGATCGCCCCCTACTGGCAGACAGTGCACTCCTTACTTCACTCCATCTTTGGTTCCTGGGTGCCGTTCAACCCTAAAAAAAAAAAAAAAAAAAAAAATACTTTCCTCCTGGGCCACCCACCCCCCTCTATTTATAAACTGTCTAAAAAGCTCTTAGTCCAGGTGCCAAAGGCTGTGTGATGTTTGGTAGCCCTGAAATGGAAAAGGAGGGAATCCCCTCATTGTTTGAACTGCACTCCAGGATCAGAGATGTTAAATGGATGGAATATCTGACAGCTTCCCTAAATAACACCCTCGATACACACAATCAAGTGTGGGAGCTGTGGGATATGCTGGACGCCCCTACAACCTGATATCCTGATGAACCTTGACCTCTGGGAGGTCGCATGTGGTTGGTGTCCTCGGGCGGTGAAGAAGTCCTAGGGCTGGTGGTTGTCCTCTCCTATCTTTTCTCTCCACTACTTTCTATCTGCCCATCTCCGCTCTTCTTGCTTTTCTGATTCTCCCTACCCTCACTATATTTACCTTCTCCTACATTTGCCAACATGCACTTTTGCAGGTTAGATTCTGTTGTGATACAGAAGTTCTGAATCTTACTCAATCTGATATTATTATTATTATTATTCTTCATGATTTATATAGCGCCAACAGTTTACGCAGCGCTTTACAATGTAGACCTGGCAGGGGGGACAACACAATTACAGTGCAATACAAAAGGTACAGGGGGGCCCTGCTCGTAGAGCTTGCATTCTAAAAGGGAGGGGGTGGTGGTACAAAAGGCAATAGCTGCAGAGAATGATTTGATGGGGTGGCTCGGGGACAGTTAAGTGGGTGTGGGATAGGCTTCCCTGAATAAATGAGTTTTCAGGGAACTCCTAAAGGTGGACAGGGTAGGGGCTGATCGGACAGACTGGGGCAGGGAGTTCCAGAGGATGGGAGAGGCTCTGGAGAAGTCTTGAAGGTGAGCATGAGAGGAGGTAACAAGGGAGCTAGAAAGCAGGAGGTCCTCGGAGGAGCGGAGGGGACGATTTGGGCGATATCTGCAGATGAGGTTGGTGATGTAGATGGGGGCGATTTTGTTGATTGCTTTGTATATGTTATGGTTAGCATTTTGAATTTTATATGGTGGGGTAGGGGAAGCCAGTGACGGGATTGGCAGAGAGGGGCAGCAGTCACAGAACAATTAGTGAGGTGTATTAGTCTAGCAGCAGCATTCATAATAGACTGAAGGGGGGGGGGGGGGGGGGTTAGCCTGCTTAAGGGTAGGTCATTAGGGAGAGAGTTGCAGTAGTCAAGGCGGGAAATAATCAAGAAGTGAACAAGTTGCTTTGTGGGGTCATTAGTCAGAAAGGGTCGAATTCTGGAGATGTTGCAGAGGGGAAGGCGACAGGATTTAGCCAGTGATTGGATATGGGGGCTGAAGGAGAGGTCAGAGTCAAGGATTACATCCAGGACCATGGCATGTGTGGAGGGACCAATGGATGTGTTGTTGATATTAATGGTGAAGTTATGGGGGGGGGGGGGAGATCGTGAAGGAGGAAATATAACAAGCTCAGTTTTAGAAAGATTGAGTTTGAGGAAGTGGTGTGACATCCATACTGATATGTGGGAAAGTGGGAAAGTGGTAGCAGTAATTGTGAGGGGACAGGGTCCAGGGAGCAGGTAGTGAGGTGGGCCGTGGAGAGGAGTTTATTAACTTCATCTGTGGTAACTGGGCAAAAAGAGGAGAGTATCGAGCGCGGTGTTGGACCTGTTGTGTTGGGTAGGGGAGGAAGTTGAATGCTGGATATCTCCTTGTAAATTGTGTAAATTTTGCTATTGAAATGGTTGGCAATCTGTTGAGCGGTAAGCAAGTTAGTGGGTGGGGGCAGTGGGGGGTGAAGTAAGAAATTAAGGGTAGAAAAGAGTTGATGAGATTTGGATGAGAGGGTTTTTATGAGAGTGTTGTAATAGGTTTGTTTAGCAGTGTGAAGGCAGGAGTTGTATTTGAGAAGGGCAGATTTGTAGAGGGTAAACCATATACTGTCTTTGGCTATACGATTTGTGGTTGTAAACCCTTACAGACCACTTTGACCTACAGGTAAGCCTAGATTAAGGCTTACCTGTAGGTCCAAGAAATATTTCCTAAACCTACACGGTTTAGGAGATATTTGCAAATAGACAGGCACCGCTGTCTACGTCATATGCGCCGTAGACAGCAGTGCACAGGCGCACTGAGCATATGCAGTTAGTGGTGGCTCCCGTGCACATGCACGGGAGTGAAGTCATCGCGACTCTGGCCAATCACAGCGCCGGAGCCACGATACCTGGAAAGAAGATGGACGCTCCGTGGAAGAGGGGACAGCAGTGACATCGCTGGCTCCTGTGTCAGGTAAGTGACACATAATGGGCTACTATGCGATGCATAGTAGCCCATTATGCTTTACCTTTGCAGGGAAACAAAGAGGAAGTAAGCCAATCATGGTTTACTTCCTCTTTAACTGAGTTTTATCACTGGCCATAATGTTTGTTGACAATCTGCCAGGTCTATGCTTTCAGCAACAAATGCATGTCTTCTTATATTTTCTGTTGGAAAATTTTGAAAAATGTATAAATTTGTCAGTTTTCCAAAAAAAAAAAGCTAGTGGATGACTGCACTCCCAAACTCCATCAAAAACTTAGAACCCATGTTAATTAGTTCAAGATATGCTCACTAAATGGCTTTAGGGCAATGTGATCTTTATGTCTTCTCTACCAATTCATACATGCAGTTAAAATTGGTCAATTATATTGTCTCAGAGAATTACCATACTATACACATTGGGAGCTCCAGTATCTGTTCACAGTAGGATTATGACTGACAGCGCTGTTCCATTTGCAGGGTCATGCGTTGACTGTGTTGTAAACATTTCACCATTACAAGAGTCATAAAAGTCAGTTATGAGGTACTTCTGTTTTCTAGACCTCTGTGGTCTGCGTAGCTGGTTCCATGTGATTTTATCTAGGAGGAAGAAAAGAAACTATGCATGTTTATTTAAATCTATTTTCCTTTTTTTTTTTTATTCACCACATTTTTTTCAGTATTTAACAAAGCCTTAAATAAAGGTGGTTTTATTATACCACATGCATGTGAAGTATTTGTCATTGTTAATTTTTCTTGCTGTGATTTTCTCAGATTTGAGCTCAGAATTATTCAAACATCTGTTATGTTAAATACTTTTGATTAGTTGAGTATTTATCATGTTATGCTTTTTTTCCCCCTGTAGGTACACAATGGCTACCTGTACATGTGTTCTATGGTGCATATTTTGGATTGTGGTCTTGATTTTCTTGGCTTGGCCATTGAGCATCTTCCTTGGTGGTCTATATGGATTCCTGGCACCCCTAACCACTTGTATTGGATTGGATAAGGTGACAGACTTGCTGCTGCAAGGAGTTAACTTGGGCCGCACCTGTGCTGAATATGCACGTGCAGGAAAATCTCTGTGCTGAGCTGGAGGCCTACACCATCAGTGCCCTGATCAAAGCTTCATCTCAAGACAAGGACACACCTCATAGGCTAAATAATTCCTACAAGTCATCGGAGTCAAATATATAATATATTGGTGCCACATTATGGCATGTAAAATGTATGACGATTGGTGCTTTTGTTTTTACAGTTTCTGTTTTTGAGTAAAAAAATGTATTTAACACGGGGTCTTGTCTTTGGGACCACACATTTTTGGAGTTAATGTAACAGATACTCTAAACTTAGCTTGCCCAGTATTGCACGCTGGGACTTATTTTCTCTTTGCAATAAAATATGAAGTCATGGAGATATTCAATAAAGATTACTTGGTTGACAATTTTCTGCATTAGAAATATCTTAATGAATTAAGGGGGGGGGGGGGGGGGCTGTTCATATGAACACTTGTAAATCATATTCAGAAGTGTCTTGCGTGGGGATTATCCATTGACAACCAATGCTCTTTCACAGCAAACAGTGTTGGAGATTAAAGCGGGATTCCACCCTAAAGTGGAACCTCCGCTGATCGGATCCCTCCCCCCCCTCCGGTGTCACAATTGACACCTTTCAGGGGGGAGGGGGGTGGAGATACCTGTCAAAGACAGGTATTTACACCCACTTCCGGGCATAGACTCCCGTGGGAGTCTACGCCATTTCCTGCCCTGCCGCGCTGTCTGCTGGGACACACACGGTTCCCAGTGACAGCGCAGAGATTTCCTATTGCGCGGCGCGACTCGCGCATGCGCAGTAGGGAACCGGGAAGTGAAGCCGATTCGCTTCACTTCCTGATTCCCTCACCTAGAATGGTGGCGGCAGCAGCCGAGAGCCGAGCGATCGATCGGCCTCGGCATCGCTGGAACCCGGGACAGGTGAGTGTCCATTTATATGGCTTTTAATATTTATTTTTTTTGGTGGAATCCCTCTTTAAATAGGATATAGACACTTTACCACCACTGACTCTAGCTTGTGTTTATGCACTAAACTAAATGAATACTACAAAACCTACCTGCTCTCCCTTTCACACACTGTACTATTCTCATCCCTAATATTTAATATAAAGCTAAATTGGAGTTTTTTTTTCCCCTCTGCCCAGCTTCACTGTCTCATTAAGGATAATGTCTTACTCCGAGTTTCTTTTCCTGCCTCTAGTAGAGAGTTTTCCCCATCTTCCACTCTCCACCTCTTCCTCTCTATTGGCCAATCAGCTAACAGTTCTGCCCCTACCACTCTCCAGAAATCCAGTATTCACTCCAGCCTCTTGCTTGGAGGCCATATTTTGGATTGGGCCCAGGAAGCCGAGAGGTCCACAACAATAGCAGTCTGCTCTCCTCTGTAAAATCTGATCACTCTGGCCAGGTTATAGAGCTTAGAAGCAATCAGAGATTGGAACATCCCTTCACCTGCTGCACTCCCTCACACACTCCATAAATCTCTTCTTTCCCTTACTGATATAGCTGCCAGCAAACCTGGATGAGTCACAGGATTGCTGGCACCCTGCATAGAACCCATCTCCTTCCCTGGTCACAAAGCTGGAGATCCAGCACAAGGGCTTTTTTTGCTGCTTCAGCTGTCTTCTCATCAGCCTACTGCCTGAGCCCTGGCAGTTTGCAAAGTATAGTCAAGGATCTGAGAGCAGGCAAGCTGAGGAGATGGCTGAAACAGGAGCAGAGAAGCACTTAAGCTCACCACACACATTGCAACCCGATTACACAAATTGCTTTGGATTTATTAACAAGTATGTAGCGCAAGAACCTGCCCCCCCATGCAAACTGGCATGCCTGCGTTCAGCTTTCCTAAATGCAGGAGAAGTTCTCTGGGAAGTAAAAACAACACTCACAGATCACCTTTTCCTGCATTTAGATGTTTATATTTTAAATCAGATTTAAACATGTATAGAGAACCCAAAAACAATATACCAAGCAGACTTTTAAAACACCTGCTCCCTCTAGTATATGCCACTTTTACCACCAACAAGATGCCTACGTGAGGGATGAAGTTACCAGTGCACATCATATGAGGGAGTAAATAGCGATCCGGTGGAGTGGGTTCATTGATAATACCCTTATCAGTATTAAATGTTTTCTCAAGCGCTATACTTGCTCCTATACTGAGATGGTTGACCCCTATTTCAAGTGCTGATGTCTTAGCCCTTGTACACACGGTCAGACATTTCGATGGACAATGTCCGATAGGACCGTGTTGTCGGATAATCCGACAGTGTGTGGGCTCCATTGGACTGTTTCCGTCGGAGTATCCGACGGACCAAGTTTTCCAGCTGGGCTATAACATTTTCCGACACTATGATCCGATCGGACTTTGTCCGATTGTGTGTAGAGAATTCCGATCGGACAAAGTGCCACGCATGCTCCGATCAATTTCCTAGACCAAAGCTATTGGCTACTAGCCTGAACGTAGTCCCGTCCTAACGAAATAACGTCATCACATTTAGTGCGATCGGATTTTCTGACAACTTTGTCCGACTGTGTGTATGCAACAGTTTCGGGCAAAATCCGACGGATTTGGTTGTCGGAATGTCCGACCGTGTGTACAAGGGCTAAAAGGTTATCCCCTTTAATGGGTGAATAGCCACCTAGTGGAGAGAGTTCCTTTACACGTGCCCTTGTTATTGAATACCCTCTATTATACTATATTTGCTCAGATTCAGAGTTATTTGATTTGCTCATCTATAGAGATAAACGCTCGCTATTGGAAGTGCTGATGTTCTACAGAGGTACAGAGGGTGTTACCAATGCACATATTAGTAATGGTCCCCCTGAGGTCCTTTCCTCCCATTTACAATGTGAAACAGCCTTGGTCTTAGGATGACAATCATTTTTAATTCCCCAGCATCCTCAATACCTTACATACAATCAATACTCCATCCTGACTCCTGAAGAAGCAGAACTTGTTTGCGGGAAATGCATCAAGAATTGGAGTAGTCCCACCCCCAGATAATATATGTTGTTAGACAATTTGTCTTACTTGTGATCTTACAGTGCCTTAAAAAAGGTATTCACACCCTTTGAAACTGTCATATTACAACCAAAAATGTAAATGTATTTTAAATAGGATTTTATGTGATAGACCAAAACAAAGTGGCACATAAATGCTTTTAATTTTTTTTTTTACGAATATCTGAAAAGTGTGGCATGCATTTGTATTAAGCTCCCTTTACTCTGATAACCCTAACTAAAATCTAGTGGAACCAATTGCCTTCATAAGTCACATAATTAGTAAATAAATAGAATCCACCTGTGTGTAATTTAATCTCAGTATAAAGACAGCTGTTCTGTGAAGCCCTCAGAGGTTTGTTAGAGAACCTTAGTGAGCAAAACAACATCATGAAGGCCAAGGAATACACCAGACAGGTCAGGGATAACGTTTTGGAGAAGTTTAACCATTTGCCATTGGCACTTAAACCCCCTTCCTAACCAGGCCAATTTTCAGCTTTCGGTGTTCTCACATTTTGATAGACAAATAGTCATGCCACACTGTACCAATATGCAATTTTTGTCATTTTTTCCCCACACACAAATAGAGCTTTCTTTTGGTGGTATTTGATCAACTCTGGGTTTTTTTTTTTTGCGCTATAAAAAAATAAAATATTTTTGTCTGTTACAAAATGTTGCAAATTAGTCATTTTTCTTCATGACCCCTTTTTAGAAAGTAGACATTCCAAGGTATTTAGTAAGAAGGCATTGTGATTTTTTTTTTGAAGTTATGATTTTTTCCCCCACAATTCTTTGCAAAAGTAAGATTTCTTTTTTACCAAAATTGTCATATTAACAAGTTATTTCTCTCACACAGCATATGCATATCACAAATTACACCCCAAAATACATTCTGCTATTTCTCCCAAGTATAGCAATACCACATGTGTGAGGCTTTTACACAGACTGGCCACATACGGAGCTCCAACATGCAAGGTACACCATCAGGCGTTCTAGGAGCATAAATTACACATCTAATTTCTACACCTTACACTTTTGAAGGCCCTGGAGCACCAGGACAATGGAAACTCCCAAAAAATTACCCCAACATATATTCTGAGGCATAATGAGTCTTTTTAATGTGATTTTTTTCCACGAGTTTTTAGAAAATGTGGAAATAAAACGAAAATGCATATTCTTTTACATAAGTCCATTTATAAGATATTTCTAACACATAGCATGCACATAGCAAAAATGACACCGCAAAATATATTTTACTACTAGTCCTGAGTATGGCGATAGCATGTGCGAGACTTACACAGATGCAGGGAGCACCATCAGGTGAATAGGGACATACATTTCAAATCTAATTTGACTACCTATTACAAAATTTGTGAGTGACTGTAGCAGCACTGTAGTGGCATGGACAAGCACTGATGTGGCATGGAAGTGGCATGAGTGTGGCACGCCAGATGGAGACCCCACGGTCACTGAAATTCTTGGGTGCGTGCCCCAGGAGGGCACGCGGAAGCTAGATTCTGGGAGGACATCATAGTACGTCCTCCCAGAATTATACGACCACACTGTAGCCATCAGGGCCATATGAAGTAGAGTCTGTACAAGGGTGCAAGAGTGCTGTTCGATCATTTGGATTCTGTAACAAGTGCATTCGACCACTGTATGTAGTGGTCCACTCTGTATGGTAACAGTCAGTGTGTGTGTGCGCATCTGTCGGTGGAGAATCTCACAAGATTTTCTATTTCAGACCCCACACTTATTGGACTCTTTGTTGAATTTTTTGTCAAGGTCTTTTCCAGTTTTTAGCGCTGAACCTTTTGTATGCTTTTAAGGTTTAAGAAAACCTGTTATGCCGCGTACACACGATCGGAATTTCGGCCAGCAAAAGACCGATGAGAGCTTTTCACCGGAAAATGTGACAGTGTGTATGCTCCATCGGAATTTAGCTGGCTGAATTCCCTCCAGAAAAAAATCTGAGAGCATGTTCTTAATTTTCCGGACGGAAAAACTTTCCATCGGAAATTCAGATTGTGTGAATGCAATTCCGATGCGCAAAAACGCACACATGCTCAGATCCAACTACGAGACGGAAGCTATTGGCTACTGGCTATTGAACTTCCTTTTTCTAGTCCCGATGTGGCATGGAAGTGGCATGGGTGTGGCCCGTCAGATCTGGGAGACCAGACGGTCACTGACATTCTTGGGTGCCTGCCCCAGGGGGGCAACGTCCTAGTACACCCTCCGAAAATTATACGACCACACTGTAGCCATCATTCGGCTATGGCCCGGTCGGCAAGTGGTTAAAGCAGGGTTAGGTTATAAAAAAATAAAAAATAAAAAAAAATAGCCCGAGCTTTGAACATCTCACAAAGCACAGTTCAATCCATCATCTGAAAATGGAAAAAGTATGGCACAACAGCAAACCTACCAAGACACAGCTATCCACCTAAACTGACAGGCCAGGCAAGGAGAGCATTAATCAGAGAAGCAGCCAAGAGGCCCATGGTAACTCTGGAGGAGCTGCAGAGATCCACAGCTCAGGTAGGAGAATCTGTCCACAGGACAACTAGTCGTGCTCTCCACAAATCTGACCTTTATGGAAGAGTGGCAAGAAGAAAGCCATTGTTGAAAGAAATCCATAAGAAGTCCTATTTGTAGTTTGCGAGAAACTATTTGGGAGCACAGCAAACATGTGGAAGAAGGTACTCTGGTCAGATGAGACCAAAATCTAACTAACTTTCTGGCCTATTTGTGGCGGAAAACTAACATTGCACATTACCCCGAACACACCATCCCCATCGTGAAAACAGTGGTGGCAGCGTCATATTGTGGGGATACTCTTGAGCAGGTACAGGGAAGCTGGTTCGATTCAATGCCAAGATGGGCAGCTGACACAATTCACTGGTGGCGAATATTAAAATAAAAACATACAAATAGTGCCGCACTTAAAACTGACAAAGTCCTTGACAAGAAATTCAACAAAAATAGTCCAATAAGTCTGGGGTCTGAAATAGAAAATCTTGTGAGAGATTCTCCACCTACAGAAGCACCCACACTGATTCTGCATACAGTCGAATGCACTTGTTACAGAATCCAAATGATCGAACAACAGCACTCTTGCACCCTTGAACAGATTCCACTTCATATGGACCCCAATGCATGTTTCGTCCCACCATAGATAAAAAAAAATAAAAAAATAAAAAAGCACTTCATAGTGTAATACATTCAAAGTAAAATTTATTAAAATCTGTACGTCACTCTGTCATCAGCGGCTAGCGGGAGCGTACCCGCAGTCTTCGTGGCACAGAGAGGCAGAACGGGGAGATGCCTATGTAAAAAAGGCATTTCCCTGTTCTGCCTAGCAACATGACAGGGATCTACTGCTCCCAATGTTCTAGTGAGCCCAACCCCCCCCTACAGTTAGAACATGCTGGGGAGGGGGACACAAACCCCTTGATTGCCCCCTTGTCTTTAACCCCTTGCCTGCCAGTGACATTTACATAGTAATCAGTGCATTTTTACAGCACTGATCGGTGTACAAATGTCAATGGTTCCAAAATAGTGTCAAAAGTGTCCAATTTGTCCGCCGCAATGTCGCAGTCACGATAAAAATCATAGATCGTCACCATTACTGATAAAAATATATAAAAAAAATGCCATAAATCTATCCCATATTTTGTAGACACGATTACTTTTGCGCAAACCAATCAATAGACGCTTATTGTGATTTTTACCAAAAATATGTAGAATACATATGGGCCTAAACTGAAGAAGAAATTTGTTTTATATTTTTTTGGGGATATTTATTATAGCAAAAAAATACAGCTTTTTTTTAAAAAATTGGCGCTCTTTTTTTGTTAAGAACGCAAAAACCCCCTAAAAAACAAAACAAAAAAAACGAAAAAAAAAAACACAGAGCTGATCAAATACCACCAAAATAAAGCACTATTTGTGGGAAAAAAAAAGGGACAATTTTGATTGGGTACAACTTCACACGAGCACGCAATTGTCAGTTAAATTTATGCAGTGCTGTTTTTGCAAAAAAATAAATATGTATGGAAAATGTGCAGCGCTAAGCAAATAATGATCAATATCAAAAATAAAAATGCAATATAAATAGTGACACGTGTTAACAAAAAGAGGGGGACACAGACAAGTCCCAAATGTATTCCAAAAGGGTGAAGTTCAAAACGTAAAAAGGGGAAACAGTCACAGAAATCCTGAGTGAACATCCAAAATGTGACAGAGGTAACATAGAAGATCCGCCACCAAAAGCACCAGTCGCTTACCAGAAAGGATAGACTCATACAGGTGTACACCCTATGGGTCAAACAGGCTTTACAGAATGACCAGGGAATTCATGCTCAGTATGTGTATACGGTAAACTTAAAAGGTGCAGCGTTTAGGCGCGTTTCGCCTAAATAGGCATCATCTGGGGAGTTTATTTAGGCGAAACACCCCGGGTTGATACACTGATCACCTGGTTACTATTTTGAAGTGCTTGTTTTTACTCTAAATGTAAGTGCAACTCTTAGGTTTACAACAATAAATATTCCTTACGGAATTACGCTATGCATTTGGGACTGGTCTGTGTCCCCCTTTTTTTGTTTACACGTTGGACATAAATTTTTAATGGAACACTTGTCACTATTTATATTGCATTTTTTCCATATGTCAATTTTATGTTTGATATTGATCATTATTTGCTTAGCGCTGAACATTTTCCATATATATTTCTATTTATTTTTCACTTTTGTGCTGGCTGCTATCGTGTAGACAGCACGGTATATTTTGTTATTTTTATCGCAAAAAAGGGCTTGGTCGGGAAGGGGGTATATCCTTCCAGGGCTGAAGTGGTTAATAAACGTTACATTGAACGTATTACACTATGACATGCTTTTTTTCTACGGTGGAACGATAGATCCTTTAAGGGCCATATGAAGTAGAAGTAGTCTGTACAAGGGTGCAAGAGTGCTGTTGTTCGATCATTTTGATTCTGTAACAAGTGCATTCGACCACTGTATGTAGTGGTCCACTCTGTATGGTAACAGTCAGTGTGTGTGCGCATCTGTCGGTGGAGAATCTCACAAGATTTTCTATTTCAGACCCCACACTTATTGGACTCTTTGTGGAATTTCTTGTCAAGGACTTTGTCAGTTTTTAGCGCTGCACCTTTTGTATGTTTTTAACCACTTAGGCCCCGGACCAATTGTCAGCCTAAGGACCAGAGGTCTTTTTACAATTTCGCACTGCACTGCTTTAACTGGTAATTGCGCGGTCATGCAATGTTGTACCCAAACGAAATTTGCGTCCTTTTCTTCCCACAAATAGAGCTTTCTTTTGATGGTATTTGATTGCCTCTGCGATATTTATTTTTTACGATATAAAAAGGAAAAAGACTGAAAAAAATAAAAAATAAAAAGATATTTTCTACTTTTTGTTATAAGAAAAATCAAATAAACTAAATTTTAATCATACATTTAGGGCAAAATGTATTCAGCCACATGTCTTTAGGCGTATAATGTCAATAAGCGTATATTTATTGGTTTGCGCAAAAGTTATAGCGTCTACAAACTAGAGTACATTTTCTGGAATTTACACAGCTTTCAATTTATGACTGCCTATCTCATTTCTTGAGGTGCTAAAATGGCAGGGCAGTACAAACCCCCCCCCCCCCAAATGACTCAATTTTGGAAAGTAGACACCCCAAGGAAATTGCTGAGGGGCATGTTGAGCCCATTGAATATTTTTTTTTTGTCCCAAGTGATTGAATAATGACACAAAAAAAAAAAAAACAGCTAACCAGCGTCACCAGTGGCACTTATACGGTGATCGCTGGTGAAAGGGGTTAACTCTAGGGGCAATCAGGGGGTTAAAATCTATATTAGGTAGTATATGGGGGTACCTAACATTATAAAAACCTGGCGGTGAACATAAAAAATAATTAGCTACCTAGCGGCACCAGTGACACTAATGCAGCGTTCAGAAAAACGATCGCTTAGTGACACTGGCAAAAGGGGGTGAAAGGGTTAACTAGGGGCAATCAGGGGGTTAAAACCTTTATTGGGGGGGGTAAGGGGCTACCCTGGACCTAACTGCCCTGACAGTTTTTTACTGTCACAACTGACACTAAATGCAGTGACCAGTAAATAAATGAACACTGCAATCAGTGACACTGTGACTGGGAGGGGGAGGGGGGGTGATTTGTGTGCCTATGTGTACCTACATGTCAGTGTAGTGTTTGGTGCACTTACTAGGTGTTCTCCTCGCAGTCCGGTCAAAAAGACCCCCCCCCCCGAGGGGAATTATATCACTTTCTCCCTGCCTGTGTTTACACTACACAGGCAGGGGGGAAGCTTCTCATTCGCCAGGAGCGATCGACAGGGCATGGCCAGAAACCAACGGCCATCCACTCATCCCGGATCGCTCCTGAAGCGAAACGCACCACCGCAGCCAGCGGGAGGGGTCTGATCCAACCCCCCACCCACTGGAAGGCAAGCATGTACATGTACATGCTTGTACCTGTCGGTGCCATTGTGCCGACGTACATTGCCATGCGGCAGTCCTTAAGCGGTTAAGGTTTAAGAAAACCTGTTATGCCGGGTACACACGATCGGAATTTCGGCCAGCTAAAGACTGATGAGAGATTTTCTCCAATTGAGATTCTTTGACAAGACTGACCAATCTGACAGAGCTTGAGATATTTTGCAAAGAAGACTTTTCAGATATTTGTAAAAAAGAAAAATTGAAAACCATTTATAATATTTTCCTTATACTTTACAATTACGTGCCACTTTGTGTTGGTCTTTCACATAAAATCCCCCAAAAGTACATTTACATTTTTGGTTGTAACATGACAAAATGTGGAAAATTTCTAGAAGTATGAATACCTTTCACTGTAGATGCCGCACCTACGATGAGCCCAGGCTGGCCTGCTTGTGTTCCTATCTTGATGGTTTCTGTGTTAGCTTCTCACTCCTATAGCAACTGGTCTTTGAGACTGACCCCTTGATCGTGACAGTAATGCACTTTGAGGCTTAACATATGAATGCAAGTTACTCGCTAGGGGGAGAACCTCTGTGGGAATCAGAAATGGAATAGGATCTGGGGGTCCTAGTAGATCACAGGCTTAGGAATATACAATACCAATATGCAGGAAACAAGGCCAGCAGACTATTAGAATGCAGCAGGGTATCTGCTCAATCATTTACTCAATAAAACCATAATTTCACAACTCCACAAAACTCTGGTCTAGCCACATCTTAAGTATGAAGTCCAGTTCTGGTCACCAATCCTCAGCAAAGATGTGCTTGAACTGCAGAGAGTCCAGAGAAGGGCAGCAAAGCTAATAAGGGGGTTGGAAGATCTTAGTTATGAGAAATGTCTACAAACATTAAACTTATGTCTGGTGTACACAGGCCATTTTTTTTTTCATTCAACCCAGTTGGTTGAACAAACAAAAAACGAGGGAGCTCACGAGGAGCTTGCTGTACTAACTATGCGATGTTAGTAAAACGATCCTCCTGCTGAGCTACTGTGTTCTGACAGGGTGACTGCCCCCCTCCCCCTCCACCAGCCAAAACACAACAGTCAGCCACTGGCTGCCTGCGCTGATCGGATGCCGATTGACTGCTGCTTTTTCAGCTTGCCCTTTCGACAGAAGCTGGGACGTGAAGACATAAGGTCACAATTAAATTGGACAACTTGAAACTACTTTCTACAGTTGGTGGTGTCAGCGGAGGGTGTAATTAAATTAAAAAAACTCTAAGCCCTTGTACACACGGTTGGAGATTCCGACAACCAAATCCATCAGATATTGTCCGTCGGATTTTGTCCGAAACTGTTGCATACACACGGTCGGACGAAGTTGTCAGAAAATCCGATGACGTTATTTGGTTACGACGGGACTACGTTCACGCTAGTAGCCAATAGCTTTGGTGTAGGAATTTGATCTGAGCATGCGTGGCACTTTGTCCGAAATTCTCTACACATGATTGGAGTATGTCCGATCGGAGCATTTTGTCGGAAAATTTGACCAACAAGTTAGAAAACTTGGTCCGTCGGATACTCCGACGGAAACAGTCCGATGTAGACCACACACAGTCGGAATATTCGACAAAACGGTCCAATCAGACACATTCTGTCGGAATCTCTGACCGTGTGTACAAGGGCTTAGATGTGTTTCTTAGAACACATCTAACACACTTGGTGATTGTACAGGGATATTGAAAATAGCAGTGATACACACACACACACACACACACACACACACACACACACGTGTGTGGAGTGGTGTCTTTATTCCTTACCAACCATGTACTTGTAACTATTTAACAATGCACCTGCGGCAAGCCCCTCCTTTACCATGGTGCCTGTGCACACTCACACCCAATGGCTGCACACCCCCTACCCAGCTTTCCTTCATGCACCCGTATAACACCCACAAACTCTCATCCAAAGCCCGCCTGCATGCACATATCCTCTGTGCCCACCATTGTACCTGCACACTTCCACCTTAGATCCTACCACCACTCCCCTACACCTGCATGCAAGCACCCTTTCCTTGCTATATAGAACCATTTTTTTTTTTTTTGACATTGCCACAGGTCATGCATGAAAGTACATCCTAAAAATTTTTTTTTAACAATTGCTTGTCTATTTGTCCTGAAATTAAGATAATTTTCTATTATGATTTGCGCTCCCTTCCTCCTTAGACTTGAACACAATGAACAGTAAAGTTGAGGTTCTCCAAACTTCTAACAAAATTAGTCTGACAATTCAAACCATTTCCATTGTTGCAAGAAAGTGAGGAACCTTGGAATTTCAGACTAGAAATTTGTCAGCAGGCCTTATACCGCGTACACGCGACCGGACTTTCTGGCAGACTAGATCCGACGGTCTTCCCGATTGACTTTCGATGGAGTTCCAACGGACCTTCCGAACGAACGGACTTGCTCACACACGAACAGACTAAGTCCGTTTGAAAGTCCGCTCGTTTTGAACGTGATGACGTAAGACGGGACTAAAAAAGGAAGTACACTAGCCAGTAGCCAATAGCTTCCCTTGCATCGTATTTAGTTCCGTTGGACCAGCATACAGACGAACAGTTTTCCAGAAACATTTGAAACATGTTCTATTTCTAGGTCCGTTTGATTTTATTTTATTTTTTTTATGACAAACGGTCGGATTTGCCCACACATGATCGGATTGTCCGATGGACTGATTCCGTCGGACCTAGTCTGCTGGAAAGTACAGTCATGTGTATGCGGCATCACAGGTTTGAAACTAGTGCACCATAATCATTGGTGGACAACTTCTACAGACCAGGGCAAGTGTATCCAATATTAGTGGCCAAACAACATAATTTCAGTTACATTTTTCAACAGCGCCCATGGTCAGCTTTATAGATGGACGAACTTCTGATGGGACGTTTCGCGAACGCGAACCGCGAATGCAGCCAAAAATTTGCGGACCACAAAGTTTGCGGCGGGCCCCATTGACTTCAATGGCAGGCGAACCTTAAAAACCTACAGGTCATATTTTCAGCCACAAAATACTTACTAGCTGTGCACACATAGTCCCACCACATGGCCACTGGCATAACACATGTATGAAGTGAATCTGGGATTGACAACTACAAGCATTCTTTTTTTATCTGTGAAATTTTGACAATTCAGGACTCAGGAGCGCATGGAGGCAATGGAGGAGAGGAAAGGTCAGGGAAGGCTATGAAGAGGGTGGGTGAGATGAACACCAGCACCGGGATAGAGAGCACCGACCCCAGCGCCGAGATATAGAGCACCGACCCCAGCGCCGAGATATAGAGCACCGACCCCAGCGCCGAGATATAGAGCGCCGAGATATAGAGCACCGACACCAGCGCCGTGATATAGAGCACCGACACCAGCACCGTGATTTAGAGCATTGACAGCAGCACTGATACCAGCAACTCGCTGCTGGGCCCCAAAAATATGACACCGCTCAACCTCTTCAAACAGGAGGGTACGGGTATATAGTACAGTGTGCTTTTTTTTTTTCAAGGAAGTGAGCCAAATTGGGCAATCTTAGGCCAGAGGGCAAGCCTGCCCACCCAGTAGTCCAGGGGTTCATCACTCCTCAGAGCATCCACATCGGCCGTTAACCCGATGTAGTCGGACACTGGTCGGTCTATGCGTTCCCTGATGCTGGATCTGGATGAGACCTGTTGATGGGTCGGCTGAAAGAATGACCTCATATCAGAAGTCACCAACGCATCTTCAAACCACCCTCTTCTTGCAGGCGCTGTTGGATTGGTACCCGCAACTCTCACTAGGAGTGGGAATTCCTCCTCTGCCAGCGCACGCAAAAGCAGAATGCAGCATTTCTCAAAGCAAGGCCTGGAAATGCTCCATTTTGACAGCCCTCTGTGACGGTGGTAACATTTCCGCCATTTTGTGTTTGTACCTGGGGGTCTAAGTACGTTGCCACCCAGTACTGGTCCTTGACCCTTATGCTTTTTATACGGGGTCCCTATTAAAACACTAGTGCAAATGGGGGCCTTCATGCTCCAAACTGGAAGCGGTGTGGTGGCCTGGCTCCTGCTCAACATCCAGGATAATGTCGTCCTCCACTCCCCATCCACGCACAACAACAAGGATCCCAGAAAGGTTTAAAGCATGCTCTTCTTGCTCCTCCTCATCCGCCCCAGCACCATCCTCCTCTGACTCCTCTTCAGACTCCTGTTGTTGACTTGTCTCAGATAGAGTAGCCTCACCTGGGAATTCATCCAGCATTGCTACTTCCTCATCTTCCTGCTCCTGCTCCTCCATGGCTTGATCAATGACACGATGCAATGCACGCTCCATAAAGAAGGCATAAGGTATGATGTCACTGATGGTGCCATGGCTGCGACTGACCAGTTTGGTGATCTCATCAAATGGTCGCAGAAGTCCGCATGCGTCGCGCATGAGCAGCCACTGGCGCGGTGAAAAAAAACAAAAAAAAAAAAAACACAAGCTCCCCAGAACCTGTTCTGCCGCAGAGTTGGTACAGGTAGACGTTAACTGCACGTTTCTGCTGGAGCAGCCTATCAAGCATATAGAAGGGCGAGTTCCATCGCGTCGGGCAATCGCAAATAAGATGTCTGACCGGCAGATTGTGTCGCCGCTCAATGTCAGCAAGTGTAAGATCTTCTGAAATGGGGCGAGATTTTCCTTGCCTGCCGCAAGATGTCCTGGACCCTAGGGTATTTGACAACAAATCGCTGCACGACCAAGTTTAAGACGTGTGCCATGCATGGCACATGCGTAATTTTTCCCTGTTTCAATGCGCTAAGCAGATTGGCACCGTTGTCACACACCACTTTACCAACTGTCAAATTGAGCGGTGTTATCCACTGATCTGCCTGTGGACGCAAAGTTGAAAGGAGTGCAGGGCCAGTGTGGCTCTTGGCTTCTAGGCACAACAGACGCAGCACAGCATGGCAACGTCTCACCTGGCATGTCGAATAGGTTCTGGGGAGCTTGGACGGCGCAGCGGAAGAGACGCTAGCAGCGGAAAAGGAGGAGTCAGCCGAGGAGGAGAGGGAGGAGGATGGAGTTGGAGGAGGAGAAGAAGAGGCAGGCCTGCATGCAATCCAAGGCGGTAAAACCAAATTTACACGGGTGCCACAGGTTACATGCTTGACAGCCGTCAGAAGGTTCACCCAGTGGGCAGTAAGAGTGATATACCTTCCCTGCCCATGTTTGCTAGACCACGTGTCTGTGGTCAGATGTATCTTGGCACCGACACAGTATGCCAGAGATACATTCACTTGCCGCTGAACATGGCCATATAGCTCTGGGATGCCCTTCTGTGAGAAATACTTCCTTCCTGGGACCTTCCATTGTGGTGTTCCAATGGGCACAAATTTTCGAAAGGCCTCCGAGTCCACCAGTTTATATGGCAGTAGTTGACGGGCTATCAGTTCTGACAAACCAGCCGTCAACCGTTGGGCAAGAGGGTTATCCGGCGTCATCATTTTTTTCACGCTCCAACATTTGGCCCATGGAAGCCTGCCTTTTTGCAGAAAAACGTGAGGACGGCGTGATGGAAGGTGGAGTGGAGGATAATTGTGAGGAGAAAGGAGAAGTAGAAGACGACGCTGGACGGTGAGAGCCTGGAGTGTGGCTTTGCGTGTTCCGTTGCTCCAACTGGGCTCGGTGATGGCAGCTCATGTGCCTTCTTAAGGCGGTTGTCCCTAGGTGAGTGTTGGGCTTACTGCGACTTATACGTTGACTGCAAAGATTGCAGATGGCAACACTATTGTCAGCAGTGGACACGTTAAAAAAAGCCCACACTGCGGAGCCATGTGTCGGCATCCTGGGAGCGCCAGATGTGACCGTACATGGTTGATGCCTTGCTCCTGATACATTAGCAGTCTGCTTTGTCCCTCCTGTGCAATGCAAGTTCTTCCTGCTTCTCCTCCCTATCTGCTGGTCCATATCTCCCTCTGAACTCCCCTCCTCTTCCTCTCTTGTGGGCACCCACGTGACATCACTAGACACGTCATCATCTATGTCACCTTTCCCACCGCTATAATTCGAGATCTCGGAGTAGGCAGCAACAGCGGGGACCAACCTCCTCCTTGGGCTGATCTGGGTACTGTCGTCAGATTGCTGAGTGGCGGTTGTTGCTACCTCCTCTTCCTGATCCAATACCAAGAGTGGCTGCGCATCGGAAATGTCTTGATATGGATAGGAAAATAATTCCTGTGACTCAAGCGGAAGGTATATGGTGGTGGTGGTGTTGGTGGTAGTGTCTTTGGGGGTGCACACAGCAGAGAGTGAAGAAGAGGGTGCAGATCGAGAGGATGAGGAAGGTGCAGAAGAGTAAGGCTGAGTGAGCCACTCAACCCAGTCTGGTGCGTCCTTTGACATAATCGCACGCACCTTCTGCAATTTGCCACTTTGGCTCAAGCCTGTTGCTCTTGCCCTACCCCTACCACTCCTGCGGAAGGGCCTGCCTCTTCCTCTGCCTGTCATTTTTTAAATGACCCTGTGACAAAAGTCTCTAGAGAAGTGCAGTATGTATGTGGAAGAAGGTATATAACACCCTGATTCAATCTGTCCTTTTTGGGGGCCACTGGTCTATCACACCAGTTATACTTTTTTTTGGATTGCATTTGTCACTCTTTGCAGTATCGCTGCAGAACTGCTCAGCAGTCCCAATGCTGCACAGTGGAAATGCACTATACTATGCTTTCTATATGTGCAAGTATTTTATACGTTTATTACACACCTATATACTGCACACCAAATAGTACACCTATACCAGTCCTTACAAGGACCTTTGTGGACCTACCCTGTTTCCCCTAAAATAAGACCTAGCGTGATTGTCGATGATGGCTACAATATAAGCCCTACCCCCCAAATAAGCCCTAGTAAAAGTCCTTGTAGGTCTTATTTTCAGGGTAGGGCTTATTTGGGGGGTAGGGCTTATATTGTAGCCAACACAGACAATCACGCTAGGTCTTATTTTAGGGGAAACAGGGTAGTAGCTAGTGATTTGCAGACTGTACCTCAGTCCCTACACTGATAAAAGACTGCTGCAGAATAGCGCAGAAGTCAGCAGCAGTGCATCACAACCCTATATATTGTACACCTATACCAGTCCTTAAAAGGACCTTTGTGGACCTAATAGTAATAGCTAGCGATTAAACTGACTGTCCCTGCTGCACACAGCGTCCTGTCCCTACACTGACAAAAGACAGCTGCAATCACCAGCACAGCAGTGCACTGAACCCTATATACTGTATTACACCTATACCAGTCCTTAAAAGGACTTTTGTGGACCTAATAGCTAGCGATTTGTGTCACTACAGGCTGTCCCTGCTCCACACAGCGTCATGTCCCTACACTGACATAAGAATAATAAAATGGCCGCCAGATCAGGTCTATTTATAAGGTAGGGGGTATGTCCAATTGTCCATGTGCTGAAATGTCTCAATTGGCTGTCCTGTACCCCATGATGGATGTGTCATCATGGGTCAAAGTTCTTTCACACTGTAAACACATATGTCCGCCGGGCGAACAGCGGCAATAGTCCGCCGAGCGGGCGAATCGCGAACACGCAAAATTCGCCGTGAACCGACTGCCGGTCGAACAGTTCGGCCATCCCTAGTCAGCTTACCATCCAGTTTTAATGCAAAGATGGGCTGCAGACATCGACATACCATCACATATCTACTGAAAGCATTAGAGTAGCATCATTTTAGTGGCATTAGGGTGATCGGACCTGTAATCTGGGCCTGTGTTTGTAGCCATATTTGACCATAAATGGATTTTCTTAAGGCCATGACTTGAAACACTTTGGCTGTGTGGAATATTTGCTGCTAGCTGCCATGTCATCCCAGTAAAGAAAATGATTTATAGACCAAATAAACTGTTTGTTGAAACCAGGATTATTTTCAGGCTTCCAATTAAACCATAGACCTAAATGTAAATTAAATGCCAAATAAATTGTCATCAATTATTTGATTTGTTTACTTTAACACTAATACATTGATTAAGATATTAGCATTACAGTCCAAAATGACATGTTTCAGCTAAAACCAGACTTACTGATGGCAGTACACCCTGTATCCTATGGACTGGTGTTATATTTTGTTTTAGACAAAAGCCATTTTTTCTTATTCGTTACGAAACCCTGGTATGCAGTACAGCTACATCAGGAAAATGCACGTTTTATCAGAGGCATGTGCCAAGAAAGGGGAGAGCGACTCATATGGCATTTAAGTATTCATGTGAACTGTAGAGTTCTTATTAATTACATATATAGCAGCAGCAAGAGACAGATTTTACCTCTGGTGGCTAAAGAAACATAAGGGTATATTTACAAACCTTAGATTGAATCAAGGCCCATAAACATGCCTAGATTTTATCCCATTCACTAGGGTTTTCCCCAACTCCTGCCCCTCCCCACCAGCCAATCACCATTACCTGTATATATTTTGTTTTTACTTTTGTAAGTGTAGCGGATGACATTTGGGATCAAATGTCATACGCATGCAAATTTAGTTTTTGGCCTTAGAACAATAAAGGCTCCGAGGGTTAATTGTGTAGGTAGGCCTTAACAACAGTCTGGCCAGGCTGTGTTTGGAAGTTCTGCCTGGTCATGTGAATAGTGAGGTGCACATGACAGGCCAGAACCAGGTCTAGTTGGATGTTTAGGTATTGGCCTTCTCGGAGCCAATCAGTGGGAGTGCCGGGGCCCACTGAGGAGTCTGGGAAGGGGTACGGGTCACATGTTCGGGGTTCCGGAGTTGTTCGTGAGACCCGTGTGGTCTGGTCTGGTTCCAGGACCGGGGTAGCCCCGTGAGGGGTCCCGGTCACGTGGTATTCGACACCCCGCAACATGTTCCTGTCAGTGGCCCCTGATAGACCTGTTTGGTCTGGGTATGGATCCGTCCGTTCCAGAGTTTCGAAACATGCTGGTCCGAGGCGCAGTAACTGAGGGAGGATTTAAAGTGTCCGGGTGTGTTCTCGGCTTGGAGGGACACCGCAGCTCGTGGAAGTGACCGGGGAGGGCTCTTTGGAGGAGGACCAGCAAGTGGCATCCTGAGAAGTGCCTGGTTACCGAGTTGAGAAGGACATTGATGAATTCACACTTTTCCAGTACCATTGAGGAAACGGGAAACGTTCCAGGTACCGAGGAAAAAGGTTCCTATTCACCTCTAGTTGATTGTTCAAGTTTGAGTCAACATGCTGACTGCCATGATCTCTGGCTAGAGATCTGTTCAACCTTGAAGTGCCAAGCTGCGAGTGGCTGCTCTCTGGGTGGAAATATACACTTTGCTAGACCTGCAGTTCAAGGTGCCTGAGTTCTTCACCCGTGCCCTCTGTTCCCTAAGAGACTGTGTTAATTGAGAGTTCTTACTGCAAAATAAAACCTTTTAAAGAGGACTTCATCTGTGTCAGTGTTCAAGTCATTGGGTATCAACCCTGGGAACCCGTAGAAGTGGAAGAGCAGGCCAAGAGAAGGTAACTGGTAAGCCCATAAGGTCAAGGCTGCCCTGCAATGGGTTATGGCCGCTACATAAGCTTACCTTTTCCAGATGTCTTCAGACTGGTCACTTAACACACAGGGTCCTCTTATGCCGCGTACACACGATCGGACTATCCGGCGGACTTAGTCAGGGGGACAATCCGGCTGACTTTGCAGCTGAGGTTCACCGGACTTTCAAGCGAACGGACTTGGACACACACGATCACTCCAAAAGTCAGCCGGATTCGAACACGATGATGTAGAAAAAGGAAGTTCATAGCCAATAGCTGCCCTAGCGTTGGTTTTAGTCCGCCGACTAGCACACAGACAAACGGGTTGTCCACTAAAAGCCAAGTCCGGTGGACTTTTGGGAAGAAAAAGTCAGCTGGAGCCAACACACTATCGAATTGTCCACTGGACTAAGTCCGCCGGATAGTCCGATCGAGTGTACGCGGCATTAGTCTTTTCTGATGCTGGGTGGTCGATAGCATCATTAGACTGAGTGCAGGGCACTGTGGTGATACTCCCTCAGGGGGTAGAGCCCATAAAAACCCACACTCAGAGACTCCTTAGTCTTTTATTTTGAATGGAGATGGATGTCATTCAATTCAGAAGACTGATGACATCTTGAGGCAGAATGGCATTACTGCAGGGGACAGCGCCAGGGAGGTGGTGAGTATTGTAGAATATAGACCATTAAAATATAGGCTTTATACATGCAGCCTTACTACATGTATTTGATTTTTTTTTTCCACATGAAAATTAAAACAAAAATTCCTCAACATAATAATGCAAGTACCTAATGATACCGACACCTAGAACTCTAGTGGTGAGACCTTAAAGGGGTTGTAAACCCTAGCGTTTTTTTCACCTTAATGCCACCTATGCATTAAGGTAAAAAAACACCTGGCAGTGACCGGCCCCCCAGCCCCCCGTTTTACTTACCTGAGCCCTGGAACTTGACCGGCCTGGGACGTGCTGTCTCTCTGCCCGGGATTGCCAGCTGTTGATTGGATATATTGATAGCAGTGCAGATATTGGCTCCTGCTGCTGTCAAGTGTCCAATGATGCGGGGACCAGGGGGCAGCTATGCTGGACTCGGGAGCGCGCCCACAAGGTAACCCATTCAGGGAAGCTTTTCCCCCTTGGGGGTTATCTGATGTGGGGAGGAGCCGTGAGAGCCACCCGGGGACCCCGGAAGAGCAGGTTCAGGGCCACTCTGTGCAAAACGAGCTGCACAGTGGAGGCAAGTATGATATGTTTGTTATTTTAAATTAAAAACACACCAAACCCTTACAATCACTTTAAGTATCCAAATCTAACTGCATTTTTCATCCATTAGTAGTCTAAAATCTCAGTAGGCATTTTAGTTTATTCTATATTACAGAAGATGTAGCTTTGTAAAACCCCAAGACAAGAAAGGAATAGCTAAGAACCCTGGCCCATGAGATCATGCAGACAGGGCCAATGCTGCCTGAGGCAGCCATTTTTGCCTCTTCATTGTTAGATGTTAGGATGCTGAGGTTGGTCTGCAAAACTACAGTATATTGGTTGCTAGGACATTGGCAGCCATGCCTCAGAGCGGCATTGGGTACTATGAAGCCAGCAGCAAGGACACCATGCCATTGTTTGCTATGCAGGATGGATGCAGGCAGCCTTAGGTTGTACTTTAAAATTACCCAACATAACATCTTCCATTGTCTTTTCTCCATCATAATTGCAACAATGGATATGAAAGTTCTCTTTCCATACAAAGACTGCCAAAGAGGGCCCATGTCTGGAGAAGGAACAAGTCCAGGAGCCATGTGCATAGCTGTGGTTACAATTTCTCCTTCGAATACAAAGAATTATGCCCTTTCACAGACTCGAAGGTATGTGAGATCCATACCTGCAAACATTTACCAGCTTGTAAACTGTTACACCACTTGTACCTACAGGTGGGCCTATAATAAGGCTTACCTGTAAGTACTGTAAATATCTCCTAAACTTGCACAGTTTAGGACAGGGATATGAAATTAGCAGACCTCCAGCTGTTGCAAAGTCCCATCATGCCTCTGCCTTTGGGTGTCATGCTTGTGGCTGTCAGAGTCTTGCTATGTATCATGGAACTTGTAGTTCTGCAACAGCTGAAAGTCCAAAAATTGTATATCCCTGGTTTAGGAAATATTCACTACAAGTGCTGCTGCCGGCATCATGCAGTTTCTTCATTACCCATGCCGTGACTGGTGACATGCGCAGGAGTGTCGTCATCGTGGCTCTGGCCAAAGACAGCACCGGAGCTCACAAACCCAAAAGTAACTGTGGTGAAAGATGTCGGCCGTTGGAGCCGAGTGCAGGCAGCACTGCAGGGCATCGTTCTAAGGTCAGCATTCCATAATGAATTATCCCTTTGTCTTACAGGTTTTTTTTTCCCCCAGAGGTACAAAACCTCTTTAAATACCTTAATGGCAGTGAGTGGACCACTGTTCTTTGTGTTGGTCTTTCACATAAAATCCCCCAAAAGTACATTTACATTTTTGGGTGTAACATGACAAAATGTGGAAAATTTCTAGAAGTATGAATACTTTTTCAAGGCACTGTAGATGCCGTACCTAAGATGAGCCCAGGCTGACCTGCTTGTGTTCCTATCTTTTTTTTTATATCAATAGAATTTTATTAGGCAACAGTTACAGATTATAGAGATCGACAGTTCGCTTAAGCTCAAATATATCATGCAACTGTAAAGAAATTTAACATAAAAAGGTAAAGATACAAGAGCAAAGTGAGAATAACAATGACTGTGGACTGGCATAACCGCAGCAACATCTCCAAACAGATTACGCATCACAGCCAGAAATGACTTCTGCAAAGTCAGCATGACCTGCATATTTAATTGGGAAGACGAAGGAGCGGGGACTGTTAAGGAGGGGGGGGGGGGGGGGGGGGGGGAGAGATGAGAGTTGAAAGGGAACTTTCAAAAGTGGAGATATCCCGCCTGGGTATTGACAGTTATGACATTCAGACATCATATAAGGTATTACATGAATAACATCTCAAACAGCGAAAAAGCAACCAACTGTTCAGACTACATAGAAAATAGAGTATAGCCCAGATGATCATGAGTCCGACCAGTGACTTAACTAGAACCTTCAGGGCCCCGATGCAGGAAACAATGGCGAGCCCCCTGGCCCCCGGACAGGGCTCTTTTCTCAGAGCCCGATGGTGGAACACCAGGGCCCAGTCCCAAGTGGGTGGCCGCATATAAAGGAACCGATTTAAAAAACATCAATTACAGCCACTGTGCCCACCAAACGCCACCACTGTACCATCAAATGTCACTTCTATGCCCATCAAACTCTGCTGCTGTGCCCATCAAGCTCTGCCGCTGTGCCCATCAAATGCCACCGCTGTGCCCATCAAGTGTTGCCACTGTGAATCCCTGTCTGCCCGCCACTTACCCTGTCTTGGTGGGGCAGCGGGTAACGGCTATGAGCGGGGTCCTCCATGCATCTACTGCCATCCTCATCTCCCGTCCTCTCCTCCTGATGGGCGTCCAATAGCTGTGTCTGTCGTTTCAGCCAATCGGGTGATGGGTAAAAGACCCGCACACCTGATTGGTGGAGAGGCGGTTCAGTGTTAGGAAAGTGAATATTAATTCACTTTTCTAACACACCTGGGTAGACTGAGCGTCAAGCATGGCGCTCGCAGTTCACCTATTTTGAAGCCTATTATAGCCCATGGCTCTAATCAGGTGCTGCAAAAAAAAAAAAAACAGCCGCTGTAATTCAGGCACCCGGCACCCCAAAAGGGACCAAACACCTAAATATGGGGATGGCAGCAGTGGCCATGGATAGATTCATGCTATGCTATGCATAGATCTATCCATTGGTCATAGAGGGGGTGGAACCTGTGCACCCTTTTGGATGCACCGCCACTGATAAACACATGCACACACACATGAATACATACACATACATATATGAACACACACATACATGCATGCTCACACACACACACGCGCACACACAAGCATGCTCACACACACAAGCATGCTCACACACACACACACACACACACACACACACACACACACAAGCATGCTCACACACACACACACACACACACACACACACAAGCATGCTCACACACACACACACACACAAGCATGCTCACACACACACACACACACAAGCATGCTCACACACACACACACACACACACACACAAGCATGCTTACACACACACACACACACACACACACACACACACACACGCATGCTCACACACACACACACACACACCCACACGCATGCTCACACACACACACACACACACACAAGCATGCTCACACACACACACACACACACACACACACACGCATGCTCACACACACACACGCATGCTCACACACACACACACACACGCATGCTCACACACACACGCATGCTCACACACACACGCATGCTCACACACACACACACGCATGCTCACACACACACGCATGCTCACACACACACACAAGCATGCTCACACACAAGCATGCTCACACACAAGCATATACAAGCATGCTCACATACAAACACAAATACAGTAGATAGTCTTATTAAAAAAAAATGGCAGACATTTACCTTTGCTCTTCCTGCCAGGTACTGCACTCTAGGGGGAGACAAAGAGCACACACGGCTTTCACTAAGCCTAATGTGAGGAGCTCCCTGCACAGTGCCGATTTCAGTTCGGCTGATGATCGGGGAGCTCCTCTCAGCCTTCCCTCCTAACGAAGAGTACAGGGGGCCCTCAAGGGCCCCCTGCAGCAAGGGGCCCGATCGCCATGGCGATCTTGGCGACCCCTATAATTCCGCCACTGAGTCCGACCATCCTTAACCTGTGTCTAGTAATTTATAGCGGTTTGAGTAGCAAAAAGCCACCCATGAGGAGCAGATAGAGTCGAATTTTTCAATGGATTCATTCGCAATGGCAACTGTTTCTTCCATGTGGTATATAGCTGTCACAGAATGAAGCCATTCTGATATGGATGGGGCAATATTTGGTTTCCAGTGTCTAGGAATCAAATTTTTTGCCGCATTCAGCAGTGCCTTACCAACGACTTTTTGTAACTTTTAATGGAGTGGTCAGTAATATGTAAGAAACAACATAGGGGACTTAGGGAAAGAGACGTGGCGGTGATAATTTAATTAACCCACACACCCCATCCCAGAAAGGTCTCAGCCTGGGGCAGTCCCACCACACATGTAACATTGTGCCTCTATCTTGTTCACACCTCCAGCAAAGGTCTGAGGACATCGGGAACCATTTCTTCACTTTAACGGGTGTGGCATACCATTGCGTGAGGACCTTGTAAGACATTTCCTGTAGTTTGGTACCAATAGAGCATTTAGGAGCAAAAATAGTGGCTTGTCGCCATTGCTTATCCGTAATAGTCATGCCAAAGGCAGTATCCCATAACACTCTGGCTCCCTGGTGCCCCGTGCCACTGGCATTGTGTAAAGTGGCATACATCAGGGACGTTGACTTTGCTATCAGGGAACCCGTAAAGCACAAGTTTTAAAAGTGTGTCATTGGTCTATTGTGTTCCTATCTTGATGGTTTCTGTGTTAGCTTCTCACTCCTATAGCAACTGGTCTTTGAGACTGACCCCTTGATCGTGACAGTAATGCACTTTGGAGCTTAATATATGAATTCAAGTTACTTGCTAGGGGGAGAACCTCTGTGGGAATCAGAAATGGCATATGATCTGGGGGTCCTAGTAGATCACAGGCTTAGGAATATCATACAATGCCAAGCTGCAGCAAACAAGGCCAGCAGACTATTAGAATGCAACAGGGTATCTACTCAATAAAACCATGATTCCACAAAACTCTGGTCTAGCCACATCTTGAGTATGAAGTCCAGTTCTGGTCACCAATCCTCAGCAAAGATGTGCTTGAACTGCAGAGAGTCCAGAGAAGGGCAACAAAGCTAATAAGGGGGTTGGAAGATCTTAGTTATGAGAAATGTCTACAAACATTAAACTTATGTCTGGTGTACACAGGCCATTTTTTTTTTTTTTTTTTTTTTTTTAATTCAACCCAGTTGGTTGAACAAACAAAACGAGGGAGCTCACGGGGAGCTTGCTGTACTAACTATGCAATGTTAGTAAAACGATCCTCCTGCTGAGCTACTGTGTTCTGACAGGGTGACTGTCCCCCCCCACCAGCCAAAACACAACAGTCAGCCATTGGCTGCCTGCGCTGATCGGATGCCTATTGACTGCTGCTTTTTCAGCATGCCCTTTCGACAGAAGCCGGACGTGAAGACATAAGGTCACAATGAAATTGGACAACTTGAAACTCCTTTCTAAAATTGGTGGTGTCAGCAGAGAGTGTAATTAAATTTAAAAACTCTTAGCCCTTGTACACACGGTCGGACATTCCGACAACAAAATCCGTCGGATTTTGTCCGAAACTTGTGTTGGATACACACGGTCGGACAAAGTTGTCGGAAAATCCGATCGTACGTTCAGGCTAGTAGCCAATAGATTGGGCTAGGAATTTGATCTGAGCATGCGTGGCACTTTGTCCAATCGGAATTCTCTACACACAATCGGACAAAGTCCGATCGGATCATGTTGTCGGAAAGTTTTATAACCCAGCTCTAAAAAAAAAAACTTTGTCCGTCGTATTTTCCGATGAAAACAGTGCGATGGAGCCCACACACAGTCGGATTATCCGACAACACGGTCCGATCGGACATTTTCCGTCGGAATGTCCGACTGTGTGTACAAGGGCTAAGATGTGTTTCTTAGAACACATCTAACACACTTAGTGATTGTACATGGATATTGAAAATAACAGTGACACACACACGTGTGGAGTGGTGTCTTTATTCCTTACCAACCATGTACTTGTAACTATTTAACAATGCACCTGCAGCAAGCCCCTCCTTTACCATGGTGCCTGTGCACACTCACACCCAATGGCTGCACACCCCCTACCCAGCTTTCCTTCATGCACCCGTATAACACCCACAAACTCTCATCCAATGCCTGCCTGCCTGCCCATATCCTCTGTGCCCACCATTGTACCTGCACACTTCCACCTTAGATCCCACCACCACTCTCCTACACCTGCATGCATGCACCCTTTTCTTGCTATATAGAACACATTTTTTTAAAATTTTTGACATTGCCACAGGTCATCCATGAAAGTACATCCTAAAAAAATTTTTAACAATTGCTTGCCTATTCATCCTGAAATGAAGATAATTTTCTATTATGATTTGTGCTCCCTTCCTCCTTAGACTTGAACACAATGAACAGTAAAGTTGAGATTCTCCGAACTTCTAACAAAATTAGTCTGGCAATTGAAACCATTTCCGTTGTTGCAAGAAAGTGAGGAACCTTGGAATTTCAGAGCAGAAATTTGTCAGCAGGCCTTAGGCCACGTACACACGACCGGACTTTCTGGCAGACTAGGTCCGACGGTCTTCCTAACGGACTTTCGGCGGAGTTCCTTCCTTCCAAACGGACTTGCTCACACAGGAACGGACTAAGTCCGTTTGTTTTGAATGCGATGACGTAAGACAGGACTAAAAAAGGAAGTACACTAGCCAGTAGCCAATAGCTTCCCTTGCATTGTATTTGGTCCGTTGGACCAGCATACAAACGGTTTTCCCGATTCCCGGAATTGAGTCCGGACAGATTTGAAACATGTTCTATTTCTAGGTCCGTCCGATTAGTTTTTTTATGCAAAACGGTTGGATTAGCCCACACACGATCGGATTGTCCGATGGACTGATTCCATCGGACCTAGTCTGCCGGAAAGTCCGGTCGTGTGTATGCGGCATCACAGGCTTGGATCTAGTACAACATAATCATTAGTGGACAACTTCTACAGACCAGGGTAAGTGTATCCAATATTAGTGACCAAACAACATAATTTCAGTTACATTTTTCAACAGCGCCCATGGTCAGCTTACCATCCAGTGTTAATGTAAAGATGGGCTGCAGACAGCGACATACCATCACATATCTACTTAAAGCATTAGAGTAGCATCATTTTAGTGGCATTAGGGTGATCGGACCTGTAATCTGGGCCTGTGTTTGTAGCCATATTTGACCATAAATGGATTTTCTTAAGGCCATGACTTGAAAGACTTTGGCTGTGGGGAATATTTGCTGCATGCTGCCATGTCATCCCAGTAAAGAAAATGATTTATAGACCGAATAAACCCTTTGTTGAAACCAGGATTATTTCCAGGCTTCCAATTAAACCATAGACCTAAATGTAAATTAAATGCCAAATAAACTGTCATCAATTATTTGATTTGTTTACTTTCACACTATTACATTGATTAAGATATTAGCATTAGAGTCCAAAATGACATGTTCCAGCTAAAACCAGACTTACTGATGGCAGTACACCCTGTATCCTATGGACTGGTATTATATTTTGTTGCAGACAAAAGCCATTTATTCTTATTCGTTACGAAACCCTGGTATGCAGTACAGCTACATCAGGAAAATGCACGCTTTATCACAAGCATGTGCCAAGAAAGGGGAGAGCGACTCATATGGCACAGAAGTATTCATGTGAACTGTAGAGTTCTTATTAATTACATATATAGCAGCAGCAAGAGACAGATTTTACCTGGTGGCTAAAGAAACATAAGGGTATATTTACAAACCTTAGCTTGAATCAAGGCCCGTAAACATGCCTAGATTTTATCCCATTCACTAGGGTTTTCCCCAACTCCTGCCCCTCCCCACCAGCCAATCCCCATTACCTGTATATATTTTGTTTTTACTTTTGTAAGTGTAGCGGATGACATTTGGGATCAAATGTCATACGCATGCAAATTTAGTTTTTGGCCTCAGAACAATAACGGTTCTGAGGGTTAATTGTGTAGGTAGGCCTTAACAACAGTCTGGCCAGGCTGTGTTTGGAAGTTGTGCCTGGTCATTTGAACGGTGAGGTGCACATAACAGGCCAGAACCCGGTCTGGTTGGATGTTTAGGTATCAGTGGGAGTGCCGGGGCCCACTGAGGAGTCTGGGAAGGGGTACTTAAAAGAGGTGTGGGTCGTGTGTTTGGGGTTCCGGAGTTGTTTCTTGAGACCCGTGTGGTCTGGTCTGGTTCCAGGACCGGGGTAGCCCCGTGAGGGGTCCCGGTCACAGGGTGTTCAACACACTGTGACCGGGACATGTTCCTGAGCGAACACACGATCACATTGTCCGCCGGATAGTCTGATCGTGTGTACATGGCATTAGTCTTCTCTGATGCTGGGTGGTTGATCAGCATCATTAGACTGAGTGCAGGGCACTGTGGTGATACTCCCTCAGGGGGCAGAGCCCATAAAAACCCACACTCAGAGACTCCCTAGTCTTTTATTTTGAA
Organism: Lithobates pipiens; assembly: GCF_037356315.1. NCBI lineage: Eukaryota > Metazoa > Chordata > Amphibia > Anura > Ranidae > Lithobates > Lithobates pipiens. The sequence continues at coordinate 114,082,519 of NW_027507791.1, forward strand.
TGGCGATGGATGTCATTCATTCAATTCAGAAGACTGATGACATCTTGAGGCAGAATGGCATTACTGCAGGGGACCGCACCAGAGAGGTGGTGAGTATTGCAGAATATAGACCATTAAAATATAGGCTTTATACATGCAGCCTTACTACATGTAATTGATTTTTTTTTTTCCACAAGAAAATTAAAACAAAAATTCCTCAACATAATAATGCAAGTATCTAATGATACCGACACCTAGAACTCTAGTGGTGAGACCTTAAAGGAACTGTAAACCCTCGTTTTTTTTTCACCTTAATGCAACCTATGCATTAAGGTGAAAAAACACCTGGCAGTGACCGCCCCCCAGCCCCGTTTTACTTACCTGAGCCCTGGAACTTGACCCGCTGGGGACGTGCTGTCTCTCTGCCCGGGATTCCCAGCTCTTGATTGGATATATTGATAGTTCAGATATTGGCTCCTGCTGCTGTCAAGCAAATCCAATGATGCGGGGACTGGGGGGCGGCTATGGAAGCCGAATGCTGGACTCAGGAGCACGCCCACAAGGTAACCCCCTTTGGGGAAGCGTTTCCCCTTGGGGGTTATCTGATGCAGGGAGGAGCCATGACAGCCGCCAGGGGGACCCCAGAAGAGCAGGTTCGGGGCCACTCTGTGCAAAACGGGTTGCACAGTGGAGGTAAGTATGATGATATGTTTGTTAGTTTAAATGAAAAAAACAAAACAAAAAAACAAACCCTTACAATCACTTTAAGTATCCAAATCTAACTGCATTTTTCACCCATTAGTAGTCTAAAATCTCAGTAGACATATTAGTTTATTCTATATTACAGAAGATGTAACTTTGTAAAACTCCAAGACAAGAAAGGAATAACTGAGAACCCTGGCCTATGAGATCATGCAGACAGGGTCAATGCTGCCTGAGGCAGCCATTTTTGCCTCTTCATTGTTAGATGTTAGGATGCTGAGGTTGGTCTGCACAACTACAGTATATTGGTTGCTAGGACATTGGCAGCCATGCCCCAGGGTGGCATTGGGTACTAGGAAGCCAGCAGCAAGGACACCATGCCATTGTTTGCTATGCAGGCACCCTTAGGTTGTACTTTAATTATCCAACACAACATCTTCCATTGTCTTTTCGCCATCATAGTTGTAACAGGGGATATGAAAGTTCTCTTTCCATACAAAGACTGCCAAATTGGGCCTATGTCTGGAGAAGGAACAAGGACACGGAAAGTGGCCAAGTCCAGGAGCCATGTGCATGCCTCAGCACATGTAGCTGTGGTTACAATTTCTCCTTCTAATACAAAGAATTATGCCCTTTCACAGACTTGAAGGTCTGTGAGATCCATACCTGCAAACATTTACCAGTTAAAAGTGGTTGTAAACTGTTACACCACTTGTACCTACAGGTGGGCCTATAATAAGGCTTACCTGTAGGTACTGTAAATATCTCCTAAACTTGCACAGTTTAGGACAGGGATATGAAGTTAGAGGACCTCCAGCTGTTGCAAAGTCCCATCATGCCTCTGCCTTTGGGTGTCATGCTTGTGGCTGTCAGAGTCTTGCCATGTCTCATGGAACTTGTAGTTCTGCAACAGCTGGAAGTCCGAAAATTGCATATCCCTGGTTTAGGAAATAATTACTATATGTGCTGCTGCCGACATCATGCAGTTTCTTCATTACCCATGCCGTGACTGGTGCCATGCGCAGAAGTGTCGTCATCGTGGCTCTGGCTAATGACCGTGCCGAAGCTCACAAACCCAAAAGTAACTCTGGTGAAAGATGTCGGCCGTGGGAGCCAAGTGCAGGCAGCACTGCAGGGCATCGTTCTAAGGTAAGTATTTCATAATGAATTATCTATCCCTTTGTCTTACAGGTTTTTTAAAATACCTTAAAGCGGAGGTCCACCCTAAAGTGGACCTTCCGCTCATTGGAATCCTCCCCCTCTCCAGCGCCACAATTGGCACCTTTTCAGGGGGGAGGGGGGTGCAGGTACCTGTACAGGTATCTGCACCCACTTCCGGCGTAGATTCTGCAGAAGGTACGCCCCTTTCCGAAAGTCTCCCGCTGCCTGCTGGGAAACATACGGATCCCAGAGATAGCGGGGACCATCCTTATTGCGCAGTGCGACTCGTGCATGCGCAGTAGGGAACCGGGAAATTAAGCCAAAAGGCTCCACTTCCTGATTCCCATACCCAAGATGGCGGCGGCAGCACCCGAGAGACGATCGAGAGATCGGCTTCGGGTGCAGACATCGCGGGCGCGCTGGGCGGGTAAGTGTCATTATTTTAAAAGTCAGCAGCTGCAGTATTTGTAGCTGCTGGCTTTTAAAAAAAACAAACCGGCGGAACTCCCGGCAGACTCCCGCTTTAATGGCAGTGAGTGGACCACTGTTCTTTATCATAAATGATAGATCCTTTAAGATATAGTATGCCAAGCTGCAACAAAGAAAGCAGAATATAAGCATGCACTAAAAATGGTATTTACTATACAGGATTGATATAGCGCCAACAGTTGTCGCAGCGCTTAACAAAAGCTCTGGTCTGGCTGCATCTTGAGTATGCTGTTCAGTTCTGGTCACCAGTCCGCAGGAAGGATGTGCTGGAACTTGAGAAAGTCCAGAAAGAGAAACAAAACTAATAAGGGGACTGGAGTACCTCAGTTACGAGGAACAACTACAAATATTAAACGTATTCTCCCAGCAGAAGGGATGCTTGACAAGACATGATAGCGGTATACAAATACCTCAATGGTGATTCTAGCATAGGGAAAAACTATTTAGTTTCAGGGAGCTTAGAAAGACACGTGGCCACTCAATGAAATTGGAAGAGAAATGGTTTAACCTTAAACTGTGTAGAGGGTTCTTTACTGCCAGAGTGGTAAGGATGTGGAACTCCCTTCCAGAATTGGTGGTGGAAGTGGGAATAGTTTGGAAAAAAAAAACTTAGCGAGTGCGAAATACAGGCATATGGGAAATGGTATTGACATAAACACACACACACACACAAACACACATCCATAAAGGTTGAACTGGATGGACTGGTGTCTTTATTCAACCTTATCAACTATGTAACTATGAACACAGTCATTGTTGGTAAATATTTGTAAGCATGTTGTTCATACTCAAGGAGCACCATGCCTGCGTAAAAGCACCTTTAGAAACTTTAATAAATATCCCATACAAGGGCGGACTGAGAACTGATGGGGCCCCCGGGCAATAGGAGAAGATTATGGGGCCCCTGGAAATAGGAGATTATGGGGCCCACACACACACACACACACTGAAAAGGTACCGGAGAGGCCGGGCATGTATAATCTTGGGATTTAAAAAAAAAAAAAAGCCGATTTTGACATACTGACCCTGGTTTTATTGAGGCTGGCAACCCTGATGGGGCCCCTTAGTGGCATGGGGCCCTCGGGCTCGGGCAGTGCCCAAATTGTCACTGATCCCATAATAAGATTTTAGAACTAGTATAACAAAAATGAATATATTATATATATATATATATATATATATATATATATTTTTTTTTTTTTTCTCTTTATTATTCACCCTTTCCAATGTATGGTATATTCAATTTGTAGCTCATATTAAGGATCATTTATTCACAAATGCACTTTTTGAAGCTTTTATAACACAAAGACAAGAAAAACTGAAATCTCTGTATAGTTTGCATTGTATATGAAAGCAAAGTGTGCTTTCAGTAGACTATGGGTGAAACATTGCTGTTGAATTTTCAGTAGTGTGCAGCTGAATAAACTGCCCTCCCAAGAACCCCATGTGCAGACATATGTGCAGAGCAAGTGCTTGAACAACTGCATGTTTTATATAGACACAAAGATAAAAACACAAGACAGGGTTTTTCTGGCTGCGAGATGCAGATGATGCACTGAATATAGTTATATGTGTACGTATTCAACAAATCTCTATAAAAGGATTCTGTGAAATCAGTTAAGGATTTTGTATAACTGCAAATCAAATTTAAAAAAACAGTGCCAATCCAAGACAAATCAATGTTTTAAAGCAGCTGATAGGCAAGACCAATAAACAGCTTCTTATATGTGAGGCTAACAATGAGGAATTAAAGCAGTATAAAACCTAAAACCAAAAATGTAATTGCAGCTAACCAATCATTAGATGTGGTGGCCACATCACTTATTTTCTCAGGCTTCTTTCCGTCCCTTTTCACCCAAGGATCTGGTCAGTAACACCTCCTGTATTAGACGGCCTCCACTCTGAAAGAAGGCGCACAGGGGGCACCTTTGGACTACAGCATTAACAATTTGGGGGAAGTGGAGTGTTAAATGGACCAACATGTAGGTAGGTGCAGTCTACAGTATATTCTCCACTGCAGGTGGCACTCAATTACAGTGGCAATGCAGGGGAGCTGCTATCCGATTGGATGCAGGCACCTTATATAACTGTGGTGGCAATCTTGGGTTAGACAGAGTCTATTTACAACTCAGGTTCCTGTGCTTGGCACGATTTTTTGCGGGTGGCTAGTGCAGACATCCCAACCTGCAAAAACTCATTTCAGGGAGGTGGTAAACTCATTTCAGGGAGGCGCCCCCCCCGCTGCTAAAACCTTAGACTTACCGGTAACGCTATTGCCATGCATGAGTCTTTCAGGACAGCACCTGGAGAGAAAGCGCAGCTCCACCCACTTTCCCAGGAAACACTACAGTCAGTTTCTTTATAGACCGGACACTTCCACCATGGCCTCAGTTGTTTATAGAGTACCTCCAGCCAAGCTGAAGTTAGATAAGCAGAACATAGCAATAATATCACATTTTATAACACAGTTAGGGTGGCTCATCAGCGCCGTCCTGAAAGACTCATAGAAATACCGTTATCAGTAAGTCTAACTAAGGTTTTCTCACCTCGTCTTTCAGGACAGTACCTGGAGATAAGAGTACTTACTCTAGGGTGGGACCACCGCCTGCAGGACTTTCCTTCTGAACGATTGCTCCGGTGCTAAAAGCAAGTCCAACCTGTAGTGGCAGGTAAAGGTGGAAAAACTTGTCCATGTAGCCGCTTTACAGATTCATACGCAAAGCCTTCTCCTTCCGCCCAGGATGTTGCTACTGCCCGTGTTGAATGGGCCACTACCCCTGTGGGAGGATCTACCCCTGAAGCTTTGTAGGCTTCATTGATGGCCATACGCAGCCATCTTCCTATGGGGTTTTTTCGAAGCACTGTACCCTTTATGTGGGCCTAAGAACAATATAAACAGTGAATTTGATCTTCTGAATTCTCTTGTGACTTCTAGTGCAGTATACACCATCTCATATCCAGGCTATGGAAGGTTCTCTCCTTAGTGCCGGATGGTGTAGGGCAAAAAGGTTGGGAGAATTATTTCCTGTACCCTGTGAAATACTGTTGAAACCTTTGGTAGAATACCCGGATCAATTTTTATCACTACCCGGTCTGGAAATAAACAAAATGGTTCAATGCTAGACAGGGTTTGCAGTTTGCTCACCCTCCTAGCTGATGTAACCGCCACTAAAAGTGCTAATTTGAGCGACCAAAATCTTAACGTCGCTTCCTCCGGAGGTTCACAGGTTTTTTTCGTCAAACCCTGTAATACCACCAATAAGTCCCAGAGCAGATCCTGAGATAGATGTCTCTCCAGGAATACCGACAGAGCGGCCACTTGGACCTTTAAATTACTAGCTGCAAACCCCTTCTCCATTCCCTCATGAAGAAATTCTATAACAGAAATAACTTCCTGTAGCCAAAAAACTTTATTCGCACACCAGGAATTGAAACATTTCCATGTTTTAAAGTAAATTGCCCTGGTAACCTTTTTTCGGCTATTTAATAGGGTCGAGACTAGTTTATCAGACAAGCCTTTTCTTTTTAGGATTTGCTTCTCAGTAACCATGCTGTCAATCTGAGATGCTCGATATTGGGATTTTGAAGTGGTCCCTGAGTTAGAAGGTCTCTCCATAATGGAAGAAGCCAGTGGGGTTCCATTGCAATCTTCTGCATGGTTGAAAACCAGGCCCTCTTGGGGCCTCTTTGCAGCTTCTTGAGAACCAACAGGATCATCTGAAAAGGGGGGGGGGGAATGCGTAGCACAAGCGAAAGGTCCATGGTTACCCTAAAGCGTCCAGTCTGTCCGCTTGATCTTATCGGTACAGGGAGAAATAAACCTCCACCTTTGTGTTGGCCTGGGATGTGAACCGATCGATCTGGGGGGCTCCTCATTTTTCTATTAGCTTCGGGAATACTGAATTCAGACTCCATTCTGATTCTAGTACCCTTTCCCTGTTCAGAAAATCTGATATTAGATTCCGATCTCCCTTTAGGTGCACCGCTGTCAGGGATGCCAAGTTTCTTTCTGCCCAGGACAGAATCTGAAGGGCAAAGGACAGCAACATTCTACTTCTCGTGCCTCCCTATCTTATGTAGGCCACTACTGTGGCATTGTCGGACAACACCTGAATGTGGTGACCTTGGACTTGATCCTCGAAGACCCATAGTCTAGAAGAATGCCCCTTAATTGGAGGATCTCTTGGCATCTTCGTTTGTCCATGTTCCTTGGGTCATCTGGCCTTTCAGATGCGTGCCCCAACCCCAAGAACTTGCGTCTGTTGTCAACCTCCTTTCTACAGGAAAACACCAGAGTAGCCCCTTGTTCAAGTTTGACTGTCTCCTCCACCAGCACAGCTTTCTCTGAACCTGAGAGGACATCTTGATCAACCTCTCCAGAGACTTCCCATAGGACCAATTCCTCAGAATTGCCTGCTGAAGATCCCTTGCATGGAGACATGCCCATTGCACTGCTGATATTGACGCTGTGAGGAGTCCTAGTACTGACATGGATGCCCTGATAGAAATTGGCAGATTTGTTACAGCCTTTTAGACCTTCTCTATTTTTTCTACTGGGAGAAAAATTCTTTCCTGTATGGAATTGATGGTATAACCCAGAAACCTTATTGTTTGAGATGGGATTAGGTTTGATTTTCCTTTGTTTATGATCCAGCTGAGACTTTCCAAGTGTCTATTTGTCACTTTCAGATCTTTCTCCAACAGATCTCATTTTGGCAAATAGCAGGAGGTCGTCCAGGTATGGTATGATCGATATTCCCTTTAATCTGAGGGGAGCCAAGGCCTCTGCTATCATTTTTGTGGATATCCTCGGTGAGGAGAACAGCTGGAAAGGAAGGGCTCTGAACTGAAGATGTGAGATTTGACCCTCCCATCTTGACCACTAACTGTAGGTATTTCTGTGATGCTGGTGCTATAGGCATGTGAAGATACGCATCCCTCAAATCTATGGATGCCAAAAAACAGCCTGTTCTCAGAAGAATCTTTATTGAAAAGATTGTGTCCATCCTGAATGTCTTATACTGGATGGATTTGTTTAGTATTTTCAAGTTCAGATTTAATCTGAACTTCCCTGTTGGTTTCCTGACTAGGAATACGTGCAAATAGCACCCTCATCCTTCCTTTTCGAGGGGAACAGTTATGATCACTTTTTGTTGAATGAGTTCTTGTAGGATAGATGACATTGCTAGAGATTTTTCTAGGCCTCGAGAGCCTGGGTTATGTAAAATGGAGTTGGTGGGGACTGAGAACTCCAGTCTGTAGCCCTCTGATATTGTCTTGACAGACTGGTTGTTGTTGTCTTCAACTGTGGGAAAAAAGCTCGCAGCCTTCCTCCCAGTCGGAGGACTGTCACTGATTTTTTTTTGTTTTGGGTAGGGGGGGGGGGCAAAATAGTACCCCTGACTTGCCCCTCCCTCTTTGGGACCTTCAGGGCTTTTTGTAACCTATCTCTTTTGTGTCCTGGGCTTAGCAAAAAGCACGAAAATGTCTTGCCCTGACGAATCACTTTCTTCTTTACTGAGAAGGCCTTATCTGCCATTCTATCGAGAACGGCTTCAAGATCAGACCCAAACACTAAATTCCCCTCAAAGGGTATACCACATAGCTTAGCCTTTGGGGCCGTATCCCCGGATCATGTTTTAACCGATAGTGCTCTACGAGCTGCGTTTACCAGGGCCGAGGATCTTGACAACATCTTTATAGAGATTCAGCAGAGGCATCTGCCATTTACCCTACTGCTTTCTGTAGTACTGGCATATCCAACAGGTCCTTGTGTGAAGTTCCTGCTTCAACTGTTCAAGCCAGTGGTCTAGGTTTCTGAACACCACAGTTGACACCATAGCTGGTTTTAAATTGGCTAAGGTTGAATCCCATGCTTTCTTTAAATCGGGAGTCTGCACTTTTATCCATGGCATCTTTTAGGATGCCCATATCCTCAAATGCCAGGTCTGTGTTCCTTGATACTTGTGAAAAAGCTGCATCAAGCTTTGGCTTTTTTATTCCATACTTGAGCGCTATCCTCCTCAAAAGGAAATCTCAGTTTAGAGATTTAGAGAAAAAAGGAGCCCTTTCTAGGTCCTTCCACTCTCTTTTCACCGTTTCAAATAGAAGCATATGTACTGGAAATACCCAATGTTTCTCTTCACCCATGCCTTGGAACATTTTTTGAGTAACGACAACTGGGCTTTGTCCTCCTTGATGTTCAAAGTTGTATGGATAGTCTTTAAAATATCATCCACCTCATCTAAATATAATCTATAGCATGAAGAAGAAACCTCTTTTTCTTCATCCTCTTACTCAGAACCTGGGGAAACACTTCCCTCTTTGCCCTCTGAATCACTGCCCCCTCTGGATGCAGAAATAGATGTACGAGAACAGGGTATTGCGCTGCAATTACTGTTAGGCTGTGCAGCTGGGTGCTTATCCAGGTAAGAACGGAACGTCTCAAACGTGTCTGCCAGTTCTTTCCGGAAGGGGCTTAATAGTTCTCCTGGTTGAGTAGCGGATGTAGCTGAGGAAGTCTCCTTCTTAACTAGATCTGCTATACAGGTCCTACATAACACTTTGGTCAAAGACTCCCTGAGTGTATTTTTGCAGGACGGGCATTTCCTTTTATGCCATGTACACACGATCGGACTATCCAGCGGACTTGGTTGGGCGGACCAGAGATAATCCGCCCATGTGTGGGCTATGGCGGACTTTTTTTTCCCAAAAGTCCGCAGGACTTTTGAAATGAACGGACTTGCCCACACACAGAGAAAAGTCTGTTAATTTTGAACGTGGCTCCAGGTAGACGGAACTAGCGAAGGACGTCAATGTCGCCGCCTCCATCGGCGAGATTGACACCTTGCTGGCTCTGTCCCCTGGTATGGACTTAAAGAGGAAGCCTTAATGCCGAAAAAATGGCGTGGGGGTCCCCCCCCGGGGTCCATATCAGACCCTTATCCGAGCACGCAGCCCCGCCAGTCAGGAAAGGGGGTGGGGATGAATGAGCGCCCCCCCAACCCCCAGGGGGTTAAAAGGCTGCGTGCCCTAAACTTGCACCCCACCCCAAAGCACCTTGTCCCCATGTTGATGAGGACAAGGGCCTCTTCCTGACAACCCTGGCCGTTGGTTTTTGGGGTCTGCGGGAGGGGCTTATCGGAATCTGGGAGCCCCCTTTAATAAGGGGGCCCCCAGATGCAGGCCCGCCACCCTATGTGAATGAGTATTGGGGTACAATGTACCCCTACCCAGTCACCTGGCTATGCTGGGACTGTGACATCATAAGGGGCGGGGACATCACCCAGTGACCCCGTCCCTCATCCCTATATAAGTCGCCGCACAACGCGTCCCTGTCATTGCGGCTGGAGAGAGCGTTGAGTCTGTCAACATCTCAAGGAAGAAGAGAAGAAGAGGGCGACGGCAACGGCAACTGAAGACCGGGCCACCGCTAGTAAAAGATCTAGAAGATAGCGGAGGAGTCCAGCGAGAAGACCCCCCCCCCCCCCCCCCCAAGACGGAAGACCACTGGAGCTGTGCAATAAAATTATTTTAAAAACATGTGTTGTATTTTTTACTTTTTTCACCAGGTGAATGGGTAGGGGTACATGGTATACTCATTCACATAGGGTGGGGAGCCAGTAGGGTGGGTAGCCGGTATCTGGGGGCCCCCCTTATTAAAGGGGGCTCCAGGTACCAATAAGCCCCCCGCAGACCCCGACAACCAACGGCCAGGGTTGTCAGGAAGAGGTCCTTGTCCTCATCAACATGGGGACAAGGTGCTTTGGGGTGGGGGGCCGCAGAGCCCCCCTCCCCAAAGCACCACCCCTATGTTGAGGGCACGCGGCCTGGTACGACTCAGGAGGGGGGGGGGGGCGCTTGCTCGTCCCCACCCCCTTTCCTGACCAGCCAGGCTGCGTGCTCGGATAAGTGTCTGATATGGACCCGGGGGGGGCCCCCCTACGCCGTTATTTCGGCGTAGGGCTTCCCCTTTAAGTCCATACTAGGTGACGGAGCCGGCGAGGTGTCAATCTCCCCGATGGAGGCGGTGACATTGACATCCTGCGCTAGTCCCGTCTACCTGGAGCCACGTTCAAAATGAACCCTGTGTGTGGACAAGTCCATTTATTTCAAAAGTCCGGCGGACTCCCGCCATAGTCCAGTGGTTTGTCTGCCGGAAAAGTCCGGTCATGTGTGGGCAGGTCTGTCGTTCAGAAAGTCCGGCGGACCTCAGCTGCAAAGTCCAGCGGGTGTTCCGCTGGACGGGGTCCACCATACTAAGTCCGCCAGATAGTCTGATCGTGTGTGGGGGGCATTAGGAGGAGGGGAGGAATGTTTTGTTTTTTTCTTTAGCTTTCTGAAAAACACCAAAACCAGCCCTCTATTAACCACTTGCCTACTGGGCACTTAAACCCCCCTCCTGCCCAGACAAATTTTCAGCTTTCGGTGCTCTCACACTTTGAATGACAATTACTCAGTCATGCAACACTGTAGCCAAATTAATTTTTTGTCCTTTTTTCCCACAAATAGAGCCTTCTTTTGGTGGTATTTGATCACCTCTGGGTTTTTTTATTTTTTCCGCTATAAATGAAAAAAGACCGAAAATTTTGAAAAAAAACACAACACATTTTTCTTTGTTTCTGTGATAAAATTATGCAAATTATTAATTTTTCTTCATAAATTTTGGCCACAATTTATACTGCTACATATCTTTGTTAAAAAATAACCCAAATTAGTGGATATTATTTGGTGTTTGTGAAAGTTAGAGAGTCTACAAGCTGTGGTGGGAATCATACAAAATTGATCACACCTGATGTACTGGTGGCCTATCTACAAGCAAGGAAAGTACAAATACCCCCCCAAAATGACCCCTTTTTTGAAAGTAGACATTCCAAGGTATTTAGTAAGAGACATGGTGAGCTTTTTGATGTTGTCCTTTTCCCACAATTCTTTGCAAAATGAAGATTTTTTTTTTTTTTCCCACAAAATTGACATTGTAATCTCACATGGCATGTGTATACTACAAATGACACCCCAAAATAAATTCTGCTACTCCTCCTGAGTATTACGATACCACGTGTGGGACTTTTCCACAGCCTAGCCACTATGAGAGGCCCAACATGCAGGGAGCACCATCACATGTTCTAGGAGCATAAAATTAGATCTAAATTGTTGACTACCTATTACACTTTTGAAGGCCCTGGAGCACCAGTGACAGATGCCACTAATACGGGGCACTGATAACACATGGTACTGATGAAAGATGGCACTAATACGTGGCATTGATGACAGATGGCACTAACACGTGACACTGATATGTCACTGATGACAGATGGCACTGGGGACAAGTGGCACTAACTGGTGGCACTGGGGACAGATGGCAGTAATTTCACTTTTTTTTGGAACTTATGGCCGCTGCAGCCATTCATCTCTCCCTTCTCACAAGCTGTCTCTGTGCGAGGAGGGAGAGCGGCGCTGAGAGAGGATCTCATATGTTTACATATGAGATCATCTCTCATTGGACACACCAATCGCACTGTAAACAGCTGCTGTGATTGGCTGTGTCCAAGGGACATGACCAACACAGAACTTCCCCGATGCGCACGCATTGCGGAAGTAAACAGGACCCTGGACGTCCTCCCGGCAGGTAGCGTACGCGCTGTAGCCATCTTTCGGCTATAGCGTGAGCGAGAAGTAGTTAAAATGTATATATAAACAATACAAATAGAGAACAGTAACTGCAAAAAAAATAAAAATAACCAGCTACCAAATAGAAGAGCCACCCTTTAGCCCCTGTGTTTGATACTGCAGCTTTCTCTAGTGAATCTCCTCACAGTCACCATGCTAAAGAATAAACACACTCTCCTTAGTACTATGGTCCAAGGCTCCCTTTCCTCACCCCAGGGGAGTAAGAGAGGGAAAAATGCAAGACCCAAATGGATAAAATAAAAGGGACCTCTGTCCCTGCTTACCTGGGTCTGGCTGGTGTTAGTGGCTCCTGCTCCTGTCACAGACGATTGTTCCTCTTCCATGCTGCCAAGTTCTTGGCGGCATCCAGCTGGTTTTATATTTGAATTTCCCGGGCCTTTCGCCACGAGGACCGAAAGACACCAGCTAAGGCCGCCTCTTCATCCTGCTTTCCAGCAGGCAGAATCAGAAGCCACGTTGCACTGCCAGAAGTCCCGCCCATGGCCGGAAATGATGCGCTCACCATCCGGGACCCGGAAAGCATGGAGGCTGAAGAATGGAGGAGATGCTGCTCTCAACGCTCTGAAGCATACCATCCCTCCTTCCAGCCCACAGCCGCCAGTCTAAAGAGAGCGAGGACCTCCAGCAACCTTAACCCTCGCCGGGTATGAAGAGGAGGAGACGCCGGAGCACCTCCCTGCCGTAAGGGGGGGATGCTGGGCTGGCCTGCATACATACTAACCCACAGGTATAACCTATACTATCCCCACCTGGAGAGAGTATAGCACACCCTTGGTTGCTTGCAGTGCTTCCACCATGGTGAAGGAAACACTACAACTGAGGCCATGCACCCCACCCCAAAGCACCTTGTCCCCATGCTGATGAGGACAAGGGCCTCTTCCCGACAAAGTGTCTGGTGTATAAAGAAACTGACTGCAGCGTTTCCTGGGAAAGTGGGTGGATATCACGCTTTCACTATTTTTTTACAATGCTTTTGGGGAAGGGGGTGGGTCGGTGAGTGGCAGTGTTTTTTTATTTTTAATACTTGATTTTTTTACAATTTAAATTGGTTTTAAAAAAAAAAATTCACAATGCTTTTTGGGGGGGAAGGGGTTGGGGCAGTGGACAGTGTTGGTAGGGCAGGGGAGAGTGGTGTCAGTAGTCTTTATTTAATTTTTTTACACTTTTTAATTTTTTAGAAGTTTTTTTACAATATTTTTTATATTTTTTGGGGGGGCTTTGGTGAGAGCCTGGCAGCCTCTGCACATGCGGTTGCAAACGCATCTAAGCTCCTTATTGACCATAAGGTGTTACACCATCATGACAAAGCACTGTGCTTCGTTAACTGGCAATTGCACAGTCATGCAGCACTGTCAGGTGTCTGTGGTAGTGAGCGCTTGTAAATCGCCAACTCAGGGTTCCCCAAGGAATGGAGTATAAGCCCCAAGCTGCTTCTTTACCAGAGCCTCTGATGTTGGGGATAGACCTACAGCAAGCTGGAACCAGTTTGCGGCCCCCAGGTACACCATTCATGTGTGCAGCGTAGAAGCAGCAGACAAAAGGTAAGCCAGAAGCTAAGCCAAGATCAGGGCAAGCCGTGAACAAGCACAGATGGTAAACAAAGCCGCCATCAGCCACACTATAGCCATCCACTATCCAACTGGGCATTCAGATAACTATGGCATTGTTCAGACGATGTGGGTTGCCCCCAGCATGTTTTATATAGAAGAGCAAACGAGGAGGCCGGCCAGGAAGTGATGGAAGGGAAGGAAATAAAGGTCCACAGAATAGCAGGCAACACCCATAGGCAAGCACATCCAAGCCACATATGTAAAAGGGATCAGGTAGAGAAACACTGGAGCAAGGGAGGTAAGAGTACACAAGTAGGAAACTGCAGGCCAACTTAAAATGTTTAACATTGTTTCACACAAGTAGAACTTTCTTGTGGTGGTATTTAATCACCACTGGATTTTCTATTGCTTCTTATATAAATTAAAAAATACAGAAAAAAAAAATGTTCTTAGTTTTTGTTATAACATTTTTCAAACAAATCTCTCTTCATAAATTTAGGCCAAAATGTAGTCTACCATGTGTCTTTGGTAAAAATAGCCCAACTCCGTGTATATTACTTAGAATGTGTGAGAGTTCTAGAATCTTCAAACTGTGAATATATATATATATATATATATATATATATATATATATATATAATCTTAATGTACTGTTGGCCTATCATTTCTTGAGACCCTAAAATGACAAGACCGTACACATCCCCCACAAACGACCCCTTTTTGAAGAAAGTAGGCAGTCTGAGGAGTTCAGAGGCATTGCAAGCTTTTGAAGTTGCAATTTTTGGTCACAAATTTTGGAACCTGAAGAAATTAAATATATATATTTTTTTTCCTTTTACTATTGTGTTTTTTACATATTGTCACCAGTGCAGTACGGTGTTATCATATGACTGATGCAGTGGTGATCAGTGACCAACACTGTATCCCGTGTCACTGGCTGGTGACAGTATGTAAAAAAAATAGTGGGGTGGGGGGGGGTAAATCAAGGATTTATTATGATCTGTGATTGGCTACATGACATGGTTCAGGGTGCTGTGACTGGCCCAGGTACCATGTAATAGCTGTGGGCCAATCATAGAATTACAATATTAAACAAAAATGGAAGCCATTCATGACTGTATTGGCATTTTAAACATGTGATCTCTATGAGCAATCATGTGATACACCTCAGCCTCGCACAGTAGGTGGGTACCTATCACCATGATCAGGGGGTGCACTAGTGCACATGCTCACAGTAAATTAACTGTGGGTGGGTTGGCAAGTGGTTAAATACAAAACCCAAAAGTGGAATATATTGCAGCTTACTTATACTTAGATGTAGTAGCTGCATTGTTTTGTTTTTTTTAGGCTTTTTCTTTTTCCTGTTTTTACCTGGTGATCTTGCCAGTACCACGCCTAGTGTATTAGAGTCCCCACTCTGGATGGAGTACAGGGGGCAAAGCAGACAGCAGCATTGCCAGTCTTGGGGGGGGGGGGGGGGGATTGGGAAGGGTGTTACATTTACTATCAGATTTAAATACACTAACAAATTGAAGACAAACTCCAGCTAATACTTTATAAGCAGTTCCAGCAAACTTTTTTTTTTTTTTCCTTTTTTGGAATAATAAAATGATTTCTTTAGGTCCTATACTGCTTTAACCATAGCAGTAACAGAATCCACAGAGACTGTTATCAACTTGTGTTTTTTCCCCAACACCCTCAGTTAGGCTCCCATAGAGAAAGAATTACCTTCTTTCCCACTCCTAAGCTTTGCCCACCCCTTTATGATACGGCACTGTCTTTGAAAGCAAAACATTCCAGTCAGATCTTTTTCCTGGTGGCCAGCGTAATTTATTCTGTACTGATTAGCCAAAGGAATGAATGAGGACACAGGGCATGAGTGTACTAGGCAGAGGGCCTGGCAGGGATGTTTTGTTTGCAAAGAATGTGCAGTGCCAGGCAGGGCCAATTAATAAAGATTTGGGTAGTAGGGAAGAAGAGCATACTTACAGGACAACTTCACAAACGTTACGTTGTCCTTAACAGCATCTTATTGGTAAGGTAATGCAGAGGTATAGGATGAATGGCTACTAAATGTTGTTTTCTAAGAGGCATTCATGCTAGCTTGTGTATGCCAGTCTGTTGCCACTAAAGACATAATGGAACAACTGGAGTGTCCCCAGGGTTAAGGAGAGGCAGTGTGGTCTCAGCTGTTACACTGTGTGTTGTCTGTTTCTTTATGGTGACACCTTCTTCCTATTTCCTTCCTTGCAATACTCTGCTGTACCTCTACCACCAAACTACTATCCATTTGTTTTCATATCTTTGCACAGCTGTCAGATAGAACTTTTTTTTTTAAAACTAGCATAAAGACAGTGATCATATTGGAGTTTTTCACAGTCAGAGGAGCAGCAAGTTCTACTTACTAAATTAAATTCTTCCAAATAAGCAATGCAATAAGGTCTTTCACCAGTAAATCAAATCTGTGTACAAATATACCGAAAAACATAATCCACAACTAGAACCACACTATGCCAAAGGAAAGTTTTCTGTGAGAAACTGTACACATGCCTACCAACAGTCCCAATTTTGATGGGCATGCCCCTGGATTTGAATTAAATTTCAGGCTCCTGAAAATCAACCCTATGTCCCCAGAGTCTGTGATCTGATACTGGCATTGGTTGTCAGAGCAAGTGTAATGGCACCCAATGCCAGTACCACCAGACCTCTCACCAACATGGCACCCACACAAGAAAGTTGAGAAATATCTCCCACTTCCTGTTTCTGGTCAGATGTAAGGGAAGTCTGGGATAGACTTTCTTGGTGTGATCTGAGGTGAGGTCTGAATGGGTTACCACACTTGCAGGGCCACTTGGTAAAATGACCACAAGACATACACCAAGTCTGTTATATTATATATCCTTTTCTTAGAGGCAGACCTAAATGATCCTTTTTGAAGTATTTTTTGTAAACCCCAACACTGTATCCTGTGCCACTCATGTGGCCGTATTTATTTATTCTTTCCTCCAAAAGTCTTATGCCCTGTACACACGAGTGGATTTTCCGCCGGGAAAAAACTTGGATGGTTTTTCCAACGGAATTCCACTCAAGCCTGGCTTGCATACACACGGTCACACAAGTTCTCTGAACTTTTGACCGTCAAGAACGTGGTGACATACAACACTACGACGAGCCAAGAAAATTAAGTTCAATGCCTCCAAGCATGCGTCAAATTGTTTCCGAGCATGCGTAGGAATTTTGTGCGTCGGAATTGGTACAGACGATTGGAATTTCCGATTGGAACTTTTTCCAACCGAAAAATTAAGAACCTGTGCTCAATCTTTTGCTGGCTGGAATTCGGCTGAAAGTCTGAAGGAGCATACATACGGTCACATTTTCCGACCAAAAGCTCTCATCGTTCTTTTGCTGGCCGAATTTCTGAGTACGGGGCATAAGTGGAGATATTTTTGTTTAGGGGTTGAGGGGGGTTTGGTGTGGGTGGTGTAAGAGGTGGTCTTTGGGATACTCTCCTAGGGACTCACTGGTGCCACTTTCCCTACAGGAACAGAAGGGAAATCTTCCACTGGTGGAGATTCCCTCACTTTGGAGGGATTTGTTCTCCTGTTTTGGCTTTGGGATAGCAAGTGAGAGGAAATCTGTGGAACACACTTGGCAAAAAAAAAAACTGACAGATTATAAACCTCTTACTCTATTGAAAAAATATATATTTTCCTAATATTTTATCAAATTGTATGAACACTGAAATATGACAATATGGAATTTATTGTATTATTCATTGTCTTCTAATGTGCGTGCAAGAGTAAACCCTAAATTATGTGTAGGACATATGCTTATAAACATCTACAAAACCTCAAAGGAACAGCAGATAACATCAAAGGAATCTAGCATGGCAGGGTATGAAGGTTATATTTCAAGGAATGCATAGCTTTTATGAGCACAACATGTCTAATTCAAGTAAGTTACACATTGGTTTTAAGGAAAAAAAAACTTATGGTAGTGCCTGCATCAGCCTGCAGTGTCACACATCTATATTTATACAACTCCTTGAATTTGTTTGTCATCTATACCATAGGTGTGAGCAGCCTATTGCATTAGGGTGTGCACCCAAAAGCTCACACACATGCCTCAGCTGCACTGGACAGTGACTGAATAGAATAATGCTCAGCGGCTTCCTGTTCATTCACAAACTGAAGCATAGCCAACGCATTTGAATATGCTTCAGTTATGAAGGGGACGGTAAATGACATATTAGCCCCTTCCCCCACTCTCCATTCTGAAACATTTCCCCGCAAGAGCCGGAGGAGGGGAGCCAGCAGCACTTTCAGGAGGCACATTCTGTGCAAAATTCTGTGCAAAATTCCACTGTTCAGAAGGTTTACTATTTTTTCTCATTGCACATATCTTAGGATAAGTTTACTTTTTTTTTTTTTTTTTTCCCCTTCTAAATTTCAGCTCCCCTATGTACCAATAGCATTCATGTACTTTTTTTGCAAAAATATCAACACTTTCCATTAAATCTACAGACAATTACCTTACTGTTTTCATAAAGGGTTTTCCAAACATATCTATTGCTTCTGTCTTCCTGCACAGACTATAGGTTATGACACAGGAAGGAGCTGACCTCAGCACACACCCTGCATCATCCACCCACCCATTCCCAGGTGCACGTTTTTTAAATGAGATGCAATCAGTGATCACCCTTCTCACGAAATGCACAATATACAATCAGATTGCATAGTGTATGGCCATCTTTATACAAGTACATAGAATGGAGTGGACAAACATTTAGCTGTCACGCCCCGTTTACAACTCTGCCTTGTGGGAACTCGCTCCCATATGCGTTTTTTTTTTTTTTTAAAGGGTGGGAGGCGTTTTAGAGCATTTTAACTTGCCACACAATGGGGCAGCCAATCCACCTCAATGGGCCACCCTACACACAGCAATAGCCCCAAAGAAGCTTCAGAACTTTTTTTTTTTTTTGAGTGGACCTTGGTGCATTTTTACTATGATTTTTGGTGCAGTGCATTTCTGAAATGCAAGGAATCTTTTAGATTAGAGGAGAAAGAACGTCTAAACGTGAGTTGCACAACACTACATTAACACCAGTACACATAGGTACACTTGTCACCCCCGATCGTACCCACCCCCCCGTTAACCCCTTCACTTCCTGTCACTGTGTCACCAATTGCAGTTTTCCGATTTTTCACTGATCACTGCATTGGTGTCATTTGTGACTGTAATAAGTGTTAGGGCAGTTATTAGTAGGCCCAAGTAGGTTTAGGTTACCCCCCTAAATCACCCTAAAAAGATCTATTAGTGACACTGGCGACAAGGGTTTAACTCCTTGATAGGGTTGCCACCTGTACGGGATTCACCCGGACAGTTCGGGTTTGGAATCATGTGTCCAGGTTTCAAACTGCCTGAAACCCGGACACATTATTCAGACTGGACTATGGCCTCCCAGCAGGTTTGCTGGCTGTAGTTGTATAAGCTGAGAGTGTCTGTTACATTCTCTTTAACAACTGCCTAAAGCCAGCACTAACAGCCCCCCCACATACAGACTGGAGACAATAGAGGGCTCGATCTGCTTCTCTTCCTCCCGCCCCTACCCCTCTGTGTCTGCCCACACTTCAATATCCGACACTGTGCCTCAGAAAAGAGAAGTGGGGGGCTGGGCGCGAGGTGCTGACTGCCAAGGGGTGAGTGAGCACACCATCCATCCCTGTCTGTGACTGAAGTCTCTCTCATGCCTCTGAGTGAGTACACTAAGGTAATTCAGGGTTCTCAGAGCACCCCTTATATCACAGTTCCCCTTTACACCAAAGGCCACAGTGTTATCCCTTACATCAGGGTCCTCACCGTGCCTCAGAGTACTCAGTGTTCCCCCTTAAATCAGGGTTTCCAGAGCATCCCTTATGTTAGAGTCCCCAGAATTCTCCCTTACATCAGAGTCTGCAGAGCCCCCCCTTACAAGGGAATAGGGTTGCCACCTGTCCAGGATTCACCCGGACAGTTCGGGTTTGGGTTCATGTGTCCGGGTTTCAGACTGTCTGAAACCCGGACACATTATTTAGACTGGACTATGGCTTTTCAGCAGGATTGCTGGCAGTGGTTGTCTCAGCTGAGAGTGTCTGTTACACTCTTTCACAGCCCCTAAAGCCAGCACTAACAAACCCCCCCTCCCCAAACACATACAGATGGGAGAGGAGAGAGGGCTCGATCTGCACCTCTTCCACTCTTCCACCCCACCTCTACCCTTCTGTGTCTGCTCACACTCCAATCCCCGGCGCTGTGCCTCAGAAAGGGAAGTGGGAGCTGGAAATTTTGAAGTCCAGCAGCCGCAGATCCATCTGGTGCTGACTGCTAAGGGGTGAGTGGGCTCACCATCCATCCATCCATCCATCCCTGTCTGTGACTAAAGTCTCCCCTCTTCTCTCTTGCCTCTGAGTAAGTACAGTAAGGCAAATTAGGCTTCTCAGAGCACCCTTACATCAGAGTTCCCCTTTACACCAGTGGCCCTAGTGTTTCCCCTTACATTAGAGTGCTCTTCGTACATCAGAGTTCTCAGTGTTCACCCTTAAATCAGGGCTCCCAGTGCATCCCTTATGTTAGAAGCCCCAGAGGTCTCCCTTACATCAGTCTGCAGAGTCCCCCCTTACAGTGAAAGGGAACTCTGCGAGTTCAGATGTAAAAGGGGAACTCTGTGGACTCTGATGTAAAGGGGGACTCTTGTTGTTACTTCATATGATTAGAAATGTTGTTTAGTAGCAAAATATATGTATAGTTTATACAAAAAATAGCTTTTTGTGTTCGGGTTTGACTTGAAGAAAAGGTGGCAACCCTACTCCTTGATCATCCCCCAGTTAACCCTTTCACCCATTGTCGCCAGTGTCACTAATAGATCTTTTGTTCTGATCACCGTATTTGTGTCACGGGTGAAGCTAGTTAGCCTGTTGATCAGTTTCACCATCAGTTTTTTTTTTTATAGCGTCGGGTACCCCCATATATCACCTAATAAAGGTTTAAACCCCCTGATTGCCCCCTAGTTGAACCTTTCACCCCCTGTCACCAGTGATCACCATATTAGTGTTATGGGTGACGCTGGTTAGTTTGTTTTTTTAGTGTCAGGGCACCCGCCGTATATTACCCAAAAAAGGTTTAACCCCCTGATTACCCAGCAGGTGATATCAGTTAGGCATCAGATAGTGCCAGTAGCGCTAACACCCACGCATGATGCACCTCCCTTAGTATAGTGTCTGAACGGATCGATAAATTTGATCTGCATTCATGAGTACCTGATTACGTTTCCCGGCCACTTGTCTATCAAACAGTATCTTCCCAGCAAGCATAACAGATATGGGGTCAAGATGTACAAGCTCTGTGACTGGGCCACAGACTGATTTATGAGGGAAGAGATAGTTGCGTAGAGCCAGAGAACTGCCCAGACTACATAGGGAGCGATGGTAAGATTGTGTGGGACTTGGGTCACCCTTATTCGGAAAGTGGTACCACTTGTATGTGGACAATTATTACACATTATGCCACTTTTTAGTCACTTGTTTGATTTTGGGATTGGCGCATGTGGCACCGTGCAAGCTAATTGCCGGGGCTTACCCTAGCGGCTTGTAGATTACTATACTAGGCTGGGGGAGAGAGCCTGCTTGAAGTGTAGTAATTTGCTTGCTGTGAAGTGGGGGGATAAGAATGTTTCTCCAGTCATCTTCCAGGACGGCACCCCTGAGATGACGGGTCTCTCCTGAAAGGAAACAATCAACAGAGTTTAAAAGGCCCCTCCCATCTGTCCCTCAGTTATTGATTGTGTTTCCCACCGGATGGCAACAAAACAGTTTTTCTTTTTTCCTTAGACCAAGGTCTGGGACTGAGGTCTCCCCCCTGGGATGTCAGACCTGGGGCAGCCAGTGGTGGCTGCAGGGTCTGACAGGGCTCTGCTCCATCCGAGGGGGGTCCTTCCCTTTTTTCTTTCAGAAGAAAGTACTCAGGGGGAGGTACAGACAAGAATCCCCCTGAGAAACTGGCGGCTTGGAATGCCTGTCACCTCCTCCTCCAAACTTTCTCATTACCTGTCTCCCCAGGGATCCTCTGAAAGCATGAGGCCTTATGGAGAGTGTCCGCGAGCTCGCAGAACAGGAGGTCATCATTCCTGTCCCTGTGAGTCTGTTTGCCCAAGGGTTTTATTTCCACATTTTTGTGGTTCCGAAACCATCGGGTAAATTTCGGCTGATCATAAACCTATGGAAGCTGAACCGGTATTTGCTGTACAAGAAGTTCCAGATGGAGAGTATCTATACAGTCAGACTCCTCCAAGGGGGAGTCTTCATGATCACGTTAGACTTTAAAGATGCTTATTTGCATGTTCCCATTGCCCCGAAACACCAGAAGTACCTGCGGTTTGCGGTTCAGACACGTCTCCAGCACTGGCAGTTCAGGGCGCTCCTGTTTGGCCTAGCGTCCAGTCCAATAATTTTTACAAAGGTTCTCACCGAGGTCGTGTCTTTTCTGCAGCTCCAGGAGATGGCCTTGATCCCATACTTGGATGATATGCTAATTTACAGTCCGGCCCTAGTACAGCTCAGGTCAGACCGAGACAGTGTCCACTTTAGAATCTCTGGGTTGGATGGTCAGCCGGGAGAAGTCTTCCTTGGATCCCTTGCAATCCAAAGTGTACCTGGACTCGGGCCAATAGGATTTTTTCCTCCCCCCCCGAAAAAATCTCAAAGGTATAGGGGGCTGTGTCCGGTCTCCTTGAGACCCCAGAGGCCTCTCTGAGGACCATTATAAGAGTACTGGGGCTTATGTCTAGCCCACACCTCTCCTATCCTCTCCACCTTTTTCAGTGTTCTCTGCACCCCAGCACTCTCTGGCCCCAACCCACCCAGCACTCTCCAGCTCCTCCCTGCCTTTGCCCCCCCCAGTGCTCCCACAGACTGTGACATGGGGCACAGGAGGGGCTGCAGACAGGGACAGGGTTGGGGATCTCTCCCCCCCTCTCTCCTCCCCCCCCTCTCCTCCCCCCTTCTTCACCCCCCTCTCCTCTCTCTCTTCTTCACCCCCCTCTCCTCTCTGTCTTCTTCACCCCCTCACTCGCTCTCTTCTTCCCCGCTCCCCATCTCTCGCTCCCCCTCTCTCCCCCCCTCTCTCCCCCCTCTCTCCCCCCCTCTCTCCCCCCCTCTCTTCCCCCCCCTCTCTTCCCCCCCTCTCTTCCCCCCCCTCTCTTCCCCCCCCTCTCTTCCCCCCCCTCTCTTCCCCCCCCTCTCTTCCCCCCCTCTCTTCCCCCCCTCTCTTCCCCCCCCTCTCTTCCCCCCCTCTCTTCATACCCCTCTACCCCTCCCTCCCTCATTCACCTCTCACTCACAATCTCTTGCTGTCCCTCCCCTTTCCCTTCCCCTCTCTCTCCGTGCTTGGATGCCCCCACCTTATTCCATGTGTGAATGTGGAATGACTCAGTGACATCACCTCCCCATTCTCCCAAGACACAGGAAATTCTTAGAGGGGTTGCCACCTTGCTGTGTCCCAGATGTTTTAGTGGCTGCATATATCTGATGGGTGAGGAGGGTGCCCTGGAAGTGGTGCTTATGAACTCTGTACATTTTTTTGCAGCTATTTTTATTGCTTGAATTGTTTTTTCCTATTATGGCCGTGATTGGGGTAAGTTTCGCCT